>NW_027467782.1:59699460-59748812 GCF_004210375.1 Tachypleus tridentatus | reverse complement strand
TTGCATAACAGTTTAGTTAACTTATTTCTATGGGTAGTACTTATACAACAGTTTAGTTAACTTATTTCTGGAGTAGTACTTATATAACAGTTTAGTTAATTTATTTCTGGGAGTAGTACTTATACAACAGTTTAGTTAACATATTTCTGGGAGTAGTACTTATGTAACAGTTTAGTTAACTTATTTCTGGGAGTAGTACTTATATAACAGTTTAGTTAACTTATTTCTATGAGTAGTACTTATATAACAGTTTAGTTAACTTATTTCTGGGAGTAGTACTTATATAACAGTTTAGTTAACTTATTTCTGGGAGTAGTACTTATATAACAGTTTAGTTAACTTATTTCTATGAGTAGTACTTATATAACAGTTTAGTTAACTTATTTCTGTGAGTAGTATTTATACAACAGTTTAGTTAACTTATTTCTATGAGTAGTACTTATATAACAGTTTAGTTAACTTATTTCTGGCAGTAGTACTTGTATAACAGTTTAGTTAATTTATTTCTGGGAGTAGTACTTATATAACAGTTAGTTAACTTATTTCTGTGAGTAGTATTTATAGAACAGTTTATTTAACTTATTTCTGGGAGTAGTACTTGTATAACAGTTTAGTTAACTTATTTCTATGAGTAGTATATATACAACAGTTTAGTTAACTTATTTCTGCGAGTAGTACTTGCATAACAGTTTAGTTAACTTATTTTTATGGGTAGTACTTATACAACAGTTTAGTTAACTTATTTCTGGGAGTAGTACTTATATAACAGTTTAGTTAATTTATTTCTGGGAGTAGTACTTATACAACAGTTTAGTTAACTTATTTCTGGGAGTAGTACTTATATAACAGTTTAGTTAACTTATTTCTGGGAGTAGTACTTATATAACAGTTTAGTTAACTTATTTCTATGAGTAGTACTTATATAAAAGTTTAGTTAACTTATTTCTGGAAATAGTACTTACACAACAGTTTAGTTAACTTATTTCTATGAGTAGTACTTATATAACAGTTTAGTTAACTTATTTCTGTGAGTAGTACTTATACAACAGTTTAGGTAACTTATTTCTGGGAATAGTACTTGTATAACAGTTTAGTTAACTTATTTCTATGAGTAGTATATATACAACAGTTTAGTTAACTTATTTCTGTGAGTAGTACTTATACAACAGTTTAGGTAACTTATTTCTGGGAATAGTACTTGTATAACAGTTTAGTTAACTTATTTCTATGAGTAGTATATATACAACAGTTTAGTTAAATTATTTCTGGGAGTAGTACTTATATAACAGTTAGTTAACTTATCTCTATGAGTACTACTTATATAACAGTTTAGTTAACTTATTTCTATGAGTAGTACTTATATAACAGTTTAGTTAATTTATTTCTGGGAGTAGTACTTATATAACAGTTTAGTTAACTTATTTCTGGGAGTAGTACTTATATAACAGTTTAGTTAACTTATTTCTATGAGTAGTACTTATATAACAGTTTAGTTAACTTATTTCTGGGAGTAGTACTTGTATAACAGTTTAGTTAACTTATTTCTGGGAGTAGTACTTATATAACAGTTTAGTTAACTTATTTCTATGAGTAGTACTTATATAACAGTTTAGTTAACTTATTTCTGTGAGTAGTACTTGTATAACAGTTTAGTTAACTTATTTCTATGAGTAGTATATATACAACAGTTTAGTTAACTTATTTCTGGGAGTAGTACTTATATAACAGTTAGTTAACTTATTTCTGGGAGTAGTACTTGTATAACAGTTTAGTTAACTTATTTCTGGGAGTAGTACTTATATAACAGTTTAGTTAACTTATTTCTATGAGTAGTACTTATATAACAGTTTAGTTAACTTTTTTCTAGGAGTAGTACTTGCATAACAGTTTAGTTAACTTATTTCTATGGGTAGTACTTATACAACAGTTTAGTTAACTTATTTCTGGGGTAGTACTTATATAACAGTTTAGTTAATTTATTTCTGGGGTAGTACTTATACAACAGTTTAGTTAACTTATTTCTGGGAGTAGTACTTATATAACAGTTTAGTTAACTTATTTCTGGGGTAGTACTTATATAACAGTTTAGTTAACTTATTTCTATGAGTAGTACTTATATAACAGTTTAGTTAACTTATTTCTGCGAGTAGTACTTGTATAACAGTTTAGTTAACTTATTTCTATGGGTAGTACTTATACAACAGTTGAGTTAACTTATTTCTGGGAGTAGTACTTATGTAACAGTTTAGTTAATTTATTTCTGGGAGTAGTACTTATACAACAGTTTAGTTAACTTATTTCTGGGAGTAGTACTTATATAACAGTTTAGTTAACTTATTTCTGGGAGTAGTACTTATATAACAGTTTAGTTAACTTATTTCTATGAGTAGTACTTATATAAAAGTTTAGTTAACTTATTTCTGGGAGTAGTACTTATACAACAGTTTAGTTAACTTATTTCTATGAGTAGTACTTATATAACAGTTTATTTAACTTATTTCTATGAGTAGTACTTATACAACAGTTTAGTTAACTTATTTCTATGAGTAGTACTTATACAACAGTTTATTTAACTTATTTCTAGGTGTAGTACTTATATAACAGTTTAGTTAACTTATTTCTGTGAGTAGTACTTATACAACAGTTTATTTAACTTATTTCTTGGAGTAGTACTTGTTTAACAGTTTAGTTAACTTATTTCTATGAGTAGTATATATACAACAGTTTAGTTAACTTATTTCTGGGAGTAGTACTTATATAACAGTTAGTTAACTTATTTCTATGAGTACTACTTATATAACAGTTTAGTTAACTTATTTCTATGAGTAGTACTTATATAACAGTTTAGTTAACTTATTTCTATGAGTAGTACTTATATAACAGTTTAGTTAACTTATTTCTGGAGTAGTACTTATATAACAGTTTAGTTAACTTATTTCTGCGAGTAGTACTTGCATAACAGTTTAGTTAACTTATTTCTATGGGTAGTACTTATACAACAGTTTAGTTAACTTATTTCTGGGAGTAGTACTTATATAACAGTTTAATTAATTTATTTCTGGGAGTAGTACTTGTACAACAGCTTAGTTAACTTATTTCCGGGAGTAGTACTTATATAACAGTTTAGTTAACTTATTTCTGGGAGTAGTACTTATATAACAGTTTAGTTAACTTATTTCTATGAGTAGTACTTATATAACAGTTTAATTAACTTATTTCTATTAGTAGTACTTATATAACAGTTTAGTTAACTTATTTCTGGGAGTAGTACTTATACAACAGTTAAGTTAACTTATTTCTGGGAGGAGTACTTATATAACAGTTTAATTAACTTATTTCTGGGAGTAGTACTTATACAACAGTTAAGTTAACTTATTTCTGGGAGTAGTACTTATACAACAGTTAAGTTAACTTATTTCTGGGAGTAGTACTTATATAACAGTTTAGTTAACTTATTTCTGGGAGTAGTACTTATATAACAGTTTAATTAACTTATTTCTATGAGTAGTACTTATATAACAGTTTAGTTAACTTATTTCTATGAGTAGTACTTATATAACAGTTTAGTTAACTTATTTCTGTGAGTAGTACTTATACAACAGTTTAGGTAACTTATTTCTGGGAATAGTACTTGTTTAACAGTTTAGTTAACTTATTTCTATGAGTAGTATTTATACAACAGTTTAGTTAACTTATTTCTGGGAGTAGTACTTATATAACAGTTAGTTAACTTATTTCTATGAGTACTACTTATATAACAGTTTAGTTAACTTATTTCTATGAGTAGTACTTATATAACAGTTTAGTTAACTTATTTCTAGGAGTAGTACTTATATAACAGTTTAGTTAACTTATTTCTGCGAGTAGTACTTGCATAACAGTTTAGTTAACTTATTTCTATGGGTAGTACTTATACAACAGTTTAGTTAACTTATTTCTGGGAGTAGTATTTATAGAACAGTTTATTTAACTTATTTCTGGGAGTAGTACTTGTATAACAGTTTAGTTAACTTATTTCTATGAGTAGTATATATACAACAGTTTAGTTAACTTATTTCTGCGAGTAGTACTTGCATAACAGTTTAGTTAACTTATTTTTATGGGTAGTACTTATACAACAGTTTAGTTAACTTATTTCTGGGAGTAGTACTTATATAACAGTTTAGTTAACTTATTTCTGGGAGTAGTACTTATATAACAGATTAGTTAACTTATTTCTGGGAGGAGTACTTATATAACAGTTTAGTTAATTTATTTCTAAGAATTATGCTCCATTTACCTAAATAACAAAAAAAAAAAGATAAATATAGGACAAGTTTAGGAACAGTAATCCGTTTAGTGTCGCATGTGTGAATAAATTGTAATTCAAGGCTTGAGGAATGAATGAAGCTTTCTTGGAGAACTTCATTTGGTTTAAGATAATAATGTGCATTATATTGTTGGTTTGTTATAATAATGTGCAATATATTGTTGTTTTGTTATAATAATATACAATATATTGTTGTTTTGTTATAATAATGTACAATATATTGTTGTTTTGTTATAATAATGTACAATATATTGTTGTTTTGTTATAATAATGTTCAATATATTGTTGTTTTTATCATAATAATGTACAATATATTGTTGTTTTGTTAGAATAATGTTCAATATATTGTTATTTTGTTATAATAATGTCCAATATATTGTTGTTTTGTTATAATAATATACAAAATATTGTTGTTTTGTTATAAAAATATACAATATATTGTTGTTTTGTTATAATAATGTTTAATATTTTGTTGTTTTGTTATAATAATGTGCATTATATTGTTGTTTTGTTATAATAATGTACAATATTTTGTTGTTTTGTTATAATAATGTGCATTATATTTTTGTTTTGTTATAATAATGTGCATTATATTGTTGTTTTTATCATAATAATGTAAAATATATTGTTGTTTTGTTATAATAATGTACAATATATTGTTGTTTTGTTATAATAATGTACAATATATTGTTGTTTTTATCATAATAATGAACAATATATTGTTGTTTTTTATAATAATGTACAATATATTGTTGTTTTTATCATAATAATGTACAATATATTGTTGTTTTTTTATAATATTGGTCATTATATTGTAGTTTTTTTGTTATAATAATGTACAATATATTGTTGTTTTGTTATAATAATGTACAATATATTGTTGTTTTTGTTATAATAATGTACAATATATTGTTGTTTTGTTATAATAATGTACAATATATTGTTGTTTTGTTATAATAATGTACAATATATTGTTGTTTTGTTATAATAATGTACAATATATTGTTGTTTTGTTATAATAATCAATATATTGTTGTTTTTTATAATAATAATGTACAATATATTGTTGTTTTGTTATAATAATGTTCAATATATTGTTGTTTTGTTATAATAATGTTCAATATATTGTTGTTTTTATCATAATAATGTACAATATATTGTTGTTTTGTTATAATAATGTGCAATATATTGTTGTTTTGTTATAATAATGTACAATATATTGTTGTTTTGTTATAATAATGTGCAATATATTGTTGTTTTGTTATAATAATGTGCAATATATTGTTGTTTTGTTATAATAATGTGCAATATATTGTTGTTTTGTTATAATAATGTACAATATATTGTTGTTTTTTTAATAATAATAATGTACAATATATTGTTGTTTTGTTATAATAATGCTCAATATATTGTTGTTTTGTTATAATAATGTACAATATATTGTTGTTTTTGTCATAATAATGTACAATATATTGTTGTTTTGCTATAATAATGTACAATATATTGTTGTTTTGTTATAATAATGTACAATATATTGTTGTTTTGTTATAATAATGTACAATATATTGTTGTTTTGTTATAATAATGTACAATATATTGTTGTTTTGTTATAATAATGTGCATTATATTGTTGTTTTGTTATAATAATGTACAATATATTGTTGTTTTGTTATAATAATGTACAATATATTGTTGTTTTGTTATAATAATGTACAATATATTGTTGTTTTTGTTATAATAATGTTCAATATATTGTTGTTTTTTATAATAATGTGCAATATATTGTTGTTTTGTAATCAATATATTGTTGTTTTGTTATAATAATGTACAATATATTGTTGTTTTGTTATAATAATGTACAATATATTGTTGTTTTGTTATAATAATGTACAATATATTGTTGTTTTTTGTTATAATAATGTGCAATATATTGTTGTTTTGTTATAATAATGTACAATATATTGTTGTTTTTTATTATAATAATGTAAAATATATTGTTGTTTTGTTATAATAATGTACAATACATTGTTGTTTTGTTATAATAATGTACAATATATTGTTGTTTTTATCATAATTATGTACAATATATTGTTTTTTATAATAATGTTCAATATATTGTTGTTTTGTTATAATAATGTACAATATATTGTTGTTTTGTTATAATAATGTGCAATATATTGTTGTTTTGTTATAATAATGTACAATATATTGTTGTTGTTTTTGTTATAATAATGTTATAATATATTGTTGTAATTTTTGTTTTTATAATAATGTGTGCAATATATTGTTGTTTTGTTATAATAATGTACAATATATTGTTGTTTTGTTATAATAATGTACAATATATTGTTGTTTTGTTATAATAATGTACATTATATTGTTGTTTTGTTATAATAATGTGCATTATATTGTTGTTTTGTTATAATAATGTACAATATATTGTTGTTTTTGTTATAATAATGTACAATATATTGTTGTATTTTGTTATAATAATGTACAATATATTGTTGTTTTGTTATAATAATATTGTTGTTTTGTTATAATAATGTACAATATATTGTTGTTTTGTTATAATAATGTGCAATATATTGTTGTTTTGTTATAATAATGTGCAATATATTGTTGTTTTGTTATAATAATAATGTACAATATATTGTTGTTTTGTTATAATAATGTACAATATATTGTTGTTTTTGTCATAATAATGTACAATATATTGTTGTTTTGCTATAATACTGTACAATATATTGTTGTTTTGTTATAATAATGTACAATATATTGTTGGTTTGTTATAATAATGTACAATATATTGTTGTTTTTGTTATAATAATGTACAATATATTGTTGTTTTGTTATAATAATGTACAATATATTGTTGTTTTTGTCATAATAATGTACAATATATTGTTGTTTTGTTATAATAATGTACAATATATTGTTGTTTTGTTATAATAATGTGCAATATATTGTTGTTTTGTTATAATAATGTACAATATATTGTTGTTTTGTTGTAATAATGTGCAATATATTGTTGTTTTGTTATGATAATGTACAATATATTGTTGTTTTGTTATAATAATGTACAATATATTGTTGTTTTGTTATAATAATGTACAATATATTGTTGTTTTGTTATAATAATGTACAATATATTGTTGTTTTGTTATAATAATGTACAATATATTGTTGTTTTGTTATAATAATGTACAATATATTGTTGTTTTGTTATAATAATGTACAATATATTGTTGTTTTGTTATAATAATGTACAATATATTGTTGTTTTGTTATAATAATGTACAATATATTGTTGTTTTGTTATAATAATGTACAATATATTGTTGTTTTGTTATAATAATGTACAATATATTGTTGTTTTGTTATAATAATGTACAATATATTGTTGTTTTGTTATAATAATGTACAATATATTGTTGTTTTGTTATAATAATGTACAATATATTGTTGTTTTTGTCATAATAATGTACAATATATTGTTGTTTTGTTATAATAATGTACAATATATTGTTGTTTTGTTATAATAATGTACAATATATTGTTGTTTTGTTATAATAATGTGCAATATATTGTTGTTTTGTTATAATAATGTGCAATATATTGTTGTTTTGTTATAATAATGTACAATATATTGTTGTTTTGTTATATAATAATGTGCAATATATTGTTGTTTTGTTATAATAATACAATATATTGTTGTTTTTTGTTATAATAATGTTCAATATATTGTTGTTTTGTTATAATAATGTACAATATATTGTTGTTTTGTTATAATAATGTACAATATATTGTTGTTTTGTTATAATAATGTACAATATATTGTTGTTTTGTTATAATAATGTGCAATATATTGTTGTTTTGTTATAATAATGTACAATATATTGTTGTTTTGTTATAATAATGTACAATATATTGTTGTTTTGTTATGATAATGTACAATATATTGTTGTTTTGTTATAATAATGTACAATATATTGTTGTTTTGTTATAATAATGTACAATATATTGTTGTTTTGTTATAATAATATACAATATATTGTTGTTTTGTTATAATAATGTACAATATTTTGTTGTTTTGTTATAATAATGTGCAATATATTTTTGTTTTGTTATAATAATGTACAATATATTGTTGTTTTGTTATAATAATGTACAATATATTGTTGTTTTGTTATAATAATGTACAATATATTGTTGTTTTGTTATAATAATGTTCAATATATTGTTGTTTTGTTATAATAATGTACACAATATATTGTTGTTTTGTTATAATAATGTACAATATATTGTTGTTTTGTTATAATAATGTGCAATATATTGTTGTGCAATATATTGTTTTTTGTTATAATAATGTGCAATATATTGTTGTTTTTTATATAATAAATGCAATATATTGTTGTTTTGTTATAATAATGTACAATATATTGTTGTTTTGTTATATAATTGTACAATATATTGTTGTTTTGTTATAATAATGTTCAATATATTGTTGTTTTGTTATAATAATATTCAATATATTGTAGTTTTGTTGTAATAATGTGAAATATATTGTTGTTTTGTTATGATAATGTACAATATATTGTTGTTTTGTTATAATAATGTGCAATATATTGTTGTTTTGTTATAATAATGTACAATATATTGTTGTTTTGTTATAATAATGTACAATATATTGTTGTTTTGTTATAATAATGTGCAATATATTGTTATATATAATGTTACAATATATTGTTGTTTTGTTATAATAATGTACAATATATTGTTGTTTTGTTATAATAATGTACAATATATTGTTGTTTTTTTGTTATAATAATGTACAATATATTGTTGTTTTGTTATAATAATGTACAATATATTGTTGTTTTGTTATAATAATGTGCAATATATTGTTGTTTTGTTATAATAATGTACAATATATTGTTGTTTTGTTATAATAATGTACAATATATTGTTGTTTCTATCATAATAATGTAAAATATATTGTTGTTTTGTTATAATAATGTACAATATATTGTTTTTTGTTATAATAATGTACAATATATTGTTGTTTTGTTATAATAATGTACAATATATTGTTCTTTTTTTATAATAATGTACAATATATTGTTGTTTTGTTATAATACAATACAATATATTGTTGTTTTGTTATAATAATGTACAATATATTGTTGTTTTGTTATAATAATGTACAATATATTGTTGTTTTGTTATAATAATGTGCAATATATTGTTGTTTTGTTATAATAATTGCAATATATTGTTGTTTTGTTATAATAATGTGCAATATATTGTTGTTTTGTTATAATAATGTACAATATATTGTTGTTTTGTTATAATAATGTACAATATATTGTTGTTTTGTTATAATAATGTACAATATATTGTTGTTTTGTTATAATAATGTTCAATATATTGTTGTTTTGTTTAATAATGTTCAATATATTGTTGTTTTTTATTATAATAATGTTCAATATATTGTTGTTTTGTTATAATAATGTACAATATATTGTTGTTTTGTTATAATAATGTGCAATATATTGTTGTTTTGTTATAATAATGTGCATTATATTGTTGTTTTGTTATAATAATGTACAATATATTGTTGTTTTTTTATCATAATAATGTACAATATATTGTTGTTTTGTTATAATAATGTACAATATATTGTTGTTTTTTGTTATAATAATGTACAATATATTGTTGTTTTTTATTATAATAATGTACAATATATTGTTGTTTTGTTATAATAATGTTCAATATATTGTTGTTTTGTTATAATAATGTACAATATATTGTTGTTTAATTGTTATATTGTTGTTTTGTTATAATAATGTGCAATATATTGTTGTTTTGTTATAATAATGTACAATATATTGTTGTTTTGTTATAATAATGTACAATATATTGTTGTTTTGTTATAATAATGTGCAATATATTGTTGTTTTGTTATAATAATGTACAATATATTGTTGTTTTGTTATAATAATGTACAATATATTGTTGTTTTGTTATAATAATGTGCAATATATTGTTGTTTTGTTATAATAATGTACAATATATTGTTGTTTTGTTATAATAATGTACAATATATTGTTGTTTTGTTATAATAATGTACAATATATTGTTGTTTTGTTATAATAATGTGCAATATTGTTGTTTTGTTATAATAATGTACAATATATTGTTGTTTTGTTATAATAATGTACAATATATTGTTGTTTTGTTATAATAATGTACAATATATTGTTGTTTTGTTATAATAATGTACAATATATTGTTGTTTTGTTATAATAATGTACAATATATTGTTGTTTTGTTATAATAATGTACAATATATTGTTGTTTTTGTTATAATAATGTACAATATATTGTTGTTTTTGTTATAATAATGTACAATATATTGTTGTTTTGTTATAATAATGTACAATATATTGTTGTTTTGTTATAATAATGTACAATATATTGTTGTTTTGTTATAATAATGTACAATATATTGTTGTTTTGTTATAATAATGTACAATATATTGTTGTTTTGTTATAATAATGTACAATATATTGTTGTTTTTTTGTTATAATAATGTACAATATATTGTTGTTTTGTTATAATAATGTACAATATATTGTTGTTTTGTTATAATAATGTGCAATATATTGTTGTTTTGTTATAATAATGTTTTGCAATATATTGTTGTTTTGTTATAATAATGTACAATATATTGTTGTTTTGTTATAATAATGTACAATATATTGTTGTTTTGTTATAATAATGTACAATATATTGTTGTTTTGTTTATAATAATGTACAATATATTGTTGTTTTGTTATAATAATGTGCAATATATTGTTGTTTTGTTATAATAATGTACAATATATTGTTGTTTTGTTATAATAATGTACAATATATTGTTGTTTTGTTATAATAATGTACAATATATTGTTGTTTTGTTATAATAATGTACAATATATTGTTGTTTTGTTATAATAATGTACAATATATTGTTGTTTTGTTATAATAATGTACAATATATTGTTGTTTTGTTATAATAATGTGCAATATATTGTTGTTTTGTTATAATAATGTACAATATATTGTTGTTTTTATTAATGTACAATATATTGTTGTTTTGTTCATAATAATGTTTTACAATATAATAATAATGTTATACAATATATTGTTGTTTTGTTATAATAATGTACAATATATTGTTGTTTTTTATAATAATAATGTACAATATATTGTTGTTTTGTTATAATAATGTACAATATATTGTTGTTTTGTTATAATAATGTACAATATATTGTTGTTTTGTTATAATAATAATATATTGTTGTGTTATAAATATATTGTTGTTTTGTTATAATAATGTACAATATATTGTTGTTTTGTTATAATAATGTACAATATATTGTTGTTATTTTGTTATAATAATGTACAATATATTGTTGTTTTGTTATAATAATGTACAATATATTGTTTGTTTTGTTATAATAATGTACAATATATTGTTATTGTTTTTGTTATAATAATGTACAATATATTGTTGTTTTGTTATAATAATGTACAATATATTGTTGTTTTGTTATAATAATGTACAATATATTGTTGTTTTGTTATAATAATGTACAATATATTGTTGTTTTGTTATAATAATGTGCAATATATTGTTGTTTTGTTATAATAATGTGCAATATATTGTTGTTTTGTTATAATAATGTACAATATATTGTTGTTTTTTTAATTATAATAATGTACAATATATTATTGTTGTTTTGTTATAATAATGTACAATATATTGTTGTTTTGTTATAATAATGTACAATATATTGTTGTTTTGTTATAATAATGTACAATATATTGTTGTTTTGTTATAATAATGTGCAATATATTGTTGTTTTTTGTTATAATAATGTGCAATATATTGTTGTTTTGTTATAATAATGTACAATATATTGTTGTTTTGTTATAATAATGTACAATATATTGTTGTTTTGTTATAATAATGTACAATATATTGTTGTTTTGTTATAATAATAATGTACAATATATTGTTGTTTTTGTTATAATAATGTACAATATATTGTTGTTTTTGTTATAATAATGTACAATATATTGTTATTGTTTTTGTTATAATAATGTGCAATATATTGTTGTTTTGTTATAATAATGTACAATATATTGTTGTTTTGTTATAATAATGTACAATATATTGTTGTTTTGTTATAATAATGTACAATATATTGTTGTTTTGTTATAATAATGTACAATATATTGTTGTTTTGTTATAATAATGTACAATATATATTAATAATAATGTACAATAATAATGTACAATATATTGTTGTTTTGTTATAATAATGTACAATATATTGTTGTTTTGTTATAATAATGTACAATATATTGTTGTTTTGTTATAATAATGTACAATATATTGTTGTTTTGTTATAATAATGTACAATATATTGTTGTTTTGTTATAATAATGTACAATATATTGTTGTTTTGTTATAATAATGTACAATATATTGTTGTTTTGTTATAATAATGTACAATATATTGTTGTTTTGTTATAATAATGTACAATATATTGTTGTTTTTATCATAATAATGTTCACTATATTGTTGTATTGTTATTATAATGCTCAATATATTGTTGTTTTGTTATAATAATGTTCAATATATTGTTGTTTTGTTATAATAATGTGCAATATATTGTTGTTTTGTTATAATAATGTACAATATCTTGTTGTTTTGTTATAATAATGTGCATTATATTGTTGTTTTGTTATAATAATGTGCATTATATTGTTGTTTTGTTATAATAATGTACAATATATTGTTATTTAGTTATAATAATGTACAATATATTGTTGTTTTGTTATAATAATGTACAATATATTGTTGTTTTGTTATAATAATGTACAATATATTGTTGTTTTGTTATAATAATGTGCAATATATTGTTGTTTTGTTATAATAATGTACAATATATTGTTGTTTTGTTATAATAATGTACAATATATTGTTGTTTTGTTATAATAATGTACAATATATTGTTGTTTTGTTATAATAATGTACAATATATTGTTGTTTTGTTATAATAATGTACAATATATTGTTGTTTTTTATTATAATAATGTACAATATATTGTTGTTTTGTTATAATAATGTACAATATATTGTTGTTTTTTATAATAATGTACAATATATTGTTGTTTTGTTATAATAATGTACAATATATTGTTGTTTTGTTATAATAATGTGCAATATATTGTTGTTTTGTTATAATAATGTGCAATATATTGTTGTTTTGTTATAATAATGTGCAATATATTGTTGTTTTGTTATAATAATGTACAATATATTGTTGTTTTTTGTTATAATAATGTGCAATATATTGTTGTTTTGTTATAATAATGTACAATATATTGTTGTTTTGTTATAATAATGTACAATATATTG
Organism: Tachypleus tridentatus; assembly: GCF_004210375.1. NCBI lineage: Eukaryota > Metazoa > Arthropoda > Merostomata > Xiphosura > Limulidae > Tachypleus > Tachypleus tridentatus. Next base: position 59,735,026 of record NW_027467782.1, on the reverse strand, counting down.
TTGTTTTGTTATAATAATACAATATATTGTTGTTTTGTTATAATAATGTACAATATATTGTTGTTTTGTTATAATAATGTGCAATATATTGTTGTTTTGTTATAATAATGTGCATTATATTGTTGTTTTGTTATAATAATGTACAATATATTGTTGTTTTGTTATAATAATGTACAATATATTGTTGTTTTGTTATAATAATGTGCAATATATTGTTGTTTTGTTATAATAATGTACAATATATTGTTGTTTTGTTATAATAATGTACAATATATTGTTGTTTTGTTATAATAATGTACAATATATTGTTGTTTTGTTATAATAATGTTCAATATATTGTTGTTTTTTATAATAATGTACAATATATTGTTGTTTTTTGTTATAATAATGTACAATATATTGTTGTTTTGTTATAATAATGTACAATATATTGTTGTTTTGTTATAATAATGTACAATATATTGTTGTTTTGTTATAATAATGTACAATATATTGTTGTTTTGTTATAATAATGTACAATATATTGTTGTTTTTTATAATAATAATAATGTACAATATATTATTGTTTTTTTGTTATAATAATGTACAATATATTGTTGTTTTGTTATAATAATGTACAATATATTGTTGTTTTGTTATAATAATGTACAATATATTGTTGTTTTTTGTTATAATAATGTACAATATATTGTTGTTTTGTTATAATAATGTACAATATATTGTTGTTTTGTTATAATAATGTGCAATATATTGTTGTTTTGTTATAATAATGTGCAATATCTTGTTGTTTTGTTATAATAATGTGCAATATATTGTTGTTTTGTTATAATAATGTGCAATATATTGTTGTTTTGTTATAATAATGTACAATATATTGTTGTTTTTTGTTATAATAATGTACAATATATTGTTGTTTTGTTATAATAATGTACAATATATTGTTGTTTTGTTATAATAATGTACAATATATTGTTGTTTTGTTATAATAATGTACAATATATTGTTGTTTTTGTTATAATAATGTACAATATATTGTTGTTTTGTTATAATAATGTACAATATATTGTTGTTTTGTTATAATAATGTACAATATATTGTTGTTTTGTTATAATAATGTACAATATATTGTTGTTTTTTTGTTATAATAATGTACAATATATTGTTGTTTTGTTATAATAATGTACAATATATTGTTGTTTTGTTATAAATACAATATATTGTTGTTTTGTTATTATAATAATGTAACAATATATTGTTGTTTTGTTATAATAATGTACAATATATTGTTGTTTTGTTATAATAATGTACAATATATTGTTGTTTTGTTATAATAATGTGCAATATATTGTTGTTTTGTTATAATAATGTACAATATATTGTTGTTTTTTTGTTATAATATATGCAATATATTGTTGTTTTGTTATAATAATGTACAATATATTGTTGTTTTGTTATAATAATGTACAATATATTGTTGTTTTGTTATAATAATGTACAATATATTGTTGTTTTTTATAATAATAATAATGTTACAATATATATTGTTTTTTTTTATAATAATGTACAATATATTGTTGTTTTGTTATAATAATGTACAATATATTGTTGTTTTGTTATAATAATGTACAATATATTGTTGTTTTGTTATAATAATATATTGTTGTTACAATATATTGTTGTTTTTTGTTATAATAATGTACAATATATTGTTGTTTTGTTATAATAATGTACAATATATTGTTGTTTTGTTATAATAATGTACAATATATTGTTGTTTTGTTATAATAATGTTACAATATATTGTTGTTTTGTTATAATAATGTACAATATATTGTTGTTTTGTTATAATAATGTACAATATATTGTTGTTTTGTTATAATAATGTACAATATATTGTTGTTTTGTTATAATAATTATAATATATTGTTGTTTTACAATAATATGTACAATTATTGTTTTTTTGTTATAATAATGTACAATATATTGTTGTTTTGTTATAATAATGTACAATATATTGTTGTTTTGTTATAATAATGTACAATATATTGTTGTTTAATGTACAATATATTGTTGTTTTGTTATAATAATGTACAATATATTGTTGTTTTGTTATAATAATGTACAATATATTGTTGTTTTGTTATAATAATGTACAATATATTGTTGTTTTGTTATAATAATGTACAATATATTGTTGTTTTTTGTTATAATAATGTACAATATATTGTTGTTTTGTTATAATAATGTACAATATATTGTTGTTTTGTTATAATAATGTACAATATATTGTTGTTTTGTTATAATAATGTTACAATATATTGTTGTTTTGTTTATAATACAATATATTGTTGTTTTGTTATAATAATGTACAATATATTGTTTTTGTTATAATAATTGCAATATATTGTTGTTTTGTTATAATAATGTACAATATATTGTTGTTTTGTTATAATAATGTACAATATATTGTTGTTTTGTTATAATAATGTGCAATATATTGTTGTTTTGTTATAATACAATATATTGTTGTTTTGTTATAATAATGTACAATATATTGTTGTTTTGTTATAATAATGTACAATATATTGTTGTTTTGTTATAATAATGTACAATATATTGTTGTTTTGTTATAATAATGTACAATATATTGTTGTTTTGTTTTGTTATAATAATGTTCAATATATTGTTGTTTTGTTATAATAATGTTCAATATATTGTTGTTTTGTTATAATAATATAATACAATATATTGTTGTTTTGTTATAATAATGTACAATATATTGTTGTTTTGTTATACTAATGTGCAATATATTGTTGTTTTGTTATAATAATGTGCAATATATTGTTGTTTTGTTATAATAATGCACAATATATTGTTGTTTTTATCATAATAATGTTCACTATATTGTTGTATTGTTATAATAATGTTCAATATATTGTTGTTTTGTTATAATAATGTTCAATATATTGTTGTTTTGTTATAATAATGTGCAATATCTTGTTGTTTTGTTATAATAATGTGCAATATCTTGTTGTTTTGTTATAATAATGTGCAATATATTGTTGTTTTGTTATAATAATGTGCATTATATTGTTGTTTTGTGATAATAATGTACAATATATTGTTAAATTTATCATAATAATGTACAATATATTGTTGTTTTGTAATAATAATGCTCAATATATTGTTGTTTTGTTATGATAATGTTCAATATATTGTATTTTTGTTGTAATAATGTGAAATATATTGTTGTTTTGTTATAATAATGTGCAATACATTGATGTTTTGTTATAATAATGTACAATATATTGTTGTTTTGTTATAATAATGTGCAATATATTGTTGTTTTGTGATAATAATGTGCATTATATTGTTGTTTTGTTATAATAATATACAATATATTGTTGTTTTTATCATAATAATGTTCAATATATTGTTGTTTTGTCATAATAATGCTCAATATATTGTTGTTTTGTTATAATAATGTTCAATATATTGTTTTTTTTATCATAATAATGTACAATATATTGTTGTTTTGTTAGAATAATGTTCAATATATTGTTGTTTTGTTATAATAATGTGCAATATATTGTTGTTTTGTTATAATAATGTGCAATATCTTGTTGTTTTGTTATAATAATATGCAATATCTTGTTGTTTTGTTATAATAATGTGCATTATATTGTTGTTTTGTTATAATAATGTACAATATATTGTTGTTTTTATCATAATAATGTACAATATATTGTTGTTTTGTTATAATAATGCTCAATATATTGTTGTTTTGTTATAATAATGTTCAATATATTGTTGTTTTGTTATAATAATGTGCAATATATTGTTGTTTTGTTATAATAATGTGCAATATATTGTTGTTTTGTTATAATAATGTACAATATATTGTTGTTTTTGTTATAATAATGTGCAATATATAGTTGTTTTTATCATAATAATGTACAATATATTGTTGTTTTGTTAGAATAATGTTCAATATATTGTTGTTTTTATCATAATAATGTACAATATATTGTTGTTTTGTTATAATAATGTACAATATATTGTTGTTTTGTTATAATAATGTGCAATATATTGTTGTTTTGTTATAATAATGTACAATATATTGTTGTTTTGTTATAATAATGTGCAATATATTGTTGTTTTGTTATAATAATGTACAATATATTGTTGTTTTGTTATAATAATGTACAATATATTGTTGTTTTTATCATAATAATGTACAATATATTGTTGTTTTGTTATAATAATGCTCAATATATTGTTGTTTTGTTATAATAATGTTCAATATATTGTTGTTTTTATCATAATAATGTGCAATATATTGTAGTTTTGTTATAATAATGTGCAATATATTGTTGTTTTGTTATAATAATGTGCAATATATTGTTGTTTTGTTATAATAATGTGCAATATATTGTTGTTTTGTTATAATAATGTACAATATATTGTTGTTTTGTTATAATAATGTGCATTATATTGTTGTTTTGTTATAATAATGTGCAATATATTGTTGTTTTGTTATAATAATGTACAATATATTGTTGTTTTGTTATAATAATGTGCAATATATTGTTGTTTTGTTATAATAATGTACAATATATTGTTGTTTTGTTATAATAATGTACAATATATTGTTGTTTTGTTATAATAATTTGTAACACAATATATTGTTGTTTTGTTATAATAATGTACAATATATTGTTGTTTTGTTATAATAATGTACAATATATTGTTGTTTTGTTATAATAATGTACAATATATTGTTGTTTTGTTATAATAATGTTTTTTGTTATAATAATGTACAATATATTGTTGTTTTTTATAATAATAATAATGTTTTACAATATATTGTTGTTTTGTTATAATAATGTACAATATATTGTTGTTTTGTTATAATTATAATAATGTACAATATATTGTTGTTTTGTTATAATAATGTACAATATATTGTTGTTTTGTTATAATAATGTACAATATATTGTTGTTTTGTTATAATAATGTACAATATATTGTTGTTTTGTTATAATAATGTACAATATATTGTTGTTTTGTTATAATAATAATATATTGTTGTTTTGTTATAATAATGTGCAATATATTGTTGTTTTGTTATAATAATGTACAATATTTGTTGTTTTGTTATAATAATGTACAATATATTGTTGTTTTGTTATAATAATGTGCAATATATTGTTGTTTTGTTATAATAATGTACAATATATTGTTGTTTTGTTATAATAATGTACAATATATTGTTGTTTTGTTATAATAATGTACAATATATTGTTGTTTTGTTATAATAATGTGCAATATATTGTTGTTTTTTGTTATAATAATGTACAATATATTGTTGTTTTTTGTTATAATAATGTACAATATATTGTTGTTTTGTTATAATAATGTACAATATATTGTTGTTTTGTTATAATAATGTGCAATATATTGTTGTTTTGTTATAATAATGTACAATATATTGTTGTTTTGTTATAATACAATATATTGTTGTTTTGTTATAATAATGTACAATATATTGTTGTTTTGTTATAATAATGTACAATATGTTGTTGTTTTGTTATAATAATGTACAATATATTGTTGTTTTGTTATAATAATGTACAATATATTGTTGTTTTTTGTTATAATAATGTACAATATATTGTTGTTTTGTTATAATAATGTACAATATATTGTTGTTTTGTTATAATAATGTACAATATATTGTTGTTTTGTTATAATAATGTACAATATATTGTTGTTTTGTTATAATAATGTACAATATATTGTTGTTTTGTTATAATAATGTACAATATATTGTTGTTTTGTTATAATAATGTACAATATATTGTTGTTTTGTTATAATAATGTACAATATATTGTTGTTTTGTTATAATAATGTACAATATATTGTTGTTTTGTTATAATAATGTACAATATATTGTTGTTTTGTTATAATAATGTACAATATATTGTTGTTTTGTTATAATAATGTACAATATATTGTTGTTTTGTTATAATAATGTACAATATATTGTTGTTTTGTTATAATAATGTTTTGCAATATATTGTTGTTTTTGTTATAATAATGTACAATATATTGTTGTTTTGTTATAATAATGTACAATATATTGTTGTTTTGTTATAATAATGTACAATATATTGTTGTTTTGTTATAATAATGTACAATATATTGTTGGTTTGTTATAATAATGTACAATATATTGTTGTTTTGTTGTAATAATGTACAATATATTGTTGTTTTGTTATAATAATAATAATGTTATAATATATATATTGTTTTTGTTATAATAATGTACAATATATTGTTGTTTTGTTATAATAATGTACAATATATTGTTGTTTTGTTATAATAATGTACAATATATTGTTGTTTTGTTATAATAATGTACAATATATTGTTGTTTTGTTATAATAATGTACAATATATTGTTGTTTTGTTATAATAATGTACAATATATTGTTGTTTTGTTATAATAATGTACAATATATTGTTGTTTTGTTATAATAATGTACAATATATTGTTGTTTTGTTATAATAATGTACAATATATTGTTGTTTTGTTATAATAATGTACAATATATTGTTGTTGTTTTGTTATAATAATGTACAATATATTGTTGTTTTGTTATAATAATGTACAATATATTGTTGTTTTGTTATAATAATGTACAATATATTGTTGTTTTGTTATAATAATGTACAATATATTGTTGTTTTGTTATAATAATGTACAATATATTGTTGTTTTGTTATAATAATGTGCAATATATTGTTGTTTTGTTATAATAATGTACAATATATTGTTGTTTTTTGTTATAATAATGTACAATATATTGTTGTTTTGTTATAATAATGTACAATATATTGTTGTTTTGTTATAATAATGTACAATATATTGTTGTTTTGTTATAATAATGTGCAATATATTGTTGTTTTGTTATAATAATGTGCAATATATTGTTGTTTTGTTATAATAATGTACAATATATTGTTGTTTTGTTATAATAATGTACAATATATTGTTGTTTTGTTATAATAATGTACAATATATTGTTGTTTTGTTATAATAATGTTCAATATATTGTTGTTTTGTTATAATAATACAATAATTGTTGTTTTGTTATAATAATGTACAATATATTGTTGTTTTGTTATAATAATGTGCAATATATTGTTGTTTTGTTATCATAATGTACAATATATTGTTGTTTTGTTATAATAATTTACAATATATTGTTGTTTTGTTATAATAATGTACAATATCTTGTTGTTTTGTTATAATAATGTGCAATATATTGTTGTTTTTGTTATAATAATGTACAATATATTGTTGTTTTGTTATAATAATGTACAATATATTGTTGTTTTGTTATAATAATGTTCAATATATTGTTTGTTTTGTATAATAATAATGTATAAATATATTGTTGTTTTGTTATAATAATGTACAATATATTGTTGGTTTGTTATAATAATGTGCATTATATTGTTGTTTTGTTATAATAATGTGCAATATATTGTTGTTTTGTTATAATAATGTGCAATATATTGTTGTTTTGTTATAATAATGTACAATATATTGTTGTTTTGTTATAATAATGTACAATATATTGTTGTTTTTTGTTAATAATAATGTTCAATATATTGTTGTTTTGTTATAATAATGTTCAATATATTGTTGTTTTGTTATAATAGTGTTCAATATATTGTTGTATTGTTATAATAATGTACAATATATTGTTGTTTTGTTATAATAATGTACAATATATTGTTGTTTTGTTATAATAATGTGCAATATCTTGTTGTTTTGTTATAATAATGTGCAATATATTGTTGTTTTGTTATAATAATGTACAATATATTGTTGTTTTTTTGTTATAATAATGTACAATATATTGTTGTTTTGTTATAATAATGTACAATATATTGTTGTTTTGTTATAATAATGTTCAATATATTGTTGTTTTTATCATAATAATGTACAATATATTGTTGTTTTGTTATAATAATGTACAATATATTGTTGTTTTGTTATAATAATGTGCAATATATTGTTGTTTTGTTATAATAATGTGCAATATATTGATGTTTTGTTATAATAATGTACAATATATTGTTGTTTTGTTATAATAATGTACAATATATTGTTGTTTTGTTATAATAATGTACAATATATTGTTGTTTTGTTATAATAATGTTCAATATATTGTTGTTTTGTTATAATAATGTACAATATATTGTTGTTTTTTGTTATAATAATGTACAATATATTGTTGTTTTTTGTTATAATAATGTACAATATATTGTTGTTTTGTTATAATAATGTGCAATATATTGTTGTTTTGTATAATATAATAATGTTGCAATATATTGTTGTTTTGTTATAATAATGTGCAATATATTGTTGTTTTGTTATAATAATGTGCAATATATTGTTGTTTTGTTATAATAATGTGCAATATATTGTTGTTTTGTTATAATAATGTACAATATATTGTTGTTTTGTTATAATAATGTACAATATATTGTTGTTTTTTGTTATAATAATGCACAATATATTGTTGTTTTGTTATAATAATGTACAATATATTGTTGTTTTGTTATAATAATGTACAATATATTGTTGTTTTGTTATAATAATGTACAATATATTGTTGTTTTGTTATAATAATGTACAATATATTGTTGTTTTTTGTTATAATAATGTACAATATATTGTTGTTTTGTTATAATAATGTACAATATATTGTTGTTTTGTTATAATAATGTACAATATATTGTTGTTTTGTTATAATAATGTACAATATATTGTTGTTTTGTTATAATAATGTACAATATATTGTTGTTTTGTTATAATAATGTACAATATATTGTTGTTTTGTTATAATAATGTACAATATATTGTTGTTTTTGTTATAATAATGTACAATATATTGTTGTTTTGTTATAATAATGTACAATATATTGTTGTTTTGTTATAATAATGTACAATATATTGTTGTTTTGTTATAATAATGTACAATATATTGTTGTTTTGTTATAATAATGTACAATATATTGTTGTTTTGTTATAATAATGTACAATATATTGTTGTTTTGTTATAATAATGTACAATATATTGTTGTTTTGTTATAATAATGTACAATATATTGTTGTTTTGTTATAATAATGTACAATATATTGTTGTTTTGTTATAATAATCAATATATTGTTGTTTTTGTTATAATAATGTGCAATATATTGTTGTTTTGTTATAATAATGTGCAATATATTGTTGTTTTGTTATAATAATGTACAATATATTGTTGTTTTGTTATAATAATGTACAATATATTGTTGTTTTGTTATAATATGTGCAATATATTGTTGTTTTGTTATAATAATGTGCAATATATTGTTGTTTTGTTATAATAATGTACAATATATTGTTGTTTTGTTATAATAATGTGCAATATATTGTTGTTTTGTTATAATAATGTACAATATATTGTTGTTTTGTTATAATAATGTACAATATATTGTTGTTTTTTGTTATAATAATGTACAATATATTGTTGTTTTGTTATAATAATGTGCAATATATTGTTGTTTTGTTATAATAATGTATTGTTGTTTTATATAATTGTACAATATATTGTTTTTTATATAATAATGTACAATATATTGTTGTTTTGTTATAATAATGTACAATATATTGTTGTTTTGTTATAATAATGTACAATATATTGTTGTTTTGTTATAATAATGTGCAATATTGTTGTTTTGTTATAATAATGTACAATATATTGTTGTTTTGTTATAATAATGTACAATATATTGTTGTTTTGTTATAATAATGTACAATATATTGTTGTTTTTATAAAATAATGTGCATTATATTGCTGTTTTGTTATAATAATGTACAATATATTGTTGTTTTGTTATAATAATGTACAATATATTGTTGTTTTGTTATAATAATGTACAATATATTGTTGTTTTGTTATAATAATGTGCATTATATTGTTGTTTTGTTATAATAATGTACAATATATTGTTATTTAGTTATAATAATGTACAATATATTGTTGTTTTGTTATAATAATGTACAATATATTGTTGTTTTGTTATAATAATGTACAATATATTGTTGTTTTGTTATAATAATGTACAATATATTGTTGTTTTGTTATAATAATGTACAATATATTGTTGTTTTGTTATAATAATGTACAATATATTGTTGTTTTGTTATAATAATGTTCAATATATTGTTGTTTTGTTATAATAATGTACAATATATTGTTGTTTTGTTATAATAATGTACAATATATTGTTGTTTTTGTTATAATAATGTGCAATATATTGTTGTTTTGTTATAATAATGTACAATATATTGTTGTTTTGTTATAATAATGTGCAATATATTGTTGTTTTGTTATAATAATGTACAATATATTGTTGTTTTGTTATAATAATGTACATTATATTGTTGTTTTGTTATCATAATGTACAATATATTGTTGCTTTGTTATAATAATGTACAATATATTGTTGTTTTGTTTATAATAATGTACAATATATTGTTGTTTTGTTATAATAATGTACAATATATTGTTGTTTTGTTATAATAATGTACAATATATTGTTGTTTTGTTATAATAATGTACAATATATTGTTGTTTTGTTATAATAATGTACAATATATTGTTGTTTTGTTATAATAATGTACAATATATTGTTGTTTTGTTATAATAATGTACAATATATTGTTGTTTTGTTATAATAATGTACAATATATTGTTGTTTTGTTATAATAATGTTCAATATATTGTTGTTTTTGTTATAATAATACAATATATTGTTGTTTTGTTATAATAATGTGCAATATATTGTTGTTTTGTTATAATAATGTTCAATATATTGTTGTTTTGTTATAATAATGTACAATATATTGTTGTTTTGTTATAATAATGTACAATATATTGTTGTTTTGTTATAATAATGTGCAATATATTGTTGTTTTGTTATAATAATGTGCAATATATTGTTGTTTTGTTATAATAATACAATATATTGTTGTTTTGTTATAATAATGTACAATATATTGTTGTTTTGTTATAATAATGTACAATATATTGTTGTTTTGTTATAATAATGTACAATATATTGTTGTTTTGTTATAATAATGTACAATATATTGTTGTTTTGTTATAATAATGTACAATATATTGTTGTTTTGTTATAATAATGTACAATATATTGTTGTTTTGTTATAATAATGTACAATATATTGTTGTTTTGTTATAATAATGTACAATATATTGTTGTTTTGTTATAATAATGTACAATATATTGTTGTTTTGTTATAATAATGTACAATATATTGTTGTTTTGTTATAATAATGTACAATATATTGTTGTTTTGTTATAATAATGTACAATATATTGTTGTTTTGTTATAATAATGTACAATATATTGTTGTTTTGTTATAATAATGTACAATATATTGTTGTTTTGTTATAATAATGTACAATATATTGTTGTTTTGTTATAATAATGTACAATATATTGTTGTTTTGTTATAATAATGTACAATATATTGTTGTTTTGTTATAATAATGTACAATATATTGTTGTTTTGTTATAATAATGTGCATTATATTGTTGTTTTGTTATAATAATGTACAATATATTGTTGTTTTGTTATAATAATGTACAATATATTGTTGTTTTGTTATAATAATGTGCAATATATTGTTGTTTTGTTATAATAATGTACAATATATTGTTGTTTTGTTATAATAATGTACAATATATTGTTGTTTTGTTATAATAATGTACAATATATTGTTGTTTTGTTATAATAATGTACAATATATTGTTGTTTTTTGTTATAATAATGTACAATATATTGTTGTTTTGTTATAATAATGTGCAATATATTGTTGTTTTGTTATAATAATGTACAATATATTGTTGTTTTGTTATAATAATGTACAATATATTGTTGTTTTGTTATAATAATGTACAATATATTGTTGTTTTGTTATAATAATGTACAATATATTGTTGTTTTGTTATAATAATGTACAATATATTGTTGTTTTTTAATAATTATAATAATGTACAATATATTGTTGTTTTGTTATAATAATGTACAATATATTGTTGTTTTGTTATAATAATGTACAATATATTGTTGTTTTGTTATAATAATGTACAATATATTGTTGTTTTTGTTATAATAATGTACAATATATTGTTGTTTTGTTATAATAATGTGCAATATATTGTTGTTTTGTTATAATAATGCAATATATTGTTGTTTTTTGTTATAATAATGTACAATATATTGTTGTTTTGTTATAATAATGTACAATATATTGTTGTTTTGTTATAATAATGTACAATATATTGTTGTTTTTATAAAATAATGTGCATTATATTGCTGTTTTGTTATAATAATGTTCAATATATTTTTGTTTTGTTATAATAATTTACAATATATTGTTGTTTTGTTATAATAATGTGCAATATATTGTTGTTTTGTTATAATAATGTGCAATATATTGTTGTTTTGTTATAATAATGTGCAATATATTGTTGTTTTGTTATAATAATGTACAATATATTGTTGTTTTGTTATAATAATGTGCATTATATTGTTGTTTTGTTATAATAATGTGCAATATATTGTTGTTTTGTTATAATAATGTACAATATATTGTTGTTTTGTTATAATAATGTACAATATATTGTTGTTTTGTTATAATAATGTACAATATATTGTTGTTTTGTTATAATAATGTACAATATATTGTTGTTTTGTTATAATAATGTGCATTATATTGTTGTTTTGTTATAATAATGTACAATATATTGTTGTTTTGTTATAATAATGTACAATATATTGTTGTTTTGTTATAATAATGTACAATATATTGTTGTTTTGTTATAATAATGTACAATATATTGTTGTTTTTGTCATAATAATGTACAATATATTGTTGTTTTGTTATAATAATGTACAATATATTGTTGTTTTGTTATAATAATGTACAATATATTGTTGTTTTGTTATAATAATGTGCATTATATTGCTGTTTTGTTATAATAATGTGCAATATATTGTTTTTTTGTTATAATAATGTACAATATATTGTTGTTTTTGTCATAATAATGTACAATATATTGTTGTTTTGCTATAATAATGTACAATATATTGTTGTTTTGTTATAATAATGTACAATATATTGTTGGTTTGTTATAATAATGTACAATATATTGTTGTTTTGTTATAATAATGTACAATATATTGTTGTTTTGTTATAATAATGTACAATATATTGTTGTTTTGTTATAATAATGTACAATATATTGTTGTTTTGTTATAATAATGTACAATATATTGTTGTTTTGTTATAATAATGTACAATATATTGTTGTTTTGTTATAATAATGTACAATATATTGTTGTTTTGTTATAATAATGTACAATATATTGTTGTTTTGTTATAATAATGTACAATATATTGTTGTTTTGTTATAATAATGTACAATATATTGTTGTTTTTTTTGTTATAATAATGTACAATATATTGTTGTTTTGTTATAATAATGTTCAATATATTGTTGTTTTGTTATAATAATGTACAATATATTGTTGTTTTGTTATAATAATGTACAATATATTGTTGTTTTGTTATAATAATGTACAATATATTGTTGTTTTGTTATAATAATGTACAATATATTGTTGTTTTGTTATAATAATGTACAATATATTGTTGTTTTGTTATAATAATGTGCAATATATTGTTGTTTTGTTATAATAATGTGCAATATATTGTTGTTTTGTTATAATAATGCAATATATTGTTGTTTTGTTATAATAATGTACAATATATTGTTGTTTTGTTATAATAATGTGCAATATATTGTTGTTTTGTTATAATAATGTTACAATATATTGTTGTTTTGTTATAATAATGTACAATATATTGTTGTTTTGTTATAATAATGTACAATATATTGTTGTTTTGTTATAATAATGTACAATATATTGTTGTTTTGTTATAATAATGTACAATATATTGTTGTTTTGTTATAATAATGTTGCAATATATTGTTGTTTTGTTATAATAATGTGCAATATATTGTTGTTTTGTTATAATAATGTACAATATATTGTTGTTTTGTTATAATAATGTGCAATATATTGTTGTTTTGTTATAATAATGTACAATATATTGTTGTTTTGTTATAATAATGTACAATATATTGTTGTTTTGTTATAATAATGTACAATATATTGTTGTTTTGTTATAATAATGTACAATATATTGTTGTTTTGTTATAATAAATATATTGTTGTTTTGTTATAATAATGTACAATATATTGTTGTTTTGTTATAATAATGTACAATATATTGTTGTTTTGTTATAATAATGTACAATATATTGTTGTTTTTGTCATAATAATGTACAATATATTGTTGTTTTGTTATAATAATGTACAATATATTGTTGTTTTGTTATAATAATGTACAATATATTGTTGGTTTGTTATAATAATGTACAATATATTGTTGTTTTTTGTTATAATAATGTACAATATATTGTTGTTTTGTTATAATAATGTGCAATATATTGTTGTTTTTTGTTATAATAATGTACAATATATTGTTGTTTTAATTATAATAATTGTTGTTTTGTTATAATAATGTATATATTGTTGTTTTGTTATAATAATGTACAATATATTGTTGTTTTGTTATAATAATGTGCAATATATTGTTGTTTTGTTATAATAATGTGCAATATATTGTTGTTTTGTTATAATAATGTACAATATATTGTTGTTTTGTTAATAATAATGTAATGTACAATATATTGTTGTTTTGTTATAATAATGTACAATATATTGTTGTTTTGTTTTGTTATAATAATTGTTGTTTTGTTATATAATGTACAATATATTGTTGTTTTGTTATAATAATGTGCAATATATTGTTGTTTTGTTATAATAATGTGCATTATATTGTTGTTTTGTTATAATAATGTACAATATATTGTTGTTTTGTTATAATAATGTTCAATATATTGTTATAATAATGTCAATATACAATATATTGTTGTTGTTTTGTTATAATAATGTACAATATATTGTTGTTTTGTTATAATAATGTACAATATATTGTTGTTTTGTTATAATAATGTTCAATATATTGTTGTTTTGTTATAATAATGTGCAATATATTGTTGTTTTTTGTTATAATAATGTGCAATATATTGTTGTTTTGTTATAATAATGTGCAATATATTGTTGTTTTGTTATAATAATGTGCAATATATTGTTGTTTTGTTATAATAATGTACAATATATTGTTGTTTTATTATAATAATGTACAATATATTGTTGTTTTGTTATAATAATGTTCAATATATTGTTGTTTTGTTATAATAATGTTCAATATATTGTTGTTTTGTTATAATAATGTGCAATATATTGTTGTTTTGTTATAATAATGTGCAATATATTGTTGTTTTGTTATAATAATGTACAATATATTGTTGTTTTGTTATAATAATGTGCATTATATTGTTGTTTTGTTATAATAATGTGCAATATATTGTTGTTTTGTTATAATAATGTACAATATATTGTTGTTTTTATCATAATAATGTACAATATATTGTTGTTTTGTTATAATAATGCTCAATATATTGTTGTTTTGTTATAATAATGTTATAATAATGTACAATATATTGTTGTTTTTTGTTATAATAATGTGCAATATATTGTTGTTTTGTTATAATAATGTACAATATATTGTTGTTTTGTTATAATAATGTACAATATATTGTTGTTTTGTTATAATAATGTGCAATATATTGTTGTTTTGTTATAATAATGTGCAATATATTGTTGTTTTGTTATAATAATGTACAATATATTGTTCTTTGTTATAATAATATACAATATATTGTTGTTTTGTTATAATAATGTACAATATATTGTTGTTTTGTTATAATAATGCTCAATATATTGTTGTTTTGTTATAATAATGTTCAATATATTGTTGTTTTGTTATAATAATGTGCAATATATTGTTGTTTTGTTATAATAATGTGCAATATATTGTTGTTTTGTTATAATAATGTGCAATATATTGTTGTTTTGTTATAATAATGTGCAATATATTGTTGTTTTGTTATAATAATGCACAATATATTGTTGTTTTGTTATAATAATGTGCATTATATTGTTGTTTTGTTATAATAATGTGCAATATATTGTTGTTTTGTTATAATAATGTACAATATATTGTTGTTTTGTTATAATAATGTGCAATATATTGTTGTTTTGTTATAATAATGTACAATATATTGTTGTTTTGTTATAATAATGTACAATATATTGTTGTTTTGTTATAATAATGTACAATATATTGTTGTTTTGTTATAATAATGTGCAATATATTGTTGTTTTGTTATAATAATGTACAATATTTTGTTGTTTTGTTATAATAATGTACAATATATTGTTGTTTTGTTATAATAATGTACATTATATTGTTGTTTTGTTATAATAATGTGCAATATATTGTTGTTTTTTGTTATAATAATGTACAATATATTGTTGTTTTGTTATAATAATGTACAATATATTGTTGTTTTGTTATAATAATGTGCAATATATTGTTGTTTTGTTATAATAATGTGCAATATATTGTTGTTTTGTTATAATAATGTACAATATATTGTTGTTTTGTTATAATAATGTACAATATATTGTTGTTTTGTTATAATAATGTTCAATATATTGTTGTTTTTTGTTATAATAATGTACAATATATTGTTGTTTTGTTATAATAATGTACAATATATTGTTGTTTTGTTATAATAATGTACAATATATTGTTGTTTTGTTATAATAATGTGCAATATATTGTTGTTTTGTTATAATAATGTGCAATATATTGTTGTTTTGTTATAATAATGTACAATATATTGTTGTTTTTTTATAATAATGTTCAATATATTGTTGTTTTGTTATAATAATGCTCAATATATTGTTGTTTTGTTATAATAATGTTCAATATATTGTTGTTTTATTATAATAATGTACAATATATTGTTGTTTTGTTATAATAATGTTCAATATATTGTTGTTTTTTGTTATAATAATGTGCAATATATTGTTGTTTTGTTATAATAATGTGCAATATATTGTTGTTTTGTTATAATAATATGCAATATATTGTTGTTTTGTTATAATAATGTGCATTATATTGTTGTTTTGTTATAATAATGTACAATATATTGTTGTTTTATTATAATAATGTACAATATATTGTTGTTTTGTTATAATAATGTCAATATATTGTTGTTTTGTTATAATAATGTTCAATATATTGTTGTTTTGTTATAATAATGTGCAATATATTGTTGTTTTGTTATAATAATGTGCAATATATTGTTGTTTTGTTATAATAATGTACAATATATTGTTGTTTTGTTATAATAATGTGCAATATATTGTTGTTTTGTTATAATAATGTGCATTATATTGTTGTTTTGTTATAATAATGTACAATATATTGTTGTTTTTATCATAATAATGTACAATATATTGTTGTTTTTTGTTATAATAATGCTCAATATATTGTTGTTTTGTTATAATAATGTTCAATATATTGTTGTTTTTATCATAATAATGTACAATATATTGTTGTTTTGTTAGAATAATGTTCAATATATTGTTGTTTTTATCATAATAATGTACAATATATTGTTGTTTTGTTATAATAATGTACAATATATTGTTGTTTTGTTATAATAATGTGCAATATATTGTTTTTTTGTTATAATAATGTGCATTATATTGTTGTTTTGTTATAATAATATACAATATATTGTTGTTTTTATCATAATAATGTACAATATATTGTTGTTTTGTTATAATAATGTACAATATGTTGTTGTTTTGTCATAATAATGCTCAATATATTGTTGTTTTGTTATAATAATGTTCAATATATTGTTGTTTTTATCATAATAATGTGCAATATATTGAAGTTTTCTTATAATAATGTGCAATATATTGTTGTTTTGTTATAATAATGTGCAATATCTTGTTGTATTGTTATAATAATGTGCAATATCTTGTTGTTTTGTTATAATAATGCACAATATATTGTTGGTTTGTTATAATAATGTGCATTATATTGTTGTTTTGTTATAATAATGTGCAATATCTTGTTGTTTTGTTATAATAATGCACAATATATTGTTGGTTTGTTATAATAATGTGCAATATATTGTTGTTTTGTTATAATAATGTACAATATATTGTTGTTTTGTTATAATAATGTACAATATATTGTTGTTTTGTTATAATAATGTACAATATATTGTTGTTTTGTTATAATAATGTGCATTATATTGTTGTTTTGTTATAATAATGTACAATATATTGTTGTTTTGTTATAATAATGTACAATATATTGTTGTTTTGTTATAATAATGTACAATATATTGTTGTTTTGTTATAATAATGTGCATTATATTGCTGTTTTGTTATAATAGTGTTCAATATATTGTTGTTTTGTTATCATAATGTACAATATATTGTTGCTTTGTTATAATAATTTACAATATATTGTTGTTTTGTTATAATAATGTGCAATATCTTGTTGTATTGTTATAATAATGTGCAAGATCTTGTTGTTTTGTTATAATAATGCACAATATATTGTTGTTTTGTTATAATAATGTGCAATATATTGTTGTTTTGTTATAATAATGTACAATATATTGTTGTTTTGTTATAATAATGTACAATATATTGTTGTTTTGTTATAATAATGTACAATATATTGTTGTTTTGTTATAATAATGTGCAATATATTGTTGTTTTGTTATAATAATGTTCAATATATTGTTGTTTTGTTATCATAATGTACAATATATTGTTGCTTTGTTATAATAATTTACAATATATTGTTGTTTTGTTATAATAATGTGCAATATCTTGTTGTATTGTTATAATAATGTGCAATATCTTGTTGTTTTGTTATAATAATGCACAATATATTGTTGGTTTGTTATAATAATGTGCATTATATTGTTGTTTTGTTATAATAATGTACAATATATTGTTGTTTTGTTATAATAATGTACAATATATTGTTGTTTTGTTATAATAATGTACAATATATTGTTGTTTTGTTATAATAATGTGCATTATATTGTTGTTTTGTTATAATAATGTACAATATATTGTTATTTAGTTATAATAATGTACAATATATTGTTGTTTTGTTATAATAATGTACAATATATTGTTTTTTTGTTATAATAATGTGCATTATATTGCTGTTTTGTTATAATAGTGTTCAATATATTGTTGTTTTGTTATCATAATGTACAATATATTGTTGCTTTGTTATAATAATTTACTATATATTGTTGTTTTGTTATAATAATGCTCAATATATTGTTGTTTTGTTATAATAATGTTCATTATATTGTTGTTTTGTTATAATAATGTGCAATATATTGTTGTTTTGTTATAATAATGTGCAATATCTTGTTGTTTTGTTATAATAATGTGCAATATATTGTTGTTTTGTTATAATAATGTTCATATATTGTTGTTTTGTTATAATAATGTACAATATATTGTTGTTTTGTTATAATAATGCACAATATATTGTTGGTTTGTTATAATAATGTGCATTATATTGTTGTTTTGTTATAATAATGTACAATATATTGTTGTTTTGTTATAATAATGTACAATATATTGTTGTTTTTGTCATAATAATGTACAATATATTGTTGTTTTGCTATAATAATGTACAATATATTGTTGTTTTGTTATAATAATGTACAATATATTGTTGTTTTGTTATAATAATGTACAATATATTGTTGTTTTGTTATAATAATGTACAATATATTGTTGTTTTGTTATAATAATGTGCATTATATTGTTGTTTTGTTATAATAATGTACAATATATTGTTGTTTTGTTATAATAATGTACAATATAATGTTGTTTTGTGATAATAATGTTCATTATATTGTTGTTTTGTTATAATAATGTACAATATATTGTTGTATTGTTATAATAATGTTCAATATATTGTTGTTTTGTTATAATAATGTTCAATATATTGTTATTTAGTTATAATACTGTTCAATATATTGTTGGTTTGTTATAATAATGTATAATATATTGTTGTTTTGTTATAATAATGTACAATATATTGTTGTTTTGTTATTTAGTACGAAGCTACGTTTGTGCCCCGGCCTCTACGAGTTAGGAAACTCAGTTTCTAGGAATGAAATAATAATCAGTGTTTTCGAGAAACCCATTTGTTGAGAAATTTATATGCAAAAACGGCTCGTTTGGGTTGAGAAAATATTTTACATAGAAGAGCGAACAACGTTTCGACCTTCTTCGGTCATCGTCAGCTTCACTCTTCGTTTTTCGCTCTTCTATGTAAAATATTTTCTCAACCCAAACGAGCCGTTTTTGCATATAAATTTCAGTTTCTAGGAATTTTTCCATATGCCGCTGTGTCACTTATGGGAGTACCCATCTCTTCGTTACGCAGAAGCAAATGTCAAGAAAAACAGTTTCTATCCACTCGAATAAGTAAGAAAGTTATTTAGTCACATTTAATCGTAAAGTGGAAAGCGTTGCCGAAGAGCATGTAAAGGATCAGCATGTAAAGGATCAGCATGTAAAGAATCAGCATGTAAAAGATCAGCATGTAAAGAATCAGCATGTAAAGGATCAGCATGTAAAGGATCAGCATGTAAAGAATCAGCATGTAAAAGATCAGCATGTAAAAGATCAGCATGTAAAGAATCAGCATGTAAAGAATCAGCATGTAAAGGATCAGCATGTAAAGAATCAGCATGTAAAGAATCAGCATGTAAAGGATCAGCATGTAAAGAATCAGCATGTAAAGAATCAGCATGTAAAGAATCAGCATTTAAAGTATCAGCATGTAAAGAATCAGCATGTAAAGGATCAGCATGTAAAAGATCAGCATGTAAAGGATCAGCATGTAAAGGATCAGCATGTAAAGAATCAGGATGTAAAAGATCAGCATGTAAAGAATCAGCATGTAAAGGATCAGCATGTAAAGGATCAGCATGTAAAGGATCAGCATGTAAAGAATCAGCATGTAAAGAATCAGCATGTAAAGGATCAGCATGTAAAGAATCAGCATGTAAAGAATCAGCATGTAAAGGATCAGCATGTAAAGAATCAGCATGTAAAGGATCAGCATGTAAAGAATCAGCATGTAAAGAATCAGCATGTAAAGGATCAGCATGTAAAGAATCAGCATGTAAAGAATCAGCATGTAAAGAATCAGCATGTAAAGGATCAGCATGTAAAGAATCATCATGTAAAGGATCAGCATGTAAAGGATCAGCATGTAAAGAATCAGCATGTAAAAGATCAGCATGTAAAAGATCAGCATGTAAAGAATCAGCATGTAAAGGATCAGTATGTAAAGAATCAGCATGTAAAGGATCAGCATGTAAAGAATCAGCATGTAAAGAATCAGCATGTAAAGTATCAGCATGTAAAGAATCAGCATGTAAAGGATCAGCATGTAAAGAATCAGCATGTAAAAGATCAGCATGTAAAGGATCAGCATGTAAAAGATCAGCATGTAAAGGATCAGCATGTAAAGGATCAGCATGTAAAGAATCAGCATGTAAAGGATCAGCATGTAAAGAATCAGCATGTAAAGAATCAGCATGTAAAGAATCAGCATGTAAAGAATCAGCATGTAAAGAATCAGCATGTAAAGAATCAGCATTTAAAGTATCAGCATGTAAAGAATCAGCATGTAAAGAATCAGCATGTAAAAGATCAGCATGTAAAGGATCAGCATGTAAAAGATCAGCATGTAAAGGATCAGCATGTAAAGGATCAGCATGTAAAGAATCAGTATGTAAAAGATCAGCATGTAAAAGATCAGCATGTAAAGAATCAGCATGTAAAGAATCAGCATGTAAAGGATCAGCATGTAAAGGATCAGCATGTAAAGAATCAGCATGTAAAGAATCAGCATGTAAAGGATCAGCATGTAAAGAATCAGCATGTAAAGGATCAGCATGTAAAGAATCAGCATGTAAAGGATCAGCATGTAAAGAATCAGCATGTAAAGGATCAGCATGTAAAGAATCAGCATGTAAAGGATCAGCATGTAAAGAATCAGCATGTAAAGGATCAGCATGTAAAGAATCAGCATGTAAAGGATCAGCATGTAAAGAATCAGCATGTAAAGAATCAGCATGTAAAGGATCAGCATGTAAAGGATCAGCATGTAAAGAATCAGCATGTAAAGAATCAGCATGTAAAGAATCAGCATGTAAAGGATCAGCATGTAAAGAATCAGCATGTAAAGGATCAGCATGTAAAGAATCAGCATGTAAAGGATCAGCATGTAAAGAATCAGCATGTAAAGGCCATTGACAAATTTCTTGCTCTTTGAAAATGTAAAAAGAATCATTAGTATCACATTTATATGGTCGTATAAGACTGTGGTTGTTCTAAGTTGGGGTGATAAAAGAATAAAAATCCCAAAAATGTAGGTGCGTGATACTTAGAACTAAATATCTCAAAGTATCATCCACAGCTGATCAGCTTCAGTTCTTCAGAGTGTTAAGTCATGATATCACATAACGATTTTAAAAGCATAAATTAAGAACCGGCCGACAGATAAATACACAGAAATGTCGTCTATAATCTAAAAAAAAAAAGACAGGAATCGAGTACAAATCGAGTGTTAGTGAGAGTGAACTCGAGAATTTGTTCAGATTGTTAGCTATTGAAATCATATAAAACTGTTTTCTAGTTTTGAAATGGTTACGGAGATAAATCTTTGGTTGGTTTGTTTTGAATTTCGCGCATATTTACACGAGGGCTACTTAAGTTAGTAGTCCTAAATTTAGTGGTGTTACACTAGAGGGAAAACAGCTAGTCATCAACACCCACCACCAACTCATGGGCTACTCTTTTACCAACGTATAGTGGGATTGATCGAAACATTGTAACTGGTGCACGTTTTTTGCTTTAGTATAATTAATGCTAAGCATTGCCAAGTTAACACTATTATTAAATAAACTTATATTGTTATTGTACGGCTTAGCGTTGGACGTTTCTAAAAAGCTATAATGTGTCGTTGCAATAAATGTCTACTGACGTATATTTACATCTGCGTATTATTTATATCCGTTGAAGTGAGGTGCAGGTACATGAACATTTTAATAGCAAAGTGCGCATGCGTTTTTCAGGACGGCAGAAAATAAATTTTACTACAATAGATTTTTCTTTAAACAGTGAGTTTGTCGGGGTGGAAACCAAATATAAGGTTTACAGATCTTATAACTGTGGAATGCAGATAAGGCTGGGTGTTTAGTGTTATTTGGATTCTTTAGAATTGGAAGTTTCGCGAACATCCTGTAATATTGTTCATAATTGCTAGTCCGATTCATACAGCCATTAAGTTACAACAGCTGTACAGTTAGTAACACATAATCTTCTATTAATGAGGTCACTTCATTCAGTTCAGCTGTTTAGAAGTGAAGTTGGGATTTAAAGGATGTATTGATATCCAGTCATAAGGAAATCTCTAAAGATCTACTGGTGCAATTCGTTAGCAAAGATTATGAAAACAATTTCGTACATTGTTTATGACAATAGCTATTAAACGTAATGAGTAATAATAATATACCACTTGCAACAATGTATGTTCGGTTTATTAAGACATAAGTAATTGTCTGTTTGAAATAAATCTGTTACTAAAAACCATTGTTTATTTCTCCTTTCCTAGTTAATAATCGATTATTGTACAGAATAGACCGTGATTTCCTCGTTGTTCTAGAGACATGAGAAAGAAAAAAGAACTGATTTTGAAATTCAAGGCGTTGGTTGTAGAAGTATTATGTTCGGAAAGCTATACACATTGTCAAAGCAATTGGCTGTACCAAAAATGACGTAGATATCTCTTAAAACTGAGTTAAGAGGGTCTTCATTACATACCTACATCAAGGCCACAGAAAACTGGTTACGAAGCTAGCCTCACTCGATCCTTAGGAAGGTTATTCAGCTGTGACAAAACTTCACTTCTTAGCTAATTTTCCCCGATGAAACTATCAACCACTACCTTTCTAATCTTTCAAAAATGGCTTGTATCTTTTATCCGGATGCAATTCACAATAATGTAAATAATTCCTTAAACTCTGCGAACAAGCCCGGTATGGTCAAGTGGGTTGAGGCGTTCGACTCGTAATCTGAGAGTCGCGGGTTGGAAACCCCGTCGCACCAAACATGCTCGCCCTTTCAGCCGTGGATGCATTATACCGTGTGGTCAATCCCACTATTCGTTGGTAAAAGAGTAGCACAAGAGTTGGCGGTTGGTGGTGATGACTAGCTGCCTTCCCTCTAGTCTTAATTAGGGACGGCTAGCACAGATAGCACTCGGGTAGCTTCGCGTTAAAGTTAAAGGAACAAACAATCTGCGATCGATACTCATTTTATGTTTAATTATCGCCTTTTTGTCAACATAGATGGCGCTACAGTGTGGCCAACCCTCGACCTGACCTCATCTCGTTTTCACTTTCATTGTTAGAGTTCATGGTGCGACAGTTATCCAGATGACCTTAAACCAACCCACCATAGAAAATATATCGATAATACCTTTTGTAAGATTTCGCTAAATATCATATATCCAACTATTAGACTATCTAAATCCCTATCATGTATTCTTGTTGGGAAGATGACAATCAGTCGTGACTTTCAACTATTTTTATACATTCACACCTCTCAGGAATAACTCCATTAATCTCAACAATAGTTCTTCTCCCAATCACAATAGTAACGTGACAACACGCTTACTTGTTCTCGAAAGTTTATGACATTTCTCCTTTATAATGGCGTAAACAACGAATTGAAATTGGTACATCGTTTTCTTAAACTAAATGCGTTTCTCGAACCTTTTTGTGAAACTAATACTCATGATGTGTTAGTAAACATAACATACCCTCTCAGCAGTGCTAAATGGATTACTGGACCTAAATTCGTTATTGATGTTTCCAAGTATGGGCCTGCACTAAGTAAAATGAACTTACCACGCTAAATTTCAAGGCTTGATTCTCCATAATAGAAAGAGTATGGAAACTAACTGTGTAACACTAAACTAAATGGAGAAATAAACAAAGAATTCCTCCTATATTTATAGTTTCTTTACTTAAGTTTCTTTGTAAATTTCGCGCATAATTACATGAGGCCTATCTGAAGTCACCGTCCCTAATTTAGCAGGGAAAGATGAGACGAATCACAGCTAATAATCGTCAGTTACCACGAACTTCTTTCTACCAATCAATACTGGGATAGACCGTAACATAATATTGTCTCTACTCCTGAAAGGGCAAGCATGTTTGGTATAATAAGATTCGAACCTGCCACCCTCAGATTACAAGTTAAGCGCTCTAACCATCTGGCTATTCCTGGTCAACTACCCTAATGAGAATACTGCTTTGTTACGAATTACTCTCTATGCACAAAACTAGAATTTTCTAAAACATCTTATGCCAGTAGCATCCAATTTTAACAGAGGTTTTTAATTTACTATAAGTTTCTGAATCTAAAAGCTAAACAAAATTTCTTTGTTTTTTTTTTACTTTGGATTTAATCGTTTCCTTAGCTAACGAATAATATATTCAACCACTTAACAAAACTACTAATCAAAAGGTCCCATAACTGAAAGAAGGCATCTTAATACATCTAAGATTGGTTTGAATCGGATCATGTATTTAGCTACACAAATCTAGTTGGATTATTAACCATTACAAAGACAAAGGTTTGGTTAGTCGAACATGTAAAATCGATTATAAGGCGAAACTGAACATTAATTTAAAAAGGAAGACCCAATAACTCAACGAACATACTATGGACTATGGACTAAACAGATGATCATGGCCGGCATTGCCAAGTAGTTAAGACACTCGACTTGTAATCCAATGGTCGCGAGTTCGAATTCCCGTCACACTAAACATGCTCGCCCTTTCAGCCGTGGGGGCGTAATAATTTGACGGTCAACCCCACTATTCGTTAGTAAAAGAGTAACCCATGCAGTAGGTGATGACTAGCTGGCTTCC
Source organism: Tachypleus tridentatus (assembly GCF_004210375.1). NCBI lineage: Eukaryota > Metazoa > Arthropoda > Merostomata > Xiphosura > Limulidae > Tachypleus > Tachypleus tridentatus. The sequence goes on along the minus strand of NW_027467782.1, from coordinate 59,708,809 downwards.
CTCTAGCCTTACACTGCTAAATTAGAGACGGATGGCTCAGATAGCCCTCGTGTAGCTTTGCAAGAAATTCAAAATAAACATATGATCATACAATAGTTTCGTATAATTCATATAAGTAGGAGCCCATATCTAGTTAATTAATTAATTTTGTTGCATACACATAAATTCATAATTCCTGTAAGCAACAAACTGAACTAACTATACACGATATTGAAATACAAGACATAGGCAAGTTCTCGATTCGTATATTAAAAATTACGACCACGTTACAGAGGGTAATGATAAACAATTTTAACGAAGTGAATTATTCAAAATGGTTTGTTTGTTTTTCAATTTCGCGCAAAGCTACTCGACGGCTATCTGCGCTGGCTGACCCTAATTTAGCAGTGTAAGACTAGATGGAAGGCAGCCTGTCATCATCTCTCACCGCCATATCCTGGGCTACTCTTTTACCAACGAATAGTGGGCTTTACCGTCACATTATAACGCCCCTACGGCTGAAAGGGCCAGTAGGTTTTGTGCGACGGGATTCGAACCCTTAACCCTCAGATTACGAGTCGAACGCTTTAACTACCTGACCAATGCAAGGTCTGGTGCAAATAAATCTACTTAATTCTATGCAGTAAGCAGAAGATAATTTACTCTTAGTTTGTTTTAATTCTACAATATAGTATATGGTTAAAGATTTGGTTCAAAGATTATTTGTAATAAAAAAGATTTATTTGGCTTTAGCTTGACGTCTTTACTTTTCTTATTCACCACCGTTTCACGATTTACATTTAACACAGTATACTAAATCGATATAATCATTCTTTTCATTTAATCATAACATTATATTCATATATTCTGAATTCAATAATGTGTAAATATTACTCCGTAGATTGATATACCAATTAAAGAATTACGTCAAATTATTAACACTAATTATATCACATAATTAACACTAATTTCTGGGCATAAGCGTCTGAAACTTTTCCATCTTATTGTTATTTTGAGTATTGTTTTTATTATTTCACACATTACCTTTTAAAATTAAGCAATTCCTAATAAAATCTGTTCACCAATGAGATCACGTTTAAGAACTTCGAAGTAAATGAATACTATAAATATGTGAACTGATGTTTGAATTTTATTTTGCCTCAGGATGAAAAATATTTTTACAAAACAGTAATTGAATTTTTATCTTTGTTTTTCACATTCCTAATTCATCTTTCTATATGTTTTCGAATTCTGGTGGCAGTTCCTTCTTCGTTTTTGACTGGAATTTCCAGACGAAGTTTAAAGCTTCTTACAGTGTGGAACTGTATAAGAACCCGAGCTAAGAAGGTAAAAGGAGAATATATAGACAATAAATTTATTGAAAATGTTGTGTTAGATTAACTTTTAGAATCTGTCTTTGATTCGTATCGATTTGTAATGTATTGTCAATGAATGAAATTGATTGTATACAAAGTATACGAAAGGCATTGATGCTTGGAGTGGAAGTAGCAAAAAAACAGTTAATTACGTTTTTAAGCTTTATATAGTCGTTTGAAAGCGTCCTGGGTGTGGGGTAATAAAGGAAACTATTTTCGACATTTTACTTGCTCATTCCAACTAATAACCTTATCCAACCATTTGTTAGATGGTTTATTTAATGTTTGAGCAATAACTCATCACAATCAAAAGGAAGAAATTTCATTTGTTTCAACTATGAGCTTTATAACTGATGTAAACATAACTTGACTTACCTCGTCCCAATATAGTGTTCAGATAAAATGTCCAACTCATCTTATAAGCCCGGTTGTTGAGCCAGAAACAGGTGTTTCCTGACTAGATACTGTAAGTGTCGTCCTAAACACAGAACCTACTTGTAATAACTAGCACTAGAATTTCTTCAAATTTTTTTTGGTTTTTAAGAGATCTGGCATAAAATTTTATAATCCACATAAATCGTGTCACAAATGGATTTAAAAGTAAACCTTTTCCCTAAATTAACGATTACACAATACGTAAATATATTACAGTATATACACTTCAAATATTTTAGTTTATTAAAGTTGTTGTCGTCGTTAATGTGTTAAAACTGTATAGCTTTATTAATATAAAGTTTAGATGTTTGTGTGTATGTGTAGATACTACACACCCTCGTGCAAATTAATTGAAACAAGACGGAAAATTACGATTTTTCAATTTTTTGCGTTTTATTTCTGAGAATCCAAAATTACTCACAAATTAATACATGATATGACCACCTTTATTTTTCAGAAGATCATTAATCCGCTTTGGTATCGAGTCAACGAGTTGACTGCAATCTTTATTAATTTTTGGATCGCGGTACCACACCTCAATTATGGTCTCAATTATCTTATCTTTCGTAGTACAGTTTTTTACCCGAAGACTTTCTTTACATATTGCTCAAGATTTTCAATAGAATTTAAGTCCGGAGAGTTTACAGGCCAGTCCAGCACCTTTATTCGTGTTGTAGTCATAAAATTTTTTAACAAGTTTCGATCTGTGGCACAGAGCCAGATCTTGCTGAAAAATGCCAGATCCATCTGGAAATCTTTTTCTCAATTTTGGAACGACTCTTCTCTGCAAAACTTCGATGTACTGTGGTCCTCGCATCATACCTTCTACGATATGTAAGCCTCCGACGCCATAGTAGTTGAAAAAGCCCCAAAACATTTTCTTCAAGGGATGTTTTACGAACTGATTGATGTGAGATTCTCGAAATTTCTTACCTGAAGATATGCGAACATGCAGACTTCTTTGACCCTGTACGAAGAAATGAATCTCATCACTGAATAACGCCTTCCTCCATTGTTCTTACGTCCAGTTCTTGTATTTCAGACCCCACTGATATCGTGTTTACTTCATTGAGTTGGTAAGAAATTGTTTTTGACTGGTTTCCTTGCCCTTCTAACGCAATTTCGAATGACGTAATATTCCTCAAAATTTCATATATCCCAAAAATAGATCAACCATACTGCAAAACACAGCTAATGACGCCGTCTGTGTGAAAAAAATGACTATTAAAGGAAATCAGCGGGTCCAGCGAGCCAACACCGGCCGCCATGCTGAAAATATTGAAAATGACCATTTGTTTCGATTAATTTGCACAAGGGTGTACATGACTGAAGACGTTATTTCTTTAAAGTATCGTGAAAAGTGCTAGTGGTTACTATTAAACGTGTCATGTGATGAGAATGATTCAAATATTTCTAAGTGCTAAAATTTAAAAGAACTTGATTACGTGAAAGTTTCCTAGTCGCAAGATATTAATTGTAATTGATCCTTTTTCTCGAAAACTATACACATCTCAGTGGTATAAAAATATACAGAATAGATATATATAAAAGGGTGTACCTGCGTGTTTGTGTGTGATCGTTATAACACCAAAAGGAAAGAGCCAACAAGCCTAAGTTTTTGCACCCGTACTGAAAAACCCTGAGGGTGTACACCTGAGTATTATTACTTATTCAATTGTATGCGCAAGTGCGATTAATATATATATTAAATTATTTAGTAGTACAAATGGGCCTACAAGTAATAACAAAACCAAATGTTCAAGAATTTTCTTATATTACATTATAAGTGATCATTTAAAAACATTTACAGACTTTCAGATATAGATATAGATTAATCTGTAATTATTACATTTGTCAAATGAATGATATGACCTTGCTACCACATTATAAATTGAAGAGTTAATTTCAAATTAAAATACGCAAAGTAAAATAGGATTGTTAGTCATATCATGATAAATTTGAGGTATTAATGCTATACCAAGAAGTTAATTGAAAGCAATAATTTTTTGTCAATTATTACATTTATGGAGACTTATGTTTTAACAGACTATGCATTTAAAGTACTGAAGTTCCTTCTGATAATAAATATTAGGTAGAGTGTGTCTCTCAATTAGTGAACTTACGACATCTTATTATCTTAATTAATGAGTTCAACGACACAGATTTTTCTAAAAAAGACATTCAGAGTAATAATGTTTTCCAATTAAATATTTTAATACAACAAGTACTTAATCCAAACAATCCAGCGATTCATCATTCAGACCTCACTTTACCTTTAAGTAATGAATATAAGAAACCAGTGTTTTTCGATTAATGAATGTGAAGCAGCGGGATTCTCGGTTATCAAAGCTGAGTCAGTGACATTTATTTATAAAATAAATAAATTCAACATTCTTCACTCTATTAATGAATCTAAAAAGGGAAGCTTTATATTTTATAACAAACTTTAAGGATAAGAACTTTTGAAAGAAAGAAATTTAGAACAGAGAAATTCAGTCGAATAATAAATTTTAAAATGTGGTATTTTGTAATATTTAGGTAAAATTTTAAGCTTTAATGAAAAGTAATGATAATTATTGAATTACTCATTTCGTTCAATTAAAATTTCGGTTTTGTTTCATTAATGTAGAAGGGTTGAATAGTTATTGTGGTTAAAACGTGGACTCCTTTACTATATATATATATATATGTATGTATGTAAGGAAAGATACGAAGTCCTATAACCCGAGTACAATACTACACCATTGTAGAATTACTGATGTTGGTCTTCGGTTCTCTAATTAAACCCATTTTTTTAAATATTTATACATGTATGTTGTTCCATGATTTGGTTGGTTATAATAACATACAAATTACAAATACAAAATTCAGGATATTATTGATACTACACGAATTTCTGCCCAGGATTCCATATGCATTTTAAATAGAAAATTGGAAACTTTACTCCATTTTTATCTTGGTTCTTTACATTGAGTCATGTACGAGATACACATCTCTTACAAGAGTATATTAACACATAGAAATATTAATTTAACCATATATGCCAACGTTTAATATTAAAATCCTATTTTACGAATTCTAATTTGATTCAAGAACAGCAAAATATCAGATAAATCTTCTTATAATTGGTATATTAACACCAATGCAAATCGACCATCGATGTGGCATGCTTGGATGAACAAAGAAGTAATTTGCTCGAGTACCATGACCCTCTTCTCCATCAAGTGTAGCCACAGGTCTTTCAGAGACACACACATCTAATCTGATTCATTACAATTCTTTCCCTCGATACGTTTTCCTTCCAGAAAGTTGCTAACCTCTTGAGTGCAGTGGATATCTGGATTACCATCCATTAAAATAACACAATGACCAACTTCAGATAGCAATACTAACGGTCCTAAGAATACACTAATAGATCCTATTTCATCCAACTTGAGTTTTAAGAGTTAGTACTCGAAACATTCAAAATACATGCACTATTTCTATCTTGGTTGCAGTGTACCTCCAAGTATTTTCGACACCAATGAAGACGAGGTGTTTTTGTTAATCTAATTTTGGTAATCTAGTAGGAGAGTGGATTTTCTGAAATCTGGCCATATATGTATTTATATTCCATCCAATTATTTCTATAAACTGTTGAATTAGTTGAGAAAACGAGGCTTACTGTTTGAAAAACTGCGCTCGTACTGACTGTACTGATGGTTTTGAAGACCACATTTTGTGTAACGGATTTATTGTTATACATTTATTTTAGTATCTACGTTTATTTTAGATCAATGTTTGTAACGTATATTGTTAAATGTGTTTTGTGCAAGTCCTGCCTGTTCTCTATATTTGAAGAAGTTTCTCGAGTGTAAGAATCAACAATATATGTTTTCTAAATACAGCTGATATGGGTATTAAAACTCTAATTAAAATAAAGTTTTAATACACATACTAGCCGTTTTTAGAATACATGTTTACTTCAAGTGTGTTTCTCGTCACCATGGAATATGAGTTTTACGAAAACACTAGCGTATCTTCGAATATTGTTGAACTTTTGAGAATCTCGCCAAATGAGTATAAAAGTCATCCATCGCAAGACGCAGAACGACAGTAATAAGACATTGTTTGGTAGTTACAATCACTATTCTATACACCTCAGAATCTACAATTGTGATAAACGCTTATTAATCAGAAAACTACAGACTTTTGAACAGCATGTTTATAGATTTTGAACATCAAAAACATCAGTGAATTGAATTCGGACATCAGTATTTCTACGAAAACATTAAAAATTATCGTTGGGAAAACTCACTGTGTGAAGAACAGAGCTAGTTAGCGTTCCCATCAAGCGAAGTATATCTATGTATCAACATAAAATTAATTTAACCTTAGTGGACCTGGACCGTCGATAAAAATGTATTTGTTGGTATCTGGCATGTTTCAAACTAACTTATGTCATTGAAATTAATTAATGAACAGAAAATTTACTTCGTCGTAGTTAGAAATTAGGAAGTTTTGATTACTTTGTAATCACTTTAGTTTGCAAATTGGAGCCCGGCGTGTTAAGGCGTGCGACTCGTAATCTGAGGGTCGCGGGTTCGAGTCCCTGTCACACCAAACATACTCTTTTTTTCAGCCGTGGGGGCGTTATAATGTGACAGTCAATCCCACTATTCGTTGGCAAAAGAGTAGCTCAAGAGTTGGTGGCGGGTGGTGATGACTAGCTGCCTTCCCTCTAGTCTTACACTGCTAAATTAGGGACGGCTAGCACAGGTAGCCCTCGAGTAGCTTTGCGTGAAATTAAAACCAAACCAAACCAAGACCAGCTTATTCAATACTTAACTATTGGTGGTATTCACTACCTACCTTCCCTCGATAATTTATATCGTCAAAGGTAGGACGGGCTCGCGCAAATAACCCTCATGTAGCGTAATGCAAAATCTAACAAACAAAAATGTTATTTTCAACTTCGTTCTGTTAATGGGTTAAAGGAAATTAAGTTTTTCAATTAGTGTTAATAAATGATCAGTGTCTTATATTTCGTTCACCAGTACTCCTTCGGATAAAGGAAACGAATATCCGTTAAAAATGTCCACCTAATAACATCTGAAACAAGAGATCTCTCGAAAAATTAACTGTCTTTTCAAAGTTTTTTCATTTCAGGTTTTAGTGTTATAAGGCAAAAGACTCATCACTGAGCAAGTGGGACATATATATATAAATATATATTCTAAACGGGTTCTTTCAGAAGTCACACGCTTGTAGAATTGACTATTTAAAATCATTGCTGACTTTATTTTTTTAACATTCCCTAAAAGTGTTCTAAACAATCTAGTCAAAGGTTTCGTTTGCATACTTCACTAAGAAACGTTATTGACTTGACTGAATTTGTCGTGTGGAACCACTAATGATGCTTCGAATAAGCTCGGTCTTCGTCTTTCTGAAAACTTACGTCTGTAAGGTATAGGCTCTAAACTTCATCCTGGAATGTTTTAATTAGTTTAAAATAGCTTGTTTAAAATACATGGCGTGATGCAAGCTAAGCGACATGAGCATTCTTATAACGACATGCTAATGAAATTCTCTCGAATAATCCTTGTAGAAGAAATAAACGTAACATATTCCAATGCTGAATGCTGAGGAAACTGCGCTTCCGCTGTAATTTATATTAATTAGATGGCTAAAGTTTAACAAGCGACTTTCGAAAAATAACATTTACAAATGAAAATTGTTAGTTAATGCAACTGATGTAGGAGCTGGCGTGTGTGATTCGTCTTATGTTTAAATGTTTCCATGTAAAGTTTAACAATGTAAGTCTAAAATATAACGTAGAAAACTATGCTTTTTTTAATGAAAACTATACCGTGATCTGTTCGTGCTGTGTCAAACTCGGATATCGAACCTTGATTTTTAGCATTATTATATCATACCGCTGAACTATCAAAACAAAAAAAACAATTCGATTACTTATCTGTGTATATTGTGTGTAAGAATGAAACTGCATAATGTAACTTAGGCACTGAACTACCAATGGATGGCAAATGTTTTATCTCGTAAACCAGTATTTATTTATTTATTTATTTACTTGCGTAGCATATGTAATGCTATAACAATATTGAATTCAAATATACCATTAATTAGCAGGTATAATGCCTTACTGCTAATATAACTGAGTTCAGGGAATGACAATAACGTATTGGTGAGCGGTAACAGGTGGCGACTCGCAAAACATTTGCAGTAATTTTTCATACAATTTGCTTGAAGTTTCTTTATTTCAACATTTCAGTTCATCACTCGGACAACAGTAATTCTACGGATTTACAACACTAAAATCACAGGTTCGATTCCCCTCGGTGGACTCAGCGGATAGCCTGATGTGTCTTTACTATGAGATTAGTTTGGTTTGTTTTGAAATTTGGGTAAAGCTACACGAGGGTTATTTGTACTAGCCGTCCCTAATTTAGCAGTGTAAAACTAGAGGGAAGGCAGCTAGTCATCACCACCCACCGCCAACTCTTGGGTTACTCTTTTACCAACGAACTGTGGGATTGACCGTGACATTATAACGCCCACACGGTTGAAATGGCGAGCATGTTTGGTGTGACGGGAATTCGAATCCGCGACTCTCCGATTACGAGTCGAGTACCTTAACTATCTGGTCATGCCGGGCCTACACGTCAGACAAACAAACTCACGTAGAGGTAACTTTAATTATTATAACTACACGTAAAGTAAGCAATAAAGTAATGGTATTTGTTACATTGTGCAGAATATGACACGGTTTTATGAGTTCAAACAAAGAAACTAACAAAAATCACAAATAAAGTCGGTACAAGACAAAAAACATTAGTGAAAGATTTTTATACCATTCTATGAAACAAACTGAAGCTAGGTTATGGCAAAGTAAAGTAAATATAAAGTTATAACGAAGGCTAAATTAGCTGAATATACAGAAGCGCCTGAATACATGTTCTTAAAGTGATAAGCATGTAGTTTTGAACAAGCTGCGCATGTGTATTTTAGACCTAAATACGTCGAGAAAGTTCATATAAATTGTATTTAGTGTAGTTAGTGTTCAGTTATTAGGAAATTCCACGTGTGAAGTGATGGTAACGGAATTATGTCATTATGTGCAATAGACGTTGTAATAAAAGGTTTGACTCAGCAAAAACGGTTAAGTTTATTCTGAATGGAAAAGTCAATATGCAACCTGGACTCCTCAAATAAATACCTTTCTAACGATATGAGATTTGCAGCGTTTGGTTGAGAAATTTGCGAGAAAAATTCCAGAGAGAAAACCTGAGCATATAACATATATATATAATGTATTCTTAATGAATTGTATTTACTGAGGTACCTGCCTAAAACTGAAAGTCTATATTACGTCTAACATATATATATACACATATACAGATAATTATTTCCGTAAATATAATACAGTTTATTTCTTGCCAAAACCGCGCAAACCATAATACCGTATTTTTCAATTTACGACGTCTTCTAATTTGAGACGGACCCCACTTTTAAAAATTGATTTTCAGGGAAAAAATTATAGAAGATTAAATATGTTTTAA
>NW_027467782.1:59621411-59698960 GCF_004210375.1 Tachypleus tridentatus | reverse complement strand
GCATGTAAAGAATCAGCATGTAAAAGATCAGCATGTAAAGAATCAGCATGTAAAGGATCAGCATGTAAAGGATCAGCATGTAAAGAATCAGCATGTAAAAGATCAGCATGTAAAAAAAGATCAGCATGTAAAGAATCAGCATGTAAAGAATCAGCATGTAAAGGATCAGCATGTAAAGAATCAGCATGTAAAGAATCAGCATGTAAAGGATCACATAAAGAATCAGCATAAAGAATCAGCATAAAGAATCAGCATTTAAAGTATCAGCATGTAAAGAATCAGCATGTAAAGGATCAGCATGTAAAAGATCAGCATGTAAAGGATCAGCATGTAAAGGATCAGTATGTAAAGAATCAGGATGTAAAAGATCAGCATGTAAAGAATCAGCATGTAAAGGATCAGCATGTAAAGGATCAGCATGTAAAGGATCAGCATGTAAGAATCAGCATGTAAAGATCAGCATGTAAAGAATCAGCATGTAAAGAATCAGCATGTAAAGAATCAGCATGTAAAGGATCAGCATGTAAAGAAAGTAGCCAAAGAATCAGCATGTAGGCATGTAAAGAATCAGCATGTAAAGAATGCAGCATGTAAAGAATCAGCATGTAAAAGGATCAGCATGTAAAGAATCAGCATGTAAAAGCATCAGCATGTAAAGAATCAGCATGTAAAGGATCAGCATGTAAAGAATCAGCATGTAAAGAATCAGCATGTAAAGGATCATCAGTATGTAAAAAGAATCAGCATGTAAAGGATCAGCATGTAAAGAATCAGCATGTAAAGGATCAGCATGTAAAGAATCAGCATGTAAAGGATCAGCATGTAAAGGATCAGCATGTAAAGAATCAGCATGTAAAGTGAATCAGCATGTAAAGAATCAGCATGTAAAGAATCAGCATGTAAAGGATCAGCATGTAAAGAATCAGCATGTAAAGAATCAGCATGTAAAGGATCAGCATGTAAAGAATCAGCATGTAAAGGATCAGCATGTAAAGAATCAGCATGTAAAGAATCAGCATGTAAAAGAATCAGCAAGTGAATCAGCATGTGTAAAGAATCAGCATGTAAAGAATCAGCATGTAAAGGATCAGCATGTAAAGAATCAGCATGTAAAGAATCAGCATGTAAAGGATCAGCATGTAAAGAATCAGCATGTAAAGAATCAGCATGTAAAAGATCAGCATGTAAAGGATCAGCATGTAAAGAGATCAGCATGTAAAGGATCAGCATGTAAAGGATCAGCATGTAAAAGATCAGCATGTAAAGATCAGCATGTAAAAGATCAGCAGCATGTAAAGAATCAGCATGTAAAGAATCAGCATGTAAAGGATCAGCATGTAAAGGATCAGCATGTAAAGAATCAGCATGTAAAGAATCAGCATGTAAAGGATCAGCATGTAAAGAATCAGCATGTAAAGGATCAGCATGTAAAGAATCAGCATGTAAAGGATCAGCATGTAAAGAATCAGCATGTAAAGGATCAGCATGTAAAGAATCAGCATGTAAAGGATCAGCATAAAGAATCAGCATGTAAAGGATCAGCATGTAAAGAATCATGTAAAGGATCAGCATGTAAAGAATCAGCATGTAAAGGATCAGCATGTAAAGGATCAGCATGTAAAGGATCAGCATGTAAAGAATCAGCATGTAAAGAATCAGCATGTAAAGAATCAGCATGTAAAGGATCAGCATGTAAAGAATCAGCATGTAAAGGATCAGCATGTAAAAAAAGAATCAGCATGTAAAGGATCAGCATGTAAAGGATCAGCATGTAAAGGCCATTGACAAATTTCTTGCTCTTTGAAAATGTAAAAAGAATCATTAGTATCACATTTATATGGTCGTATAAGACTGTGGTTGTTCTAAGTTGGGGTGATAAAAGAATAAAAATCCCAAAAATGTAGGTGCGTGATACTTAGAACTAAATATCTCAAAGTATCATCCACAGCTGATCAGCTTCAGTTCTTCAGAGTGTTAAGTCATGATATCACATAACGATTTTAAAAGCATAAATTAAGAACCGGCCGACAGATAAATACACAGAAATGTCGTCTATAATCTAAAAAAAAAAAGACAGGAATCGAGTACAAATCGAGTGTTAGTGAGAGTGAACTCGAGAATTTGTTCAGATTGTTAGCTATTGAAATCATATAAAACTGTTTTCTAGTTTTGAAATGGTTACGGAGATAAATCTTTGGTTGGTTTGTTTTGAATTTCGCGCATATTTACACGAGGGCTACTTAAGTTAGTAGTCCTAAATTTAGTGGTGTTACACTAGAGGGAAAACAGCTAGTCATCAACACCCACCACCAACTCATGGGCTACTCTTTTACCAACGTATAGTGGGATTGATCGAAACATTGTAACTGGTGCACGTTTTTTGCTTTAGTATAATTAGTGCTAAGCATTGCCAAGTTAACACTATTATTAAATAAACTTATATTGTTATTGTACGGCTTAGCGTTGGACGTTTCTAAAAAGCTATAATGTGTCGTTGCAATAAATGTCTACTGACGTATATTTACATCTGCGTATTATTTATATCCGTTGAAGTGAGGTGCAGGTACATGAACATTTTAATAGCAAAGTGCGCATGCGTTTTCAGGACGGCAGAAAATAAATTTTACTACAATAGATTTTTCTTTAAACAGTGAGTTTGTCGGGGTGGAAACCAAATATAAGGTTTACAGATCTTATAACTGTGGAATGCAGATAAGGCTGGGTGTTTAGTGTTATTTGGATTCTTAGAATTGGAAGTTTCATGAACATCCTGTAATATTGTTCATAATTGCTAGTCCGATTCATACAGCTATTAAGTTACAACAGCTGTACAGTTATTAACTCATAATCTTCTATTAATGAGGTCACTTCATTCAGTTCAGCTGTTTAGAAGTGAAGTTGGGATTTAAAGGATGTATTGATATCCAGTCATAAGGAAATCTCTAAAGATCTACTGGTGCAATTCGTTAGCAACGATTATGAAAACAATTTGGTACATTGTTTATGACAATAGCTATTAAACGTAATGAGTAATAATAATATACCACTTGCAACAATGTATGTTCGGTTTATTAAGACATAAGTAATTGTCTGTTTGAAATAAATCTGTTACTAAAAACCATTGTTTATTTCTCCTTTCCTAGTTAATAATCGATTATTGTACAGAATAGACCGTGATTTCCTCGTTGTTCTAGAGAAATGAGAAAGAAAAAGGACTGATTTTGAAATTCAAGGCGTTGGTTGTAGAAGTATTATGTTCGGAAAGCTATACACATTGTCAAAGCAATTGGCTGTACCAAAAATGACGTAGATATCTCTTAAAACTGAGTTAAGAGGGTCTTCATTACATACCTACATCAAGGCCACAGAAAACTGGTTACGAAGCTAGCCTCACTCGATCCTTAGGAAGGTTATTCAGCTGTGACAAAACTTCACTTCTTAGCTAATTTTCCCCGATGAAACTATCAACCACTACCTTTCTAATCTTTCAAAAATGGCTTGTATCTTTTATCCGGATGCAATTCACAATAATGTAAATAATTCCTTAAACTCTGCGAACAAGCCCGGTATGGTCAAGTGGGTTGAGGCGTTCGACTCGTAATCTGAGAGTCGCGGGTTGGAAACCCGTCGCACCAAACATGCTCGCCCTTTCAGCCGTGGATGCATTATACCGTGTGGTCAATCCCACTATTCGTTGGTAAAAGAGTAGCACAAGAGTTGGCGGTTGGTGGTGATGACTAGCTGCCTTCCCTCTAGTCTTAATTAGGGACGGCTAGCACAGATAGCACTCGGGTAGCTTCGCGTTAAAGTTAAAGGAACAAACAATCTGCGATCGATACTCATTTTATGTTTAATTATCGCCTTTTTGTCAACATAGATGGCGCTACAGTGTGGCCAACCCTCGACCTGACCTCATCTCGTTTTCACTTTCATTGTTAGAGTTCATGGTGCGACAGTTATCCAGATGACCTTAAACCAACCCACCATAGAAAATATGTCGATAATACCTTTTGTAAGATTTCGCTAAATATCATATATCCAACTATTAGACTATCTAAATCCCTATCATGTATTCTTGTTGGGAAGATAACAATCAGTCGTGACTTTCAACTATTTTTATACATTCACACCTCTCAGGAATAACTCCATTAATCTCAACAATAGTTCTTCTCCCAATCACAATAGTAACGTGACAACACGCTTACTTGTTCTTGAAAGTTTATAACATTTCTCCTTTATAATGGCGTAAACAACGAATTGAAATTGGTACATCGTTTTCTTAAACTAAATGCGTTTCTCGAACCTTTTTGTGAAACTAATGCTCATGATGTGTTAGTAAACATAACATACCCTCTCAGCAGTGCTAAATGGATTACTGGACCTAAATTCGTTATTGATGTTTCCAAGTATGGGCCTGCACTAAGTAAAATGAACTTACCACGCTAAATTTCAAGGTTTGATTCTCCATAATAGAAAGAGTATGGAAACTAACTGTGTAACACTAAACTAAATGGAGAAATAAACAAAGAATTCCTCCTATATTTATAGTTTCTTTACTTAAGTTTCTTTGTAAATTTCGCGCATAATTACATGAGGCCTATCTGAAGTCACCGTCCCTAATTTAGCAGGGAAAGATGAGACGAATCACAGCTAATAATCGTCAGTTACCACGAACTTCTTTCTACCAATCAATACTGGGATAGACCGTAACATAATATTGTCTCTACTCCTGAAAGGGCAAGCATGTTTGGTATAATAAGATTCGAACCTGCCACCCTCAGATTACAAGTTAAGCGCTCTAACCATCTGGCTATTCCTGGTCAACTACCCTAATGAGAATACTGCTTTGTTACGAATTACTCTCTATGCACAAAACTAGAATTTTCTAAAACATCTTATGCCAGTAGCATCCAATTTTAACAGAGGTTTTTAATTTACTATAAGTTTCTAAATCTAAAAGCTAAACAAAATTTCTTTGTTTTTTTTTTTTACTTTGATTTAATCGTTTCCTTAGCTAACGAATAATATATTCAACCACTTAACAAAACTACTAATCAAAAGGTCCCATAACTGAAAGAAGGCATCTTAATACATCTAAGATTGGTTTGAATCGGATCATGTATTTAGCTACACAAATCTAGTTGGATTATTAACCATTACAAAGACAAAGGTTTGGTTAGTCGAAAATGTAAAATCGATTATAAGGCGAAACTGAACATTAATTTAAAAAAGGAAGACCCAATAACTCAACGAACATACTATGGACTATGGACTAAACAGATGATCATGGCCGGCATGGCCAAGTGGTTAAGACACTCGACTTGTAATCCAATGGTCGCGAGTTCGAATTCCCGTCACACTAAACATGCTCGCCCTTTCAGCCGTGGGGGCGTTATAATTTGACGGTCAACCCCACTATTCATTAGTAAAAGAGTAACCCATGCAGTAGGTGATGACTAGCTGGCTTCCCTCTAGCCTTACACTGCTAAATTAGAGACGGATGGTTCAGATAGCCCTCGTGTAGCTTTGCAAGAAATTCAAAATAAACATATGATCATACAATAGTTTCGTATAATTCATATAAGTAGGAGCCCATATCTAGTTAATTAATTAATTTTGTTGCATACACATAAATTCATAATTCCTGTAAGCTACAAACTGAACTAACTATACACGATATTGAAATACAAGACATAGGCAAGTTCTCGATTCGTATATTAAAAATTACGACCACGTTACAGAGGGTAATGATAAACAATTTTAACGAAGTGAATTATTCAAAATGGTTTGTTTGTTTTTCAATTTCGCGCAAAGCTACTCGACGGCTATCTGCGCTGGCTGACCCTAATTTAGCAGTGTAAGACTAGATGGAAGGCAGCTTGTCATCACCTCTCACCGCCATATCCTGGGCTACTCTTTTACCAACGAATAGTGGGCTTTACCGTCACATTATAACGCCCCTACGGCTGAAAGGGCCAGTAGGTTTTGTGCGACGGGGATTCGAACCCTTAACCCTCAGATTACGAGTCGAACGCTTTAACTACCTGACAATGCAAGGTCTGGTGCAAATAAATCTACTTAATTCTATGCAGTAAGCAGAAGATAATTTACTCTTAGTTTGTTTTAATTCTACAATATAGTATATGGTTAAAGATTTGGTTCAAAGATTATTTGTAATAAAAAAGATTTATTTGGCTTTAGCTTGACGTCTTTACTTTTCTTATTCACCACCGTTTCACGATTTACATTTAACACAGTATACTAAATCGATATAATCATTCTTTTCATTTAATCATAACATTATATTCATATATTCTGAATTCAATAATGTGTAAATATTACTCCGTAGATTGATATACCAATTAAAGAATTACGTCAAATTATTAACACTAATTATATCACATAATTAACACTAATTTCTGGGCATAAGCGTCTGAAACTTTTCCATCTTATTGTTATTTTGAGTATTGTTTTTATTATTTCACACATTACCTTTTAAAATTAAGCAATTCCTAATAAAATCTGTTCACCAATGAGATCACGTTTAAGAACTTCGAAGTAAATGAATACTATAAATATGTGAACTGATGTTTGAATTCTATTTTGCCTCAGGATGAAAAATATTTTTACAAAACAGTAATTGAATTTTTATCTTTGTTTTTCACATTCCTAATTCATCTTTCTATATGTTTTCGAATTCTGGTGGCAGTTCCTTCTTCGTTTTTGACTGGAATTTCCAGACGAAGTTTAAAGCTTCTTACAGTGTGGAACTGTATAAGAACCCGAGCTAAGAAGGTAAAAGGAGAATATATAGACAATAAATTTATTGAAAATGTTGTGTTAGATTAACTTTTAGAATCTGTCTTTGATTCGTATCGATTTGTAATGTATTATCAATGAATGAAATTGATTGTATACAAAGTATACGAAAGGCATTGATGCTTGGAGTGGAAGTAGCAAAAAAACAGTTAATTACGTTTTTAAGCTTTATATAGTCGTTTGAAAGCGTCCTGGGTGTGGGGTAATAAAGGAAACTATTTTCGACATTTTACTTGCTCATTCCAACTAATAACCTTATCCAACCATTTGTTAGATGGTTTATTTAATGTTTGAGCAATAACTCATCACAATCAAAAGGAAGAAATTTCATTTGTTTCAACTATGAGCTTTATAACTGATGTAAACAGAACTTAACTTACCTCGTCCCAATATAGTGTTCAGATAAAAATGTCCAACTCATCTTATAAGCCCGGTTGTTGAGCCAGAAACAGGTGTTTCCTGACTAGATACTGTAAGTGTCGTCCTAAACACAGAACCTACTTGTAATAACTAGCACTAGAATTTCTTCAAATTTTTTTTGGTTTTTAAGAGATCTGGCATAAAATTTTATAATCCACATAAATCGTGTCACAAATGGATTTAAAAGTAAACCTTTTCCCTAAATTAACGATTACACAATACGTAAATATATTACAGTATATACACTTCAAATATTTTAGTTTATTAAAGTTGTTGTCGTCGTTAATGTGTTAAAACTGTATAGCTTTATTAATATAAAGTTTAGATGTTTGTGTGTATGTGTAGATACTACACACCCTCGTGCAAATTAATTGAAACAAGACGGAAAATTACGATTTTTTTCAATTTTTTGCGTTTTATTTCTGAGAATCCAAAAATTACTCACAAATTAATACATGATATGACCACCTTTATTTTTCAGAAGATCATTAATCAACTTTGGCATCGAGTCAACGAGTTGACTGCAATCTTTACTAATTTTTGGATCGCGGTATCACACCTCTATTATGGTCTCAATTATCTTATCTTTCGTAGTACAGTTTTTTACCCGAAGACTTTCTTTACATATTGCTCAAGATTTTCAATAGAATTTAAGTCCGGAGAGTTTACAGGCCAGTCCAGCACCTTTATTCGTGTTGTAGTCATAAAATTTTTTAACAAGTTTCGATCTGTGGCACAGAGCCAGATCTTGCTGAAAAATGCCAGATCCATCTGGAAATCTTTTTCTCAATTTTGGAACGACTCTTCTCTGCAAAACTTCGATGTACTGTGGTCCTCGCATCATACCTTCTACGATATGTAAGCCTCCGACGCCATAGTAGTTGAAAAAGCCCCAAAACATTTTCTTCAAGGGATGTTTTACGAACTGATTGATGTGAGATTCTCGAAATTTCTTACCTGAAGATATGCGAACATGCAGACTTCTTTGACCCTGTACGAAGAAATGAATCTCATCACTGAATAACGCCTTCCTCCATTGTTCTTACGTCCAGTTCTTGTATTTCAGACCCCACTGATATCGTGTTTTCTTCATTGAGTTGGTAAGAAATTGTTTTTTGACTGGTTTCCTTGCCCTTCTAACGCAATTTCGAATGACGTAATATTCCTCAAAATTTCATATATCCCAAAAATAGATCAACCATACTGCAAAACACAGCTAATGACGCCGTCTGTGTGAAAAAAAATAACTATTAAAGGAAATCAGCGGGTCCAGCGAGCCAACATTGGCCGCCATGCTGAAAATATTGTAAAATGACCATTTGTTTCAATTAATTTGCACAAGGGTGTACATGACTGAAGACGTTATTTCTTTAAAGTATCGTGAAAAGTGCTAGTGGTTACTATTAAACGTGTCATGTGATGAGAATGATTCAAATATTTCTAAGTGCTAAAATTTAAAAGAACTTGATTACGTGAAAGTTTCCTAGTCGCAAGATATTAATTGTAATTGACCCTTTTTCTCGAAAACTATACACATCTCAGTGGTATAAAAATATACAGAATAGATATATATAAAAGGGTGTACCTGCGTGTTTGTGTGTGATCGTTATAACACCAAAAGGAAAGAGCCAACAAGCCTAAGTTTTTGCACCCGTACTGAAAAACCCTGAGGGTGTACACCTGAGTACTATTACTTATTCAATTGTATGCGCAAGTGCGATTAATATATATATTAAATTATTTAGTAGTACAAATGGGCCTACAAGTAATAACAAAACCAAATGTTCAAGAATTTTCTTATATTACATTATAAGTGATCATTTAAAAACATTTACAGACTTTCAGATATAGATATAGATTAATCTGTAATTATTACATTTGTCAAATGAATGATATGACCTTGCTACTACATTATAAATTGAAGAGTTAATTTCAAATTAAAATACGCAAAGTAAAATAGGATTGTTAGTCATATCATGATAAATTTGAGGTATTAATGCTATACCAAGAAGTTAATTGAAAGCAATAATTTTTGTCAATTATTACATTTATGGAGACTTATGTTTTAACAGACTATGCATTTAAAGTACTGAAGTTCCTTCTGATAATAAATATTAGGTAGAGTGTGTCTCTCAATTAGTGAACTTACGACATCTTATTATCTTAATTAATGAGTTCAACGACACAGATTTTTCTAAAAAAGACATTCAGAGTAATAATGTTTTCCAGTTAAATATTTTAATACAACAAGTACTTAATCCAAACAATCCAGCGATTCATCATTCAGACCTCACTTTACCTTTAAGTAATGAACATAAGAAACCAGTGTTTTTCGATTAATGAATGTGAAGCAGCGGGATTCTCGGTTATCAAAGCTGAGTCAGTGACATTTATTTATAAAATAAATAAATTCAACATTCTTCACTCTATTAATGAATCTAAAAAGGGAAGCTTTATATTTTATAACAAACTTTAAGGATAAGAACTTTTTGAAAGAAAGAAATTTAGAACAGAGAAATTCAGTCGAATAATAAATTTTAAAATGTGGTATTTTGTAATATTTAGGTAAAATTTTAAGCTTTAATGAAAAGTAATGATAATTATTGAATTACTCATTTCGTTCAATTAAAATTTCGGTTTTTGTTTCATTAATGTAGAAGGGTTGAATAGTTATTGTGGTTAAAACGTGGACTCCCTTTACTATATATATATATATATATGTATGTATGTAAGGCAAAGATACGAAGTCCTATAACCCGAGTACAATACTACACCATTGTAGAATTACTGATGTTGGTCTTCGGTTCTCTAATTAAACCCATTTTTTTTTAAATATTTATACATGTATGTTGTTCCATG
The DNA here is from genome assembly GCF_004210375.1 of Tachypleus tridentatus. Taxonomy (NCBI): domain Eukaryota; kingdom Metazoa; phylum Arthropoda; class Merostomata; order Xiphosura; family Limulidae; genus Tachypleus; species Tachypleus tridentatus. The sequence continues at coordinate 59,688,862 of NW_027467782.1, read as the reverse complement.
ATTTGGTTGGTTATAATAACATACGAATTACAAATACAAAATTCAGGATATTATCGATACTACACGAATTTCTGCCCAGAATTCCATATGCATTTCAAATAGAAAATTGGAAACTTTACTCCATTTTTATCTCGGTTCTTTACATTGAGTCGTGTACGAGATACACATCTCTTACAAGAGTATATTAACACATAGAAATATTAATTTAACCATATCTGCCAACGTTTAATATTAAAATCCTATTTTACGAATTCTAATTTGATTCAAGAACAGCAAAATATCAGATAAATCTTCTTATAATTGGTATATTAACACCAATGCAAATCGACCATCGATGTGGCATGCTTGGATGAACGAAGAAGTAATTTGCTCGAGTACCATGACCCTCTTCTCCATCAAGTGTAGCCACAGGTCTTTCAGAGAACACACACATCTAATCTGATTCATTACAATTCTTTCCCTCGATACGTTTTCCTTCCAGAAAGTTGCTAACCTCTTGAGTGCAGTGGATATCTGGATTACCATCCATTAAAATAACACAATGACCAACTTCAGATAGCAATACTAACGGTCCTAAGAATACACTAATAGATCCTATTTCATCCAACTTGAGTTTTAAGAGTTAGTATTCGAAACATTCAAAATACATGCACTATTTCTATCTTGGTTGCAGTGTACCTCCAAGTATTTTCGACACCAATGAAGACGAGGTGTTTTTTGTTAATCTAATTTTGGTAATCTAGTAGGAGAGTGGATTTTCTGAAATCTGGCCATATATGTATTTATATTCCATCCAATTATTTCTATAAACTGTTGAATTAACTGAGAAAACGAGGCTTACTGTTTGAAAAACTGCGCTCGTACTGACTGTACTGATGGTTTTGAAGACCACATTTTGTGTAACGGATTTATTGTTATACATTTATTTTAGTATCTACGTTTATTTTAGATTAATGTTTGTAACGTATATTGTTAAATGTGTATTGTGCAAGTCCTGCCTGTTCTCTATATTGGAAGAAGATTCTCGAGTGTAAGAATCAACAATATATGTTTTCTAAATACAGCTGATATGGGTATTAAAACTCTAATTAAAATAAAGTTTTAATACACATACTAGCCGTTTTTAGAATACATGTTTACTTCAAGTGTGTTTCTCGTCACCATGGAATATGAGTTTTACGAAAACACTAGCGTATCTTCGAATATTGTTGAACTTTTGAGAATCTCGCCAAATGAGTATAAAAGTCATCCATCGCAAGACGCAGAACGACAGTAATAAGACATTGTTTGGTAGTTACAATCACTATTCTATACACCTCAGAATCTACAATTGTGATAAACGCTTATTAATCAGAAAACTACAGACTTTTGAACAGCATGTTTATAGATTTTGAACATCAAAAACATCAGTGAATTGAATTCGGACATCAGTATTTCTACGAAAACATTAAAAATTATCGTTGGGAAAACTCACTGTGTGAAGAACAGAGCTAGTTAGCGTTCCCATCAAGCGAAGTATATCTATGTATCAACATAAAATTAATTTAACCTTAGTGGACCTGGACCGTCGATAAAAATGTATTTGTTGGTATCTGGCATGTTTCAAACTAACTTATGTCATTGAAATTAATTAATGAACAGAAAATTTACTTATGTCGTAGTTAGAAATTAGGAAGTTTTGATTACTTTGTAATCACTTTAGTTTGCAAATTGGAGCCCGGCGTGTTAAGGCGTGCGACTCGTAATCTGAGGGTCGCGGGTTCGAGTCCCTGTCACACCAAACATACTCTTTTTTTCAGCCGTGGGGGCGTTATAATGTGACAGTCAATCCCACTATTCGTTGGCAAAAGAGTAGCTCAAGAGTTGGTGGCGGGTGGTGATGACTAGCTGCCTTCCCTCTAGTCTTACACTGCTAAATTAGGGACGGCTAGCACAGGTAGCCCTCGAGTAGCGTTGCGTGAAATTAAAACCAAACCAAACCAAGAACAGCTTATTCAATACTTAACTATTGGTGGTATTCACTACCTACCTTCCCTCTAATTTATATCGTCAAAGGTAGGACGGGCTCGCGCAAATAACCCTCATGTAGCGTAATGCAAAATCTAACAAACAAAAAATGTTATTTTCAACTTCGTTCTGTTAATGGGTTAAAGGAAATTAAGTTTTCTCAATTAGTGTTAATAAATGATCAGTGTCTTGTATTTCGTTCACCAGTACTCCTTCGGATAAAGGAAACGAATATCCGTTAAAAAATGTCCACCTAATAACATCTGAAACAAGAGATCTCTCGAAAAATTAACTGTCTTTTCAAAGTTTTTTTCATTTCAGGTTTTTAGTGTTATAAGGCAAAAGACTCATCACTGAGCAAGTGGGACATATATATATAAATATATATTCTAAACGGGTTCTTTTCAGAAGTCACACGCTTGTAGAATTGACTATTTAAAATCATTGCTGACTTTATTTTTTTTAACATTCCCTAAAAGTGTTCTAAACAATCTAGTCAAAGGTTTCGTTTGCATACTTCACTAAGAAACGTTATTGACTTGACTGAATTTGTCGTGTGGAACCACTAATGATGCTTCGAATAAGCTCGGTCTTCGTCTTTCTGAAAACTTACGTCTGTAAGGTATAGGCTCTAAACTTCATCCTGGAATGTTTTAATTAGTTTAAAATAGCTTGTTTAAAATACATGGCGTGATGCAAGCTAAGCGACATGAGCATTCTTATAACGACATGCTAATGAAATTCTCTCGAATAATCCTTGTAGAAGAAATAAACGTAACATATTCCAATGCTGAATGCTGAGGAAACTGCGCTTCCGCTGTAATTTATATTAATTAGATGGCTAAAGTTTAACAAGCGACTTTCGAAAAATAACATTTACAAATGAAAATTGTTAGTTAATGCAACTGATGTAGGAGCTGGCGTGTGTGATTCGTCTTATGTTTAAATGTTTCCATGTAAAGTTTAACAATGTAAGTCTAAAATATAACGTAGAAAACTATGCTTTTTTTTAATGAAAACTATACCGTGATCTGTTCGTGCTGTGTCAAACTCGGATATCGAACCTTGATTTTTAGCATTATTATATCATACCGCTGAACTATCAAAACAAAAAAACAATTCGATTACTTATCTGTGTATATTGTGTGTAAGAATGAAACTGCATAATGTAACTTAGGCACTGAACTACCAATGGATGGCAAATGTTTTATCTCGTAAACCAGTATTTATTTATTTATTTATTTACTTGCGTAGCATATGTAATGCTATAACAATATTGAATTCAAATATACCATTAATTAGCAGGTATAATGCCTTACTGCTAATATAACTGAGTTCAGGGAATGACAATAACGTATTGGTGAGCGGTAACAGGTGGCGACTCGCAAAACATTTGCAGTAATTTTTCATACAATTTGCTTGAAGTTTCTTTATTTCAACATTTCAGTTCATCACTCGGACAACAGTAATTCTACGGATTTACAACACTAAAATCACAGGTTCGATTCCCTCGGTGGACTCAGCGGATAGCCTGATGTGTCTTTACTATGAGATTAGTTTGGTTTGTTTTGAAATTTGGGTAAAGCTACACGAGGGTTATTTGTACTAGCCGTCCCTAATTTAGCAGTGTAAAACTAGAGGGAAGGCAGCTAGTCATCACCACCCACCGCCAACTCTTGGGTTACTCTTTACCAACGAACTGTGGGATTGACCGTGACATTATAACGCCCACACGGTTGAAATGGCGAGCATGTTTGGTGTGACGGGAATTCGAATCCGCGACTCTCCGATTACGAGTCGAGTACCTTAACTATCTGGTCATGCCGGGCCTACACGTCAGACAAACAAACTCACGTAGAGGTAACTTTAATTATTATAACTACACGTAAAGTAAGCAATAAAGTAATGGTATTTGTTACATTGTGCAGAATATGACACGGTTTTATGAGTTCAAACAAAGAAACTAACAAAAATCACAAATAAAGTCGGTACAAGACAAAAAACATTAGTGAAAGATTTTTATACCATTCTATGAAACAAACTGAAGCTAGGTTATGGCAAAGTAAAGTAAATATAAAGTTATAACGAAGGCTAAATTAGCTGAATATACAGAAGCGCCTGAATACATGTTCTTAAAGTGATAAGCATGTAGTTTTGAACAAGCTGCGCATGTGTATTTTAGACCTAAATACGTCGAGAAAGTTCATATAAATTGTATTTAGTGTAGTTAGTGTTCAGTTATTAGGAAATTCCACGTGTGAAGTGATGGTAACGGAATTATGTCATTATGTGCAATAGACGTTGTAATAAAAGGTTTGACTCAGCAAAAACGGTTAAGTTTATTCTGAATGGAAAAGTCAATATGCAACCTGGACTCCTCAAATAAATACCTTTCTAACGATATGAGATTTGCAGCGTTTGGTTGAGAAATTTGCGAGAAAAATTCCAGAGAGAAAACCTGAGCATATAACATATATATATAATGTATTCTTAATGAATTGTATTTACTGAGGTACCTGCCTAAAACTGAAAGTCTATATTACGTCTAACATATATATATACACATATACAGATAATTATTTCCGTAAATATAATACAGTTTATTTCTTGCCAAAACCGCGCAAACCATAATACCGTATTTTTCGAATTTACGACGTCTTCTAATTTGAGACGGACCCCACTTTTAAAAATTGATTTTCAGGGGAAAAAATTATAGAAGATTAAATATGTTTTAAAAGTATATATTAATGAATGAAAAAAATGTTAATAATAATAAAAATGTATAGAATATAGAGAAAGATTAAAATTTTCATTAGAATAATGTTTCTTTCTGCTTTCTTTATCGAATCAGAATGTTACTCTCATGTTTTTTCTGACCCATTGTTATATTCTGAAGTCGAAGATTGTTGTGTTCCATCTTCAGCATTGGATAAACATTTCATCAACTATTTTCTAATAATATTGTCTTTCGAAGTTTTTGAAATCCGCTCCACTATTGTTGATGCTAATGCTATTTTATTTTGCCACTCGATGTCAAAGCATGATTGTTTATATTCATCCAAGCATCATGATGCTTACGGGTAGAATTTTGGAATGGCTTGTTAATGGACACATCAAGAGGTTGTAACTGACCTGTCATTCCGACAAAATTGTCACCAGATCACTGATTTCTTTTGTTAATATCTTTGACGCTAGGCATGGCCAAGCGTGTTAAGGCGTTCGAATCCCGGTCGCATATATGCTCGCCTTTTCAGCAGTGAGAGCGTTATAATGTGACGGTCAATCCCAATATTCGTTGGTAAAAGAGTAGTCCAAGAGTTGGCGGTGGGTGGTGATGACTAGCTGCCTTCCCTCTAGGCTTACACTGCTAAATTAGGGACGACTAGCACAGATACCCTCGAGTAGCTTTATGCAAACTTCCAAAACAAACAAACAAACCAGTCTTACACTGCTAAATTAGGGACGACTAGCGCAGATAGCTTTCGAGTAGATTTTCGCGAAATTCAAAACAAGTTAACATCTTTGAACGACTTGTCAATGGACACATTAAGAGGTTGTAACTGACCAGTCATTCCGTCAAAATTATCACCAGATCATTGTTTTTGTTTGTTACCTTGTTTGATTTTGTCGGAAAGATGGCCACGAAATGCATTCATTACAAGCATGCTCAGTTGCTTTAACAATGCACCAGACCAACGTTACCATATACATTTCCAACTACACTTCCATTAACTCTGATGTCATCCTTACATTTTCTGTGCACGAAATATCACATATTTTTTTTTAATATGACATACAGAAGTAATTTATTTCCATCTGCAGTAACACGTAGCATAACTTTTCACAACCAGTGGTTTTGATTGCCACCTGCTTTTGTTGTTGTTTTTTTTCCTTTGCCATTTACGCTGTAGTTGCGCGGTATGTCGAGAAAAAAAATTCCATTTCATCTGATTTACCGATTTCTTTGGAGTAGACCAATAACGTAATGTTGATATTTAATGAGTTTTGTTTCAAAACCAAACGGGAAATTTTTCACTAATTGTTGTCCTTCGTTGTAATGATAAACTTTCTCTTTTCATAAATTGTTCACACTAGCAACGAATAGCCTTGAAAGAAAGATCACTACTTCCTTCACGTTTTTCTTTTAACATTAAGACTTTTCTCGTTACAGGAAGTCCTTTACTTCGTAACTCTCTGAAATACGTTAAAACAGCGGCATCAATTTCAAGATGTCTTCCTTTTCTTATACGAGAAAATAACTTTGTACTTTTCTTGTAAGGAAGCGACTTGGTTTTCATACATCGCCAACGACGTAACTTTGTCTCACTCACTGTATATTTTTTACTGGCTGCATGATTCTCAATCTTTTCGGCGCATGGTGCGTAAAACGCTTTTCCATGGGTAAAAATATGCAATAAAAATAAAAAACACAGGAAAGTCAGACATAGACTGAGTACGATGATATCCTACTACACCGATAGAGGCGCTGACGTAAGCAAATTTCACGTTTTGGTTTGATTTGTTTTGAATTTCGCACAAAGCTACACGAGGACTATCTGCGCTAGGTGTCCCTAATTTAGCAGTGTAAGGCTAGAGGGCAGGCAGCTAGTCATCACCATCCGCCGCCAACTCTTTGGCTACCCTTTTACCAACGAGTAATGGAAATGATGTCTTTATAAGCTCAATTCTATTTAAAATATAGTCCAAACTGTCTGTTAAGGCAGGATTGTTTTCGAAAATCTTTATTGTTCAAGGAAAATTATGTTTTCCAGACTTTCGAAGAGCGAAAAATGATAACTGGAAATTAAGACGCATCGTAATGTGTAGTTGAGAAACGGTCCGGCATGGTTAGGTGGTTAAAACACTCAACTCGTAATCTGAGAGTCGAAGGTTCGAATCCCAGTCACACTAAACATCTTTGCCCTTTTATCCGCGGGAGCGTTATAATGTGTCTGTCAATCCTGCTATTCTTTCGTAAAAGAGTAACCGAAGAGTTAGCGGTGGGTGATGATTACTATCTGGCTTCCCTCTAGTCTTACACTGCTAAACTAGGGACGGCTAGCGCAGATAGCCCTCGTGTAGCTTTGTGCGAAATTGAAACAAACATTAATGGAAAATAATGTCGCAGCTAAACACTTTGTATGAAAGATTAATACTATTTTGTTGATTTTTGTGAAGTAAAGCATGAAAGAAAACCTTTTAAAAATAAGATGAAAGAGACCTGAAAATTACAAAACCATAAATTAATTTTCAGTGCCGTTCGCTAATAATGGTTTATGAAAAGACTCGATGATGTATACTCATATGGTAATGGAATTACCAGGTAGAATAGCATTAGCCCCATCAAGTGCAATAAATATATATTCTACTAAACGTTGCATGACATTTCAAGGATTTTGTCTAACGATAAAAGCTTGGATACGCAGTTTGCAACAACGAATAAGCCTGCTTGTATTGAGCAGACTGCGTTGTGGGAAAACGTCTAGATAAGAGAGCAGAACTAGTACTGATATATGTCAGTCAAGACAGCAGAGCACTAATACTGTCATATACCAGTAAAGACAGCACTAATACTTATGTGTATCGGTCAAAACAGTATCAATACTGACATATACCAGTCAAGAGAGCTCTAACACTACTAAAATATAACAGTCAAAGCACAACTGATACTGCGCTCACGTGACACTAGTGTTACTTACATATGCCAATTAAGACAGAAAATGTTATTCGCGTTTAATGGGACTCGGAGGACAGTAAGAAGCTACCTCAGAACTTCTGTTGATTACATACTGATTCTGTATATTTGATTACCCCCTAATATAAAAGGTGTGATATTTTTTAAAGAAGTTATTCCTTCAGTATCGTCACATAAAACCAATAAATGTTTAAGAACTGTTAAAATGTATCTCAACCCTATGCAAGATGTTTTAACTTAAATTAATACTGTATGGCTGAAGAAACGTTACTATGTAACAACCCCGAAAGTACGTGACGTGAACAATGGTTTGGTAAAATACACTGAATTATGTTTTTGTTTTTTTGTTTTTTGTTCTTAAATGAGTCTACTTTGAGAACAATTCCAGTAAAAATATAGTAGACTGCTGAACATGAGACTATTTTACACAGAAGTAAGTTATTCAAAGAAGCACTTCAGATTAAACAAGCTACGATAAGTGAACTTTTAAAACACTCGAGTTCGCTCACTTCGGGTATTCTCAGAAAGCTACATGAAGAATATTACTCATCAGCAACTCTCAGGCGCCTCAATATTCAAACTGGTTGTCGCTCTTATAACACTCCTACTATCCCAAAGTGATTTATTTTTGAGGCTACGAAACGCGAACCATGAACCCTCGTATCACTAATCTAGCAGGCTGAGCACTCTGCCGTTTCAAACAATAAGACGTCTCTTAAACGAGAGATATACAACACAGAATTAAAGTAGCTTGTTCTATCTTACAAAAATTATCATTTTTAATCAGTAATTCAGAACCTTTATGCCAGTTTCGTTGTAAAGTAAAAAGTTTACACATTGTGCTTTCCATTGGAAAAGAACTTTGAGGCGTCGATGGAAAATTATATAGTTATGTTTATATAATATTCAGTTGTCTGGAATGGTAAACTTTATTTATGTCTACACTAAAATTTGCGTTTTAGTTTACTGTTTAAAAAAAAAAAACATTTAGTTTTAGGTCAGTCTAATATAGTACAATGAGTCCATGTATATAAAGGCATTATAATGTTTTCTGCTTAGATTTAAGATAATAATTAAATATTAAATTCAATCGTCTTTGTTTTCGAATCTGCAGTTGAACCTTTTCTCTTTTGGCTGTTTACGTCCAAGTTCAAATCAAATCTGTTTTACACCTATTTACTATCTGTCATACTGTTATAAAAATATGAAAAAAACTAAACTCCTTTGCGTACGATATCCATTATGTTTCTCTGAGTTTATGAAAGTATCTATAATCTATATAGATAAAGAACAGCTAACCTTCTGCTAACTGACAGGAACCGTTTTGAGGTGTAAACTGAATATGCTGATAAAAATCTCTCACACTGTTAAAAAATTTAAAAGCGCCAAACTTCGTTTCCTACTCTAAGTTTTAACAGTATCTGTAGTCTATATATATTAAAGAAGAGCTAATTCGTCTGCTGAGTAACACGAGTTGCTTCGAGAAACAAATTGAATCTCGCTTACAAAATTTGTTAAAGAAACTCGAGGGTACTCGTTAAAGGTCGAGATTAAGTCTATGAGCAATCGAACGAAATAATTCAGCTGACATTTTCATTTTACCGCCTTAATGTTGTAAATTATGGCTCAACTAAACGAAAAGGTAGACGGGAAAGTATGTCACATGAATGTGAAAAGATATCTTTACGTTAAATGAACGGTTCGTGTTATAGGCCTCAAAATAGTTACATTAAATTTGTTATTTTCAAACTGGTTTCTCAGTTTTATGCTCACAAAAATAACATTAATTTCGAAACCGACCAGTTTATTTAAAAAGTCACTTCTAGTCCATGTGAGCGAGAAAAATAAACGTTCATTTCATTTTTAATTGTTTAGTCGCTAGCGGAAGGTTATTTAGATTAGTTTACTAATACACTAAGAATCTTGATACTATTTGTCCATAAGAATGGACAACTGGACAAAAGTTACTCTAATTTTGTTTTTAAAATATTTGAACACTGCGCTAGGGAAAGGTTGAAAGACCTGTGAGACAAATCAGAAATTTTAGTTTCAGTGTTGATTTCCAGTAACAACAACAGTATGATTAAAAAAATAAATACACTTGAAGAGATTTTCCTAATTGCCATAAGGATTAAAGTAAAAAAAAATCATACCTGTAACTAAACAATCACACGAGATGTATCAAACCTTTCTTTAGGTTTCCTGAAAAAAATAAACCACATTTTAAATGTGTTTGTTTTGAAGTTCACACAAAGCTACATGAAGGCTACCTGCGTAAGCCGTCCATAATCTAATGTTGTGTGTTTTTTATAGCAAAGCCACATTGGACTATCTGCTAAGTCCACCGAGAGGAATCGGACCCCTGATTTGAGAGTTATAAAATTTAACTGTGTAAGACTGGACAGAAGGAAGCTAGTCATCACTACCTACCCCCACGTCTTGGGCTACTTTTGACCAACGAAAAATAGAAATGACTATCACATTATAATGCTCTCACGGCTAAATGAGCGATCATGTTTGACGTGACGGGGATTCGAGCCCGCGACCCCTACTTCGAGCACCCCTAACCATTTGGCCATGTCTGGCCGATATATTTTACCTCTTTCTAGATTAATACTATTACTAAATATAGTGCCCGGATAAGAAATAAGGATTTTCTGTTTGTTTTGAATATTGCGCAAAGCTACTCAAGAGCTATCTGCGCTAGCCGTCCATAATTTAGCAATGTAAGACTAGAGGGAAGGCAGCTAGTCATTACCACCCTTCGCCAACTCTTCAGCTATTCAAGAGTTATAAAAACATGCACTCAGATTTTTGATAATTGTTACGACCAGGTCATTCGCATCTACGTCTTTTCTTTCAACTTTATTTAAGATGTACTTATTTCTATCATGAAAGACTAATGCTAATTTTCACATAACAAATTGATTACCTGTAATAAATTACACATTAAATTAGAAATAGGTTTGACTTTTTTCTGGTATTATGCTTCTTTCACCATTCGACTATTCTAGTTTATTCTTTCTCTCTCACATTTCCCAGTTTTCTTTTCCTCATTGTGTTACTCTATTAAATATTCCTCTCTTAAAATCACGCCGGATCGGTTTTGTTTTTTTTACCTTGTTACACCTTTTTTCTTGTTGTGTTTTTACTGTGGATCGTATTAAACATCTCAAAATCAGTGGGGTTCTTATAATTTCTAAACCCGGTGAACAAAAATGGTGTTAACTCACTCTAAAAAATTTATGATAATTTAAAGTATTCTAATCTCTTTAACCGTTATCGATCGGCCAAAAACTGGACACTGTTTCATCTCTACCAACTCTAACAGATGTTTCTTAGTCCTAACTTCGTAACATTTTCATATTGCCTTCTATATAAAAGTAAGACGGGTAATTTTGGAATTACACTTTGTCTTGTATAAATACGGTGTATAATTTCTCGTTACACAGTATAAACGTGACAAATAATCTATCTGAAATTCTCTATTAATACTTGGAAAAGGAAAGAGATTTCAATTTAGTGGGTGTTTTAGACAAAAGAATACTTTCAAGAATGTCATTACAGAAACAAATATATCATCTATCCTCAGTACATCATAAAAACATAATACCTTCAGAAATATATTGTTGTACCTTATCTATCCTCATTACATCATAAAAACATAATACCTTCAGAAATATATTGATGTACCTTGTCTATCCTCAGTACATCATAAAAACATAATACCTTCAGAAAGATATTGATGTATCTTATCTGTTCTCAGAACATCATAAAAACATAATGCCTTCAGAAATATATTGATGTACCTTATCTATACTCAGTACATCATAAAAAATACTTTCAGAAATAAATTGATGTACCTTATCCATCCTCATTACATCGTAAAAGCACAATACGTTCAGAAATATATTGATGTACTTTACTATCTTTAGTACATCATAAAAACATAATACCTTCAGAAATATATTGATGTACCTTATCTATCCTTAGTACATCATAAAAACATAATACTTTCAGAAATATATTGATGTACCTTATCTATCCTCAGTACATCATAAAAACATAATACCTTCAGAAATATATTGATATCCCTTATCTATCCTCAGTACATCATAAAAACATAATACCTTCAGAAATAAATTGATGTACCTTATCTATCCTCAGTACATCATAAAAACATAATACCTTCAGAAATATATTGATGTACCTTATTTATCCTCAGTACATCATAAAAAAATACCTTCAGAAATATATTGATGTACCTTATCTATCCTTAGTACATCATAAAAACAAAATACCTACAGAAATATATTGATGTACCTTATCTATCCTCAGTACATCATAAAAAATACCTACAGAAATAAACTGATGTATCTTATTTATCCTTAGTACATCATAAAAACATAATACCTTCAGAAATATATTGATATCCCTTATCTATCCTCAGTACATCATAAAAACATAATACCTTCAGAAATAAATTGATGTACCTTATCTATCCTCAGTACATCATAAAAACATAATACCTTAAGAAATATATTGATGTACCTTATCTATCCTTAGTACATCATAAAAACATAATGCCTTCACAAATATATTGATGTACCTTATTTATCCTTAGCACAACATAAAAACATAATACCTTCAGAAATATATTGATGTACTTCACTAACCTTATTACATCATAAAAACATAATACCTTCAGAAATATATTGATGTACCTTATCTATCCTTAGTACATCATAAAAATAAAATACCTTCAGAAATATATTGATGTAGCTTATCTATACTCAGTACATCATAAAAACATAATACCTTCAGAAATATATTGATGTACCATATCTATCCTCAGTACATCATAAAAACATAATACCTTCAGAAAGATATTGATGTATCTTATCTGTTCTCAGAACATCATAAAAACATAATGCCTTCAGAAATATATTGATGTACCTTATCTATACTCAGTACATCATAAAAAATACTTTCAGAAATAAATTGATGTACCTTATCCATCCCCATTACATCGTAAAAGCACAATACGTTCAGAAATATATTGATGTACTTTACTATCTTTAGTACATCATAAAAACATAATGCCTTCAGAAATATATTGATGTACCTTATTTATCCTTAGCACAACATAAAAACATAATACCTTCAGAAATATATTGATGTACTTCACTAACCTTATTACATCATAAAAACATAATACCTTCAGAAATATATTGATGTACCTTATCTATCCTTAGTACATCATAAAAACATAATGCTTTCAGAAATATATTGATGTACCTTATCTATCCTCACTACATCATAAAAATAAAATACCTTCAGAAATATATTGATGTACCTTATCTATACTCAGTACATCATAAAAACATAATACCTTCAGAAATATATTGATGTACCATATCTATCCTCAGTACATCATAAAAACATAATACCTTCAGAAAAATATTGATGTACCATATCTATCCTCAGTACATCATAAAAACATAATACCTTCAGAAAGATATTGATGTATCTTATCTGTTCTCAGAACATCATAAAAACATAATGCCTTCAGAAATATATTGATATACCTTATCTATACTCAGTACATCATAAAAAATACTTTCAGAAATAAATTGATGTACCTTATCCATCCTCATTACATCGTAAAAGCACAATACGTTCAGAAATATATTGATGTACTTTACAATCTTTAGTACATCATAAAAACATAATACCTTCAGAAATATATTGATGTACCTTATCTATCCTTAGTACATCATAAAAACATAATACCTTCAGAAATATATTGATGTACCTTATCTATCCTCAGTACATCATAAAAACATAATACCTTGAGAAATATATTGATTTACCTTATTTATCCTCAGTACATCATAAAAAAATACCTTCAGAAATATATTGATGTACCTTATCTATCCTTAGTACATCATAAAAACAAAATACCTACAGAAATATATTGATGTACCTTATCTATCCTCAGTACATCATAAAAAATACCTACAGAAATAAATTGATGTATCTTATTTATCCTTAGTACATCATAAAAACATAATACCTTCAGAAATATATTGATATCCCTTATCTATCCTCAGTACATCATAAAAACATAATACCATCAGAAATAAATTGATGTACCTTATCTATCCTCAGTACATCATAAAAACATAATACCTTCAGAAATATATTGATGTACCTTATCTATCCTTAGTACATCATAAACACATAATGCCTTCAGAAATATATTGATGTACCTTATTTATCCTTAGCACAACATAAAAACATAATACCTTCAGAAATATATTGATGTACTTCACTAACCTTATTACATCATAAAAACATAATACCTTCAGAAATATATTGATGTACCTTATCTATCCTCACTACATCATAAAAATAAAATACCTTCAGAAATATATTGATGTACTTCACTATCCTTAGTACATCATAAAAACAAAAAACCTTCAGAAATATTCTGATGTACCTTATCTATCCTCAGTACATCATAAAAACAAAATACCTTCAGAAATATATTGATGTACCTTATCTATCCTCAGTACATCATAAAAACATAATACCTACAGAAAGATATTGATGTACTTTATCTGTTCTCAGTACATCATAAAAACATAATACCTTCAGAGAGATATTGATGCACCTTATATGTTCTCAGTGCAACATAAAAACATAATAACTTCAGAAATATATTGATGTACCTTATCTATTCTTAGAACATCATAAAAACAAAATACCTTCAGAAATATATTGATGTACCTTATCTATCCTCAGTACATCATAAAAACATAATACCTTCAGAAATATATTGATGTATCTTATCTATCCTCAGTACATCATAAAAACATAATACCTTCAGAAATATATTGATGTACCATATCTATCCTCAGTACATCATAAAAACATAATACATTCAGAAATATATTGATGTACTTTATCTGTTCTCAGTACATCATAAAAACATAATACTTTCAGAAAGATATTGATGTACCTTTTCTATCCTCAGTACATCATTAACTCAAAATACCTTTAGAAATAAATTGATGTACATTATTTATCCTTTGTACATCATAAAAACATAATGCTTTCAGAAAGATATTGATGTACCTTATCTGTTCTCAGTACATCATAAAAACATAATACCTTCAGAGAGATATTGATGCACCTTATCTGTTCTCAGTGCAATATAAAAACATAATACCTTCAGAAATATATTGGTGTACCTTATCTATTCTTAGAACATCATAAAAACAAAATACCTTCAGAAATATATTGATGTACCTTATCTATCCTCAGTACATCATAAAAACATAATACCTTCAGAAATATATTGATGTACCATATCTATCCTCAGTACATCATAAAAACATAATACATTGAGAAATATATTGATGCACCTTATCTATACTCAGTACATAAAAAATACCTTAAAAAATATATTAATGTATTTTATCTATACTCAGTACATAAAAAATACCTTCAGAAATATATTAATGTATTTTATCTATACTCAGTACATAAAAAAATACCTTCAGAAATAAATTGATGTACCTTATTTATCCTTAGTACATCATAAAAACATAATACCTTCAGAAATATATTGATGTATTTCACTATCCTTTGTACATCATAAAAACATAATACGTTCAGAAATATATTGATGTACCTTATCTATCCTTAGTACATCATAAAAACAAAATACCTTTAGAAATATATTGATGTACCTTATCTATCCTTAGTACATCATAAAAACAAAATACCTTCAGAAATATTCTGATATTCCTTATCTATCCTTAGTACATCATAAAAACAAAATACTTTCAGAAATATATTGATGTACCTTATCTGTCCTCAGTACATCATAAAAACATAATACCTTCAGAAATATATTGATGTACCATATCTATCCTCAGTACATCATAAAAACATAATACCTTCAGAAAGATATTGATGTACCTTATCTGTTCTCAGTACATCATAAAAACATAATACTTTCAGAAAGATATTGATGTACCTCATCTGTTCTCAGTACATCATAAAAACATAATACCTTCAGAAATATATTGATGTACCTTATCTATCCTCAGTACATCATAAAATCAAAATACCTTCAGAAATAAATTGATGTACATTATTTATCCTTAGTACATAATAAAAACATAATACCTTCAGAAATATATTGATGTACTTCACTATCCTTAATACATCATAAAAACATAATACCTTCAGAAATATATTGATGTACCTTATCTATCCTTAGTACATCATAAAAACATAATGCTTTCAGAAATATATTGATGTATCTTATCTATCTTTAGTACATCATAAAAACAAATACCTTCAGAAATATATTGATGTACCTTATCTATCCTCAGTACATCATAAAAAAATACCTTCAGAAATATATTGATGTATCTTATCTATCCTTAGTACATCAAAAAAACAAAATACCTTCAGAAATATATTGATGTACTTCACTATCCTTAGTACATCATAAAAACAAAATACCTTCAGAAATATATTGATGTACCTTATCTATCCTCAGTACATCATAAAAACATAATACCTTCAGAAAGATATTGATGTATCTTGTCTATCCTCAGTACATCATAAAAACATAATACCATCAGAAATATATTGATGTACCATACCTATCCTCAGTACATCATAAAAACATAATACATTGAGAAATATATTGATGTACCTTATCTATACTCAGTACATAAAAAATACCTTCAGAAATATATTAATGTATTTTATCTATACTCAGTACATAAAAAAATACCTTCAGAAATAAATTGATGTACCTTATTTATCCTTAGTACATCATAAAAACATAATACCTTCAGAAATATATTGATGTATTTCACTATCCTTTGTACATCATAAAAACATAATACTTTCAGAAATATATTGATGTACCTTATCTATCCTTAGTACATCATAAAAACAAAATACATTTAGGAATATATTGATGTACCTGATCTATCCTTAGTACATCATAAAAACAAAATACCTTCAGAAATATTCTGATATTCCTTATCTATCCTTAGTACATCATAAAAAAATACTTTCAGAAATATATTGATGTACCTTATCTATCCTTAGTACATCATAAAAACAAAATACCTACAGAAATATATTGATGTACCTTATCTATCCTCAGTACATCATAAAAAATACCTACAGAAATAAATTGATGTATCTTATTTATCCTTAGTACATCATAAAAACATAATACCTTCAGAAATATATTGATATCCCTTATCTATCCTCAGTACATCATAAAAAAATATGTTCAGAAATGAACTGATGTAACTTATCTACCCTCAGAACATCATAAAAACAAAATACCTTCAGAAATATATTGATGTACCTTATCTATCCTTAGTACATCATAAAAACAAAATACCTACAGAAATATATTGATGTACCTTATCTATCCTCAGTACATCATAAAAAATACCTACAGAAATAAATTGATGTATCTTATTTATCCTTAGTACATCATAAAAACATAATACCTTCAGAAATATATTGATATCCCTTATCTATCCTCAGTACATCATAAAAAAATATTTTCAGAAATGAACTGATGTAACTTATCTACCCTCAGAACATCATAAAAACAAAATACCTTCAGAAATATATTGATGTACCTTATCTATCCTCAGTACATCATAAAAACATAATACCTTCAGAAATATATTGATATCCCTTATCTATCCTCAGTACATCATAAAAACATAATACCTTCAGAAATAAATTGATGTACCTTATCTATCCTCAGTACATCATAAAAACATAATACCTTCAGAAATATATTGATGTACCTTATCTATCCTTAGTACATCATAAAAACATAATGCCTTCAGAAATATATTGATGTACCTTATTTATCCTTAGCACAACATAAAAACATAATACATTCAGAAATATATTGATGTACTTCACTATCCTTATTACATCATAAACACATAATACCTTCAGAAATATATTGATGTACCTTATCTATCCTTAGTACATCATAAAAACATAATGCTTTCAGAAATATATTGATGTACCTTATCTATCCTCACTACATCATAAAAAATAAAATACCTTCAGAAATATATTGATGTACCTTATCTATACTCAGTACATCATAAAAACATAATACCTTCAGAAATATATTGATGTTCCTTATCTATTATTAGTACATCATAAAAACATAATACCTTCAGAAATATATTGATGTACTTCACTATCCTTAGTACATCATAAAAACAAAAAACCTTCAGAAATATTCTGATGTACCTTATCTATCCTCAGTACATCATAAAAACAAAATACCTTCAGAAATATATTGATGTACCTTATCTATCTTCAGTTCATCATAAAAACATAATACCTACAGAAAGATATTGATGTACTTTATCTGTTCTCAGTACATCATAAATACATAATACCTTCAGAGAGATATTGATGCACCTTATCTGTTCTCAGTGCAACATAAAAACATAATACCTTTAGAAATATATTGATGTACCTTATCTATTCTTAGAACATCATAAAAACAAAATACCTTCAGAAATATATTGATGTACCTTATCTATCCTCAGTACATCATAAAAACATAATACCTTCAGAAATATATTGATGTATCTTATCTATCCTCAGTACATCATAAAAACATAATACCTTCAGAAATATATTGATGTACCATATCTATCCTCAGTACATCATAAAAACATAATACATTCAGAAATATATTGATGTACTTTATCTGTTCTCAGTACATCATAAAAACATAATACTTTCAGAAAGATATTGATGTACCTTTTCTATCCTCAGTACATCATTAAATCAAAATACCTTCAGAAATAAATTGATGTACATTATTTATCCTTTGTACATCATAAAAACATAATGCTTTCAGAAAGATATTGATGTACCTTATCTGTTCTCAGTACATCATAAAAACATAATACATTGAGAAATATATTGATGTACCTTATCTATACTCAGTACATAAAAAATACCTTAAAAAATATATTAATGTATTTTATCTATACTCAGTACATAAAAAATACCTTCAGAAATATATTAATGTATTTTATCTATACTCAGTACATAAAAAAATACCTTCAGAAATAAATTGATGTACCTTATTTATCCTTAGTACATCATAAAAACATAATACCTTCAGAAATATATTGATGTATTTCACTATCCTTAGTACATCATAAAAACAAAATACCTTTAGAAATATATTGATGTACCTTATCTATCCTTAGTACATCATAAAAACAAAATACCTTCAGAAATATTCTGATATTCCTTATGTATTTTTAGTACATCATAAAAACAAAATACTTTCAGAAATATATTGATGTACCTTATCTATCCTCAGTACATCATAAAAACATAATACCTTCAGAAATATATTGATGTACCATATCTATCCTCAGTACATCATAAAAACATAATACCTTCAGAAAGATATTGCTGTACCTTATCTGTTCTCAGTACATCATAAAAACATAATACTTTCAGAAAGATATTGATGTACCTCATCTGTTCTCAGTACATCATAAAAACATAATACCTTCAGAAATATATTGATGTACCTTATCTATCCTCAGTCCATCATAAAATCAAAATACCTTCAGAAATAAATTGATGTACATTATTTATCCTTAGTACATAATAAAAACATAATACCTTCAGAAATATATTGATGTACTTCACTATCCTTAATACATCATAAAAACATAATACCTTCAGAAATATATTGATGTACCTTATCTATCCTTAGTACATCATAAAAACATAATGCTTTCAGAAATATATTGATGTATCTTATCTATCTTTAGTACATCATAAAAAACAAAATACCTTCAGAAATATATTGATGTACCTTATCTATCCTCAGTACATCATAAAAAAATACCTTCAGAAATATATTGATGTATCTTATCTATCCTTAGTACATCAAAAAAACAAAATACTTTCAGAAATATATTGATGTACCTTATCTATCCTCAGTACATCATGAAAAAATTAAACTCAGAAATAAATTGATGTACCTTATTTATCCTTAGTACATCATAAAAACATAATACCTTCAGAAATATATTGATGTACTTCACAATCCTTAGTACATCATAAAACAAAAATACCTTCAGAAATATATTGATGTACCTTATCTATCCTCAGTACATCATAAAAACATAATACCTTCAGAAAGATATTGATGTATCTTGTCTATCCTCAGTACATCATAAAACATAATACCTTCAGAAATATATTGATGTACCATATCTATCCTCAGTACATCATAAAAACATAATACATTGAGAAATATATTGATGTACCTTATCTATACTCAGTACATAAAAAAATTCCTTAAAAATATATTAATGTATTTTATCTATACTCAGTACATAAAAAATACCTTCAGAAATATATTAATGTATTTTATCTATACTCAGTACATGAAAAAAATACCTTCAGAAATAAATTGATGTACCTTATTTATCCTTAGTACATCATAAAAACATAATACCTTCAGAAATATATTGATGTATTTCACTATCCTTTGTACATCATAAAAACATAATACTTTCAGAAATATATTGATGTACCTTATCTATCCTTAGTACATCATAAAAACAAAATACCTTCAGAAATATTCTGATATTCCTTATCTATCCTTAGTACATCATAAAAACAAAATACTTTCAGAAATATATTGATGTACCTTATCTATCCTCAGTACATCATAAAAACATAATACCTTCAGAAATATATTGATGTACCATATCTATCCTCAGTACATCATAAAAACATAATACCTTCAGAAAGATATTGATGTACCTTATCTGTTCTCAGTACATCGTAAAAACATAATACTTTCAGAAAGATATTGATGTACCTCATCTGTTCTCAGTACATAATAAAAACATAATACCTTCAGAAATATATTGATGTACTTCACTATCCTTAATACATCATAAAAACATAATACCTTCAGAAATATATTGATGTACCTTATCTATCCTTTGTACATCATAAAAACATAATACTTTCAGAAATATATTGATGTACCTTATCTATCCTCAGTACATCATAAAAATATAATACCTTCAGAAATATATTGATGTACCATATCTATCCTCAGTACATCATAAAAACATAATACCTTCAGAAAGATATTGATGTACCTTATCTGTTCTCAGTACATCGTAAAAACATAATACTTTCAGAAAGATATTGATGTACCTCATCTGTTCTCAGTACATCATAAAAACATAATACCTTCAGAAATATATTGATGTACCTTATCTATCCTCAGTACATCATAAAATCAAAATACCTTCAGAAATAAATTGATGTACATTATTTATCCTTAGTACATAATAAAAACATAATACCTTCAGAAATATATTGATGTACTTCACTATCCTTAATACATCATAAAAACATAATACCTTCAGAAATATATTGATGTACCTTATCTATCCTTTGTACATCATAAAAACATAATACTTTCAGAAATATATTGATGTACCTTATCTATCCTTAGTACATCATAAAAATAAAATACCTTCAGAAATATATTGATGTACCTTATCTATACTCAGTACATCATAAAAACATAATACCTTCAGAAATATATTGATGTACCATATCTATCCTCAGTACATCATAAAAACATAATACCTTCAGAAAGATATTGATGTATCTTATCTGTTCTCAGAACATCATAAAAACATAATGCCTTCAGAAATATATTGATGTACCTTATCTATACTCAGTACATCATAAAAAATACTTTCAGAAATAAATTGATGTACCTTATCCATCCCCATTACATCGTAAAAGCACAATACGTTCAGAAATATATTGATGTACTTTACTATCTTTAGTACATCATAAAAACATAATGCCTTCAGAAATATATTGATGTACCTTATTTATCCTTAGCACAACATAAAAACATAATACCTTCAGAAATATATTGATGTACTTCACTAACCTTATTACATCATAAAAACATAATACCTTCAGAAATATATTGATGTACCTTATCTATCCTTAGTACATCATAAAAAACATAATGCTTTCATAAATATATTGATGTACCTTATCTATCCTCACTACATCATAAAAAATAAAATACCTTCAGAAATATATTGATGTACCTTATCTATACTCAGTACATCATAAAAACATAATACCTTCAGAAATATATTGATGTACCATATCTATCCTCAGTACATCATAAAAACATAATACCTTCAGAAAAATATTGATGTACCATATCTATCCTCAGTACATCATAAAAACATAATACCTTCAGAAAGATATTGATGTATCTTATCTGTTCTCAGAACATCATAAAAACATAATGCCTTCAGAAATATATTGATATACCTTATCTATACTCAGTACATCATAAAAAAATACTTTCAGAAATAAATTGATGTACCTTATCCATCCTCATTACATCATAAAAGCACAATACGTTCAGAAATATATTGATGTACTTTACAATCTTTAGTACATCATAAAAACATAATACCTTCAGAAATATATTGATGTACCTTATCTATCCTTAGTACATCATAAAAACATAATACTTTCAGAAATATATTGATGTACCTTATCTATCCTCAGTACATCATAAAAAACATAATACCTTCAGAAATATATTGATATCCCTTATCTATCCTCAGTACATCATAAAAACATAATACCTTCAGAAATAAATTGATGTACCTTATCTATCCTCAGTACATCATAAAAACATAATACCTTGAGAAATATATTGATGTACCTTATTTATCCTCAGTACATCATAAAAAAATACCTTCAGAAATATATTGATGTACCTTATCTATCCTTAGTACATCATAAAACAAAATACCTTCAGAAATATATTGATGTACCTTATCTATCCTCAGTACATCATAAAAAATACCTACAGAAATAAATTGATGTATCTTATTTATCCTTATTACATCATAAAAACATAATACCTTCAGAAATATATTGATATCCCTTATCTATCCTCAGTACATCATAAAAACATAATACCATCAGAAATAAATTGATGTACCTTATCTATCCTCAGTACATCATAAAAACATAATACCTTCAGAAATATATTGATGTACCTTATCTATCCTTAGTACATCATAAACACATAATGCCTTCAGAAATATATTGATGTACCTTATTTATCCTTAGCACAACATAAAAACATAATACCTTCAGAAATATATTGATGTACTTCACTAACCTTATTACATCATAAAAACCAAATACCTTCAAGAAATATATTGATGTACCTTATCTATCCTTAGTACATCATAAAAACATAATGCTTTCAGAAATATATTGATGTACCTTATCTATCCTCACTACATCATAAAAATAAAATACCTTCAGAAATATATTGATGTACTTCACTATCCTTAGTACATCATAAAAACAAAAAACCTTCAGAAATATTCTGATGTACCTTATCTATCCTCAGTACATCATAAAAACAAAATACCTTCAGAAATATATTGATGTACCTTATCTATCCTCAGTACATCATAAAAACATAATACCTACAGAAAGATATTGATGTACTTTATCTGTTCTCAGTACATCATAAAAACATAATACCTTCAGAGAGATATTGATGCACCTTATATGTTCTCAGTGCAACATAAAAACATAATAACTTCAGAAATATATTGATGTACCTTATCTATTCTTAGAACATCATAAAAACAAAATACCTTCAGAAATATATTGATGTACCTTATCTATCCTCAGTACATCATAAAAACATAATACCTTCAGAAATATATTGATGTATCTTATCTATCCTCAGTACATCATAAAAACATAATACCTTCAGAAATATATTGATGTACCATATCTATCCTCAGTACATCATAAAAACATAATACATTCAGAAATATATTGATGTACTTTATCTGTTCTCAGTACATCATAAAAACATAATACTTTCAGAAAGATATTGATGTACCTTTTCTATCCTCAGTACATCATTAACTCAAAATACCTTTAGAAATAAATTGATGTACATTATTTATCCTTTGTACATCATAAAAACATAATGCTTTCAGAAAGATATTGATGTACCTTATCTGTTCTCAGTACATCATAAAAACATAATACCTTCAGAGAGATATTGATGCACCTTATCTGTTCTCAGTGCAATATAAAAACATAATACCTTCAGAAATATATTGGTGTACCTTATCTATTCTTAGAACATCATAAAAACAAAATACCTTCAGAAATATATTGATGTACCTTATCTATCCTCAGTACATCATAAAAACATAATACCTTCAGAAATATATTGATGTACCATATCTATCCTCAGTACATCATAAAAACATAATACATTGAGAAATATATTGATGTACCTTATCTATACTCAGTACATAAAAAAAATACCTTAAAATATATTAATGTATTTTATCTATACTCAGTACATAAAAAATACCTTCAGAAATATATTAATGTATTTTATCTATACTCAGTACATAAAAAAATACCTTCAGAAATAAATTGATGTACCTTATTTATCCTTAGTACATCATAAAAACATAATACCTTCAGAAATATATTGATGTATTTCACTATCCTTTGTACATCATAAAAACATAATACGTTCAGAAATATATTGATGTACCTTATCTATCCTTAGTACATCATAAAAACAAAATACCTTTAGAAATATATTGATGTACCTTATCTATCCTTAGTACATCATAAAAACAAAATACCTTCAGAAATATTCTGATATTCCTTATCTATCCTTAGTACATCATAAAAACAAAATACTTTCAGAAATATATTGATGTACCTTATCTATCCTCAGTACATCATAAAAACATAATACCTTCAGAAATATATTGATGTACCATATCTATCCTCAGTACATCATAAAAACATAATACCTTCAGAAAGATATTGATGTACCTTATCTGTTCTCAGTACATCATAAAAACATAATACTTTCAGAAAGATATTGATGTACCTCATCTGTTCTCAGTACATCATAAAAACATAATACCTTCAGAAATATATTGATGTACCTTATCTATCCTCAGTACATCATAAAATCAAAATACCTTCAGAAATAAATTGATGTACATTATTTATCCTTAGTACATAATAAAAACATAATACCTTCAGAAATATATTGATGTACTTCACTATCCTTAATACATCATAAAAACATAATACCTTCAGAAATATATTGATGTACCTTATCTATCCTTAGTACATCATAAAAACATAATGCTTTCAGAAATATATTGATGTATCTTATCTATCTTTAGTACATCATAAAAACAAATACCTTCAGAAATATATTGATGTACCTTATCTATCCTCAGTACATCATAAAAAAATACCTTCAGAAATATATTGATGTATCTTATCTATCCTTAGTACATCAAAAAAACAAAATACCTTCAGAAATATATTGATGTACCTTATCTATCCTCAGTACATCATGAAAAAATTAGACTCAGAAATAAATTGATGTACCTTTTTTATCCTTAGTACATCATAAAAACATAATACCTTCAGAAATATATTGATGTACTTCACTATCCTTAGTACATCATAAAAACAAAATACCTTCAGAAATATATTGATGTACCTTATCTATCCTCAGTACATCATAAAAACATAATACCTTCAGAAAGATATTGATGTATCTTGTCTATCCTCAGTACATCATAAAAACATAATACCATCAGAAATATATTGATGTACCATATCTATCCTCAGTACATCATAAAAACATAATACATTGAGAAATATATTGATGTACCTTATCTATACTCAGTACATAAAAAATACCTTCAGAAATATATTAATGTATTTTATCTATACTCAGTACATAAAAAAATACCTTCAGAAATAAATTGATGTACCTTATTTATCCTTAGTACATCATAAAAACATAATACCTTCAGAAATATATTGATGTATTTCACTATCCTTTGTACATCATAAAAACATAATACTTTCAGAAATATATTGATGTACCTTATCTATCCTTAGTACATCATAAAAACAAAATACATTTAGAAATATATTGATGTACCTGATCTATCCTTAGTACATCATAAAAACAAAATACCTTCAGAAATATTCTGATATTCCTTATCTATCCTTAGTACATCATAAAAAAATACTTTCAGAAATATATTGATGTACCTTATCTATCCTTAGTACATCATAAAAACAAAATACCTACAGAAATATATTGATGTACCTTATCTATCCTCAGTACATCATAAAAAATACCTACAGAAATAAATTGATGTATCTTATTTATCCTTAGTACATCATAAAAACATAATACCTTCAGAAATATATTGATATCCCTTATCTATCCTCAGTACATCATCAAAAAATATGTTCAGAAATGAACTGATGTAACTTATCTACCCTCAGAACATCATAAAAACAAAATACCTTCAGAAATATATTGATGTACCTTATCTATCCTTAGTACATCATAAAAACAAAATACCTACAGAAATATATTGATGTACCTTATCTATCCTCAGTACATCAAAAAAATACCTACAGAAATAAATTGATGTATCTTATTTATCCTTAGTACATCATAAAAAACATAATACCTTCAGAAATATATTGATATCCCTTATCTATCCTCAGTACATCATAAAAAAATATTTTCAGAAATGAACTGATGTAACTTATCTACCCTCAGAACATCATAAAAACAAAATACCTTCAGAAATATATTGATGTACCTTATCTATCCTCAGTACATCATAAAAACATAATACCTTCAGAAATATATTGATATCCCTTATCTATCCTCAGTACATCATAAAAACATAATACCTTCAGAAATAAATTGATGTACCTTATCTATCCTCAGTACATCATAAAAACATAATACCTTCAGAAATATATTGATGTACCTTATCTATCCTTAGTACATCATAAAAACATAATGCCTTCAGAAATATATTGATGTACCTTATTTATCCTTAGCACAACATAAAAACATAATACATTCAGAAATATATTGATGTACTTCACTATCCTTATTACATCATAAACACATAATACCTTCAGAAATATATTGATGTACCTTATCTATCCTTAGTACATCATAAAAACATAATGCTTTCAGAAATATATTGATGTACCTTATCTATCCTCACTACATCATAAAAATAAAATACCTTCAGAAATATATTGATGTACCTTATCTATACTCAGTACATCATAAAAACATAATACCTTCAGAAATATATTGATGTTCCTTATCTATTATTAGTACATCATAAAAACATAATACCTTCAGAAATATATTGATGTACTTCACTATCCTTAGTACATCATAAAAACAAAAAACCTTCAGAAATATTCTGATGTACCTTATCTATCCTCAGTACATCATAAAAACAAAATACCTTCAGAAATATATTGATGTACCTTATCTATCTTCAGTTCATCATAAAAACATAATACCTACAGAAAGATATTGATGTACTTTATCTGTTCTCAGTACATCATAAAAACATAATACCTTCAGAGAGATATTGATGCACCTTATCTGTTCTCAGTGCAACATAAAAACATAATACCTTTAGAAATATATTGATGTACCTTATCTATTCTTAGAACATCATAAAAACAAAATACCTTCAGAAATATATTGATGTACCTTATCTATCCTCAGTACATCATAAAAACATAATACCTTCAGAAATATATTGATGTATCTTATCTATCCTCAGTACATCATAAAAACATAATACCTTCAGAAATATATTGATGTACCATATCTATCCTCAGTACATCATAAAAACATAATACATTCAGAAATATATTGATGTACTTTATCTGTTCTCAGTACATCATAAAAACATAATACTTTCAGAAAGATATTGATGTACCTTTTCTATCCTCAGTACATCATTAAATCAAAATACCTTCAGAAATAAATTGATGTACATTATTTATCCTTTGTACATCATAAAAACATAATGCTTTCAGAAAGATATTGATGTACCTTATCTGTTCTCAGTACATCATAAAAACATAATACATTGAGAAATATATTGATGTACCTTATCTATACTCAGTACATAAAAAAATTCCTTAAAAATATATTAATGTATTTTATCTATACTCAGTACATAAAAAATACCTTCAGAAATATATTAATGTATTTTATCTATACTCAGTACATAAAAAAATACCTTCAGAAATAAATTGATGTACCTTATTTATCCTTAGTACATCATAAAAACATAATACCTTCAGAAATATATTGATGTATTTCACTATCCTTAGTACATCATAAAAACAAAATACCTTTAGAAATATATTGATGTACCTTATCTATCCTTAGTACATCATAAAAACAAAATACCTTCAGAAATATTCTGATATTCCTTATGTATTTTTAGTACATCATAAAAACAAAATACTTTCAGAAATATATTGATGTACCTTATCTATCCTCAGTACATCATAAAAACATAATACCTTCAGAAATATATTGATGTACCATATCTATCCTCAGTACATCATAAAAACATAATACCTTCAGAAAGATATTGCTGTACCTTATCTGTTCTCAGTACATCATAAAAACATAATACTTTCAGAAAGATATTGATGTACCTCATCTGTTCTCAGTACATCATAAAAACATAATACCTTCAGAAATATATTGATGTACCTTATCTATCCTCAGTACATCATAAAATCAAAATACCTTCAGAAATAAATTGATGTACATTATTTATCCTTAGTACATAATAAAAACATAATACCTTCAGAAATATATTGATGTACTTCACTATCCTTAATACATCATAAAAACATAATACCTTCAGAAATATATTGATGTACCTTATCTATCCTTAGTACATCATAAAAACATAATGCTTTCAGAAATATATTGATGTATCTTATCTATCTTTAGTACATCATAAAAACAAAATACCTTCAGAAATATATTGATGTACCTTATCTATCCTCAGTACATCATAAAAAAATACCTTCAGAAATATATTGATGTATCTTATCTATCCTTAGTACATCAAAAAAACAAAATACTTTCAGAAATATATTGATGTACCTTATCTATCCTCAGTACATCATGAAAAAATTAAACTCAGAAATAAATTGATGTACCTTATTTATCCTTAGTACATCATAAAAACATAATACCTTCAGAAATATATTGATGTACTTCACAATCCTTAGTACATCATAAAAACAAAATACCTTCAGAAATATATTGATGTACCTTATCTATCCTCAGTACATCATAAAAACATAATACCTTCAGAAAGATATTGATGTATCTTGTCTATCCTCAGTACATCATAAAAACATAATACCTTCAGAAATATATTGATGTACCATATCTATCCTCAGTACATCATAAAAACATAATACATTGAGAAATATATTGATGTACCTTATCTATACTCAGTACACAAAAAATACCTTAAAAAATATATTAATGTATTTTATCTATACTCAGTACATAAAAAATACCTTCAGAAATATATTAATGTATTTTATCTATACTCAGTACATGAAAAAATACCTTCAGAAATAAATTGATGTACCTTATTTATCCTTAGTACATCATAAAAACATAATACCTTCAGAAATATATTGATGTATTTCACTATCCTTTGTACATCATAAAAACATAATACTTTCAGAAATATATTGATGTACCTTATCTATCCTTAGTACATCATAAAAACAAAATACCTTCAGAAATATTCTGATATTCCTTATCTATCCTTAGTACATCATAAAAACAAAATACTTTCAGAAATATATTGATGTACCTTATCTATCCTCAGTACATCATAAAAACATAATACCTTCAGAAATATATTGATGTACCATATCTATCCTCAGTACATCATAAAAACATAATACCTTCAGAAAGATATTGATGTACCTTATCTGTTCTCAGTACATCGTAAAAACATAATACTTTCAGAAAGATATTGATGTACCTCATCTGTTCTCAGTACATCATAAAAACATAATACCTTCAGAAATATATTGATGTACCTTATCTATCCTCAGTACATCATAAAATCAAAATACCTTCAGAAATAAATTGATGTACATTATTTATCCTTAGTACATAATAAAAACATAATACCTTCAGAAATATATTGATGTACTTCACTATCCTTAATACATCATAAAAACATAATACCTTCAGAAATATATTGATGTACCTTATCTATCCTTTGTACATCATAAAAAAATACTTTCAGAAATATATTGATGTACCTTATCTATCCTTAGTACATCATAAAAACAAAATACCTACAGAAATATATTGATGTACCTTATCTATCCTCAGTACATCATAAAAAAAATACCTTCAGAAATAAATTGATGTATCTTATTTATCCTTAGTACATCATAAAAACATAATACCTTCAGAAATATATTGATATCCCTTATCTATCCTCAGTACATCATCAAAAAATATGTTCAGAAATGAACTGATGTAACTTATCTACCCTCAGAACATCATAAAAACAAAATACCTTCAGAAATATATTGATGTACCTTATCTATCCTTAGTACATCATAAAAACAAAATACCTACAGAAATATATTGATGTACCTTATCTATCCTCAGTACATCAAAAAAAATACCTACAGAAATAAATTGATGTATCTTATTTATCCTTAGTACATCATAAAAACATAATACCTTCAGAAATATATTGATATCCCTTATCTATCCTCAGTACATCATAAAAAAATATTTTCAGAAATGAACTGATGTAACTTATCTACCCTCAGAACATCATAAAAACAAAATACCTTCAGAAATATATTGATGTACCTTATCTATCCTCAGTACATCATAAAAAACATAATACCTTCAGAAATATATTGATATCCCTTATCTATCCTCAGTACATCATAAAAACATAATACCTTCAGAAATAAATTGATGTACCTTATCTATCCTCAGTACATCATAAAAACATAATACCTTCAGAAATATATTGATGTACCTTATCTATCCTTAGTACATCATAAAAACATAATGCCTTCAGAAATATATTGATGTACCTTATTTATCCTTAGCACAACATAAAACATAATACATTCAGAAATATATTGATGTACTTCACTATCCTTATTACATCATAAACACATAATACCTTCAGAAATATATTGATGTACCTTATCTATCCTTAGTACATCATAAAAAACATAATGCTTTCAGAAATATATTGATGTACCTTATCTATCCTCACTACATCATAAAAAATAAAATACCTTCAGAAATATATTGATGTACCTTATCTATACTCAGTACATCATAAAAACATAATACCTTCAGAAATATATTGATGTTCCTTATCTATTATTAGTACATCATAAAAACATAATACCTTCAGAAATATATTGATGTACTTCACTATCCTTAGTACATCATAAAAACAAAACCTTCAGAAATATTCTGATGTACCTTATCTATCCTCAGTACATCATAAAAACAAAATACCTTCAGAAATATATTGATGTACCTTATCTATCTTCAGTTCATCATAAAAACATAATACCTACAGAAAGATATTGATGTACTTTATCTGTTCTCAGTACATCATAAAAACATAATACCTTCAGAGAGATATTGATGCACCTTATCTGTTCTCAGTGCAACATAAAAAACATAATACCTTTAGAAATATATTGATGTACCTTATCTATTCTTAGAACATCATAAAAACAAAATACCTTCAGAAATATATTGATGTACCTTATCTATCCTCAGTACATCATAAAAACATAATACCTTCAGAAATATATTGATGTATCTTATCTATCCTCAGTACATCATAAAACATAATACCTTCAGAAATATATTGATGTACCATATCTATCCTCAGTACATCATAAAAAACATAATACATTCAGAAATATATTGATGTACTTTATCTGTTCTCAGTACATCATAAAACATAATACTTTCAGAAAGATATTGATGTACCTTTTCTATCCTCAGTACATCATTAAATCAAAATACCTTCAGAAATAAATTGATGTACATTATTTATCCTTTGTACATCATAAAACATAATGCTTTCAGAAAGATATTGATGTACCTTATCTGTTCTCAGTACATCATAAAAAACATAATACATTGAGAAATATATTGATGTACCTTATCTATACTCAGTACATAAAAAAAATACCTTAAAAATATATTAATGTATTTTATCTATACTCAGTACATAAAAAAATAACTTCAGAAATATATTAATGTATTTTATCTATACTCAGTACATAAAAAAAATACCTTCAGAAATAAATTGATGTACCTTATTTATCCTTAGTACATCATAAAAACATAATACCTTCAGAAATATATTGATGTATTTCACTATCCTTAGTACATCATAAAAAACAAAATACCTTTAGAAATATATTGATGTACCTTATCTATCCTTAGTACATCATAAAAACAAAATACCTTCAGAAATATTCTGATATTCCTTATGTATTTTAGTACATCATAAAAACAAAATACTTTCAGAAATATATTGATGTACCTTATCTATCCTCAGTACATCATAAAACATAATACCTTCAGAAATATATTGATGTACCATATCTATCCTCAGTACATCATAAAAACATAATACCTTCAGAAAGATATTGATGTACCTTATCTGTTCTCAGTACATCATAAAAACATAATACTTTCAGAAAGATATTGATGTACCTCATCTGTTCTCAGTACATCATAAAAACATAATACCTTCAGAAATATATTGATGTACCTTATCTATCCTCAGTACATCATAAAATCAAAATACCTTCAGAAATAAATTGATGTACATTATTTATCCTTAGTACATAATAAAAACATAATACCTTCAGAAATATATTGATGTACTTCACTATCCTTAATACATCATAAAAACATAATACCTTCAGAAATATATTGATGTACCTTATCTATCCTTAGTACATCATAAAAACATAATGCTTTCAGAAATATATTGATGTATCTTATCTATCTTTAGTACATCATAAAAACAAAATACCTTCAGAAATATATTGATGTACCTTATCTATCCTCAGTACATCATAAAAAAATACCTTCAGAAATATATTGATGTATCTTATCTATCCTTAGTACATCAAAAAAACAAAATACTTTCAGAAATATATTGATGTACCTTATCTATCCTCAGTACATCATGAAAAAATTAAACTCAGAAATAAATTGATGTACCTTATTTATCCTTAGTACATCATAAAACATAATACCTTCAGAAATATATTGATGTACTTCACAATCCTTAGTACATCATAAAAACAAAATACCTTCAGAAATATATTGATGTACCTTATCTATCCTCAGTACATCATAAAAACATAATACCTTCAGAAAGATATTGATGTATCTTGTCTATCCTCAGTACATCATAAAAACATAATACCTTCAGAAATATATTGATGTACCATATCTATCCTCAGTACATCATAAAAACATAATACATTGAGAAATATATTGATGTACCTTATCTATACTCAGTACACAAAAAAATACCTTAAAAATATATTAATGTATTTTATCTATACTCAGTACATAAAAAAAATACCTTCAGAAATATATTAATGTATTTTATCTATACTCAGTACATGAAAAAATACCTTCAGAAATAAATTGATGTACCTTATTTATCCTTAGTACATCATAAAAAACATAATACCTTCAGAAATATATTGATGTATTTCACTATCCTTTGTACATCATAAAAACATAATACTTTCAGAAATATATTGATGTACCTTATCTATCCTTAGTACATCATAAAACAAAATACCTTCAGAAATATTCTGATATTCCTTATCTATCCTTAGTACATCATAAAAACAAAATACTTTCAGAAATATATTGATGTACCTTATCTATCCTCAGTACATCATAAAAACATAATACCTTCAGAAATATATTGATGTACCATATCTATCCTCAGTACATCATAAAACATAATACCTTCAGAAAGATATTGATGTACCTTATCTGTTCTCAGTACATCATAAAAAACATAATACTTTCAGAAAGATATTGATGTACCTCATCTGTTCTCAGTACATCATAAAAACATAATACCTTCAGAAATATATTGATGTACCTTATCTATCCTCAGTACATCATAAAATCAAAATACCTTCAGAAATAAATTGATGTACATTATTTATCCTTAGTACATAATAAAAACATAATACCTTCAGAAATATATTGATGTACTTCACTATCCTTAATACATCATAAAAACATAATACCTTCAGAAATATATTGATGTACCTTATCTATCCTTTGTACATCATAAAAACATAATACTTTCAGAAATATATTGATGTACCTTATCTATCCTTAGTACATCATAAAAACAAAATACCTTCAGAAATATTTGATATTCCTTATCTATCCTTAGTACATCATAAAAAACAAAATACTTTCAGAAATATATTGATGTACCTTATCTATCCTCAGTACATCATAAAAAACATAATACCTTCAGAAATATATTGATGTACCATATCTATCCTCAGTACATCATAAAAACATAATACCTACAGAAAGATATTGATGTACCTTATCTATCCTCAGTACATCATAAAAACATAATACCTTAAGAAAGATATTGATGTACCTTATCTATCCTCAGTACATCATAAAAACATAATACCTTCAGAAATATATTGATGTACCATATCTATCCTCAGTACATCATAAAAACATAATAACTTCAGAAAGATATTGATGTATCTTATTTTTCCACAGTACATCATAAAAACATAATATCTTCAGAAATATATTGATGTACCTTGTCTATCCTCAGTACATCATAAAAACATAATACCTTCAGAAATATATTGATGTACCTTGTCTATCCTCAGTACATCACAAAAACATAATACCTTCAGAAATATATTGATGTACTTTATCTATCCTCAGTACATCATAAAAACATAATACCTTCAGAAATATATTGATGTACCATATCTATCCTCAGTACATCATAAAAACATAATACCTTAAGAAAGATATTGATGTACCTTATCTGTTCTCAGAACATCATAAAAACATAATGCCTTCAGAAAGATATTGATGTACCTTATCTATACTCAGTACATCATAAAAAATACTTTCAGAAATAAATTGATGTACCTTATCCATCCTCATTACATCGTAAAAGCAAAATACGTTCAGAAATATATTGATGTACTTCACTATCTTTAGTACATCATAAAAACATAATACCTTCAGAAATATATTGATGTACCTTATCTATCCTTAGTACATCATAAAAACATAATACTTTCAGAAATATATTGATGTATCTTATCTATCCTTAGTACATCATAAAAACAAAATACCTTCAGAAATATATTGATGTACCTTATCTATCCTCAGTACATCATAAAATGAAAATACCTTCAGAAATAAATTGATGTACATTATTTATCCTTAGTACATAATAAAAACATAATACCTTCAGAAATATATTGATGTACTTCACTATCCTTAATACATCATAAAAACATAATACCTTCAGAAATATATTGATGTATCTTATCTATCCTTAGTACATCATAAAAACAAAATACCTTCAGAAATATATTGATGTACCTTATCTATCCTCAGTACATCATGAGAAAATTAGCCTCAGAAATAAATTGATGTACCTTATTTATCCTTAGTACATCATAAAAACATAATACCTTCAGAAATATATTGATGTACTTCACTATCCTTAGTACAATATAAAAACAAAGTACCTTCAGAAATATATTGATGTACCTTATCTATCCTCAGTACATAATAAAAACATAATACCTTCAAAATGATATTGATGTACCTTGTCTATCCTCAGTACATCACAAAAACATAATACCTTCAGA
The DNA here is from genome assembly GCF_004210375.1 of Tachypleus tridentatus. Lineage (NCBI taxonomy): Eukaryota > Metazoa > Arthropoda > Merostomata > Xiphosura > Limulidae > Tachypleus > Tachypleus tridentatus. The sequence goes on along the minus strand of NW_027467782.1, from coordinate 59,653,116 downwards.
AATATATTGATGTACCTTATCTATCCTCAGTACATCATAAAAACATAATACCTTCAGAAATATATTGATGTACCATATCTATTCTCAGTACATCATAAAAACATAATAACTTCAGAAAGATATTGATGTATCTTATTTTTCCACAGTACATCATAAAAACATAATACCTTCAGAAATATATTGATGTACCTTGTCTATCCTCAGTACATAAAAAAACATAATACCTTCAGAAATATATTGATGTACTTCACTATCTTTAGTACATCATAAAAACATAATACCTTCAGAAATATATTGATGTACCTTATCTATCCTTAGTACATCATAAAAACATAATACCTTCAGAAATATATTGATGTACCTTATTTATCCTCAGTACATCATAAAAAAATACCTACAGAAATATATTGATGTACCTTATCTATCCTCAGTACATCATAAAAACACACCTTCAGAAATATATTGATGTACCTTATCTATCCTCAGTACACTATAAAAAATACCTACAGAAATAAATTGATGTATCTTATTTATCCTTAGTATATCATAAAAACATAATACCTTCAGAAATATATTGATATCCCTTAACTATCCTCAGTACATCATAAAAACATAATACCTTCAGAAATAAATTGATGTACCTTATCTATCCTCAGTACATCATAAAAACATAATACCTTCAGAAATATATTGATGTACCTTATCTATCCTTAGTACATCATAAAAACATAATGCCTTCAGAAATATATTGATGTACCTTATTTATCCTTAGTACAATATAAAAACATAATACCTTCAGAAATATATTGATGTACTTCACTATCTTTATTACATCATAAAAACATAATACCTTCAGAAATATATTGATATACCTTATCTAACCTTAGTACATCATAAAAACATAATGCTTTCAGAAATATATTGATGTACTTTATCTATCCTCACTACATCATAAAAATAAAATACTTTCAGAAATATATTGATGTACCTTATCTATCCTCAGTACATCATAAAAACATAATACCTTCAGAAATATATTGATGTACCTTATCTATCCTTAGTACATCATAAAAACATAATACCTTCAGAAATATATTGATGTACTTCACTATCCTTAGTACATCATAAAAACAAAATACCTTTAGAAATATTCTGATGTACCTTATCTATCCTTAGAACATCATAAAAACAAAATACCTTCAGAAATATATTGATGTACCTTATCTATCCTCAGTACATCATAAAAACATAATACCTTCAGAAAGATATTGATGTACCTTATCTGTTCTCAGTACATCATAAAAACATAATACCTTCAGGAAGATATTGATGTATTTTATCTCTACTCAGTGCAACATAAAAACATAATACCTTCAGAAATATATTGATGTACCTTATCTATTCTTAGAACATCATAAAAACAAAATACCTTCAGAAATATATTGATGTACCTTATCTATCCTCAGTACATCATAAAAACATAATACCTTCAGAAATATATTGATGTACCATATCTATCCTCAGTACATCATAAAAACATAATACATTCAGAAATATATTGATGTACTTTATCTGTTCTCTGCGCATCATAAAAACAAAATACCTTCAGAAATATATTGATGTACCTTATCTATCCTCAGTACATCATAAAAACATAATACTTTCAGAAATATATTGATGTACCATATCTATCCTCAGTACATCATAAAAACATAATACCTTCAGAAAGATATTGATGTACCATATCTATCCTCAGTACATCATAAAAACATAATACCTTCAGAAAGATATTGATGTACCTTATCTGTTCTCAGTACATCATAAAAACATAATACTTTCAGAAAGATATTGATGTACCTCATCTGTTCTCAGTGCATCATAAAAACATAATACCTTCAGAAATATATTGATGTACCTTATCTATCCTCAGTACATCATAAAATCAAAATACCTTCAGAAATAAATTGATGTACATTATTTATCCTTAGTACATCATAAAAACATAATGCTTTCTGAAAGATATTGATGTACCTTATCTGTTCTCAGTATGTCATAAAAACATAATACCTTCAGAGAGATATTGATGCACCTTATATGTTCTCAGTGCAACATAAAAACATAATACCTTCAGAAATATATTGGTGTACCTTATCTATTCTTAGAACATCATAAAAACAAAATACCTTCAGAAATATATTGATATACCTTATCTATCCTCAGTACATCATAAAAACATAATACCTTCAGAAATATATTGATGTACCTTATCTATCCTCAGTACATCATAAAACATAATACCTTCAGAAATATATTGATGTACCATATCAATCCTCAGTACATCATAAAAACATAATACATTGAGAAATATATTGATGTACCTTATCTATACTCAGTACATAAAAAAATTCCTTAAAAAATATATTAATGTATTTTATCTATACTCAGTACATAAAAAATACCTTCAAAAATATATTAATGTATTTTATCTATACTCAGTACATAAAAAAAATACCTTCAGAAATAAATTGATGTACCTAATTTATCCTTAGTACATCATAAAAACATAATACCTTCAGAAATATATTGATGTATTTCACTATCCTTTGTACATCATAAAAACATAATACTTTCAGAAATATATTGATGTAACTTATCTATCCTTAGTACATCATAAAAACAAAATACCTTTAGGAATATATTGATGTACCTTATCTATCCTTAGTACATCGTAAAAACAAAATACCTTCAGAAATATTCTGATATTCCTTATCTATCCTTCGTACATCATTAAAACAAAATACTTTCAGAAATATATTGATGTACCTTATCTATCCTCAGTACATCATAAAAACATAATACCTTCAGAAATATATTGATGTACCATATCTATCCTCAGTACATCATAAAAACATAATACCTTCAGAATGATATTGATGTACCTTATCTATCCTCAGTACATCATAAAAACATAATAACTTCAGAAAGATATTGATGTACCTTATCTGTTCTCAGAACATCATAAAAACATAATGCCTTCAGAAAGATATTGATGTACCTTATCTATACTCAGTACATCATAAAAATTACTTTCAGAAATAAATTGATGTACCTTATCCATCCTCATTACATCGTAAAAGCACAATACGTTCAGAAATATATTGATGTACTTCACTATCCTTAGTACATCATAAAAACATAATACCTTCAGAAATATATTGATGTACATTATCTATCCTCAGTACATCATAAAAGCATAATACCTTCAGAAATATATTGATGTACCTTATCTATCCTCAGTACATCATAAAAAAATAACTTCAGAAATATATTGATGTACCTTATCTATCCTCAGTACATCATGAAAAAAATACCTTCAGAAATAAATTGATGTACCTTATTTATCTTTAGTACATCATAAAAACATAATATCTTCAGAAATATATTGATGTACCTCACTATCCTTAGTACATCATAAAAACATAATACCTTCAGAAATATATTGATGAACCTTATCTATCCTCAGTACATCATAAAAAAAAATACCTTCAGAAATATATTGATGTACCTTATCTATTCCTCAGTACATCATAAAACATAATACCTTTAGAAATATATTGATGTACCTTATCTATCCTTAATACATCATAAAACATAATACTTTCAGAAATATATTGATGTATTTTATCTATTCTTAGTACATCATAAAACAAAATATCTTCAGAAATATATTGATGTACCTTATCTATCCTCAGTACATCATAAAAACATAGTACTTTTAGAAGTATATTGATGTACCTTATCTATCCTCAGAACATCATAAAAACATAATACCTTCAGAAATATATTGATGTACCATATTTATCCTCAGTACATCATAAAAACATAATACCTTCAGAAAGATATTGATGTACCTTATCTGTTCTCAGTGCATCATAAAAACATATTACCTTCAGAAATATATTGATGTACCTTATTTATCCTTAGTACGTCATAAAAACATAATACCATCAGAAATACATTGATGTACTTCACTATCCTTAGTACATCATAAAAAAATACCTTCAGAAATATATTGATGTACCATATCTATCCTCAGTACATCATAAAAACATAATACCTTCAGAAAGATATTGATGTACCTTATCTATCCTCATTACATCATAAAAACATAGTACCTTAAGAAATATATTAATGTACCTTATCAATCCTCAGTACATCATAAAAAATACCTTCAGAAATATTTTAATGTATTTTATCTATACTCAGTACATAAAAAATATACCTTCAGAAATAAATTGATGTACCTCATCTATCCTTAGTACATCATAAAAACAAAATACCTTTAGAAATATATTGATGTACCTTATCTATCCTTAATACATCATAAAAACAAAATACCTTCAGAAATATATTGATGTACCTTATCTATCCTCATTACATCATAAAACATAGTATCTTAAGAAATATATTAATGTACCTTATCTATCCTTAGTACATCATAAAAACAAAATACCTTCAGAAAGATATTGATGTACCTTATCTGTTCTCAGTACATCATAAAAACATAATACCTTCAGAGAGATATTGATGCACCTTATCTGTTCTCAGTGCAACATAAAAACATAATACCTTCAGAAATATATTGGTGTACCTTATCTATTCTTAGAACATCATAAAAACAAAATACCTTCAGAAATATATTGATGTACCTTATCTATACTCAGTACATAAAAAATTATCTTAAGAAATATATTAATGTATTTTATCTATACTCAGTACATAAAAAATACCTTCAGAAATATATTAATGTATTTTATCTATACTCAGTACATAAAAAAAATACCTTCAGAAATAAATTGATGTACCTTATCTATCCTCAGTACATCATAAAAACATAATACCTTCAGAAATATATTGATGTACCTTATCTATCCTCAGTACATCATAAAAACATGATACCTTCAGAAATATATTGATGTACCTTATCTATCCTCAGTACATCATAAAAACATAATACCTTCAGAAATATATTGATGTACCATATCAATCCTCAGTACATCATAAAAACATAATACATTGAGAAATATATTGATGTACCTTATCTATACTCAGTACATAAAAAAATTCCTTAAAAATATATTAATGTATTTTATCTATACTCAGTACATAAAAAATACCTTCAAAAATATATTAATGTATTTTATCTATACTCAGTACATAAAAAAATACCTTCAGAAATAAATTGATGTACCTTATTTATCCTTAGTACATCATAAAAACATAATACCTTCAGAAATATATTGATGTATTTCACTATCCTTTGTACATCATAAAAACATAATACTTTCAGAAATATATTGATGTAACTTATCTATCCTTAGTACATCATAAAAACAAAATACCTTTAGGAATATATTGATGTACCTTATCTATCCTTAGTACATCGTAAAAACAAAATACCTTCAGAAATATTCTGATATTCCTTATCTATCCTTAGTACATCATTAAAACAAAATACTTTCAGAAATATATTGATGTACCTTATCTATCCTCAGTACATCATAAAAACATAATACCTTCAGAAATATATTGATGTACCATATCTATCCTCAGTACATCATAAAAACATAATACCTTCAGAATGATATTGATGTACCTTATCTGTTCTCAGTACATCATAAAAACATAATACTTTCAGAAAGATATTGATGTACCTCATCTGTTCTCAGTACATCATAAAAACATAATACCTTCAGAAATATATTGATGTACCTTACCTATTTTCAGTACATCATAAAATCAAAATACCTTCAGAAATAAATTGATGTACATTATTTATCCTTAGTACATAATAAAAACATAATACCTTCAGAATTATATTGATGTACTTCACTATCCTTAATACATCATAAAACATAATACCTTCAGAAAATATTGATGTACCTTATCTATCCTTAGTACATCATATAAACATAATGCTTTCAGAAATATATTGATGTATCTTATCTATCTTTAGTACATCATAAAAACAAAATACCTTCAGAAATATATTGATGTACCTTATCTATCCTCAGTACATCATAAAAAAATACCTTCAGAAATATATTGATGTATCTTATCTATCCTTAGTACATCATAAAAACAAAATACCTTTAGAAATATATTGATGTACCTTATCTATCCTCAGTACATCATGAAAAAATTAGCCTCAGAAATAAATTGATGTACCTTATTTATCCTTAGTACATCATAAAAACATAATACCTTCAGAAATATATTGATGTACTTCACTATCCTTAGTACATCATAAAAACAAAATACCTTCAGAAATATATTGATGTACCTTATCTATCCTCAGTACATCATAAAAACATAATACCTTCAGAAAGATATTGATGTACCTTGTCTATCCTCAGTACATCACAAAAACATAATACCTTCAGAAATATATTGATGTACCTTATCTATCCTCAGTACATCATAAAAACATAATACCTTCAGAAATATATTGATGTACCATATCTATCCTCAGTACATCATAAAAACATAATAACTTCAGAAAGATATTGATGTACCTTATCTGTTCTCAGAACATCATAAAAACATAATGCCTTCAGAAAGATATTGATGTACCTTATCTATACTCAGTACATCATAAAAATTACTTTCAGAAATAAATTGATGTACCTTATCCATCCTCATTACATCGTAAAAGCACAATACGTTCAGAAATATATTGATGTACTTCACTATCCTTAGTACATCATAAAAACATAATACCTTCAGAAATATATTGATGTACATTATCTATCCTCAGTACATCATAAAAGCATAATACCTTCAGAAATATATTGATGTACCTTATCTATCCTCAGTACATCATAAAAAAATAACTTCAGAAATATATTGATGTACCTTATCTATCCTCAGTACATCATGAAAAAAATACCTTCAGAAATAAATTGATGTACCTTATTTATCTTTAGTACATCATAAAAACATAATACCTTCAGAAATATATTGATGTACCTCACTATCCTTAGTACATCATAAAAACATAATACCTTCAGAAATATATTGATGAACCTTATCTATCCTCAGTACATCATAAAAAAATACCTTCAGAAATATATTGATGTACCTTGTCTATTCTCAGTACATCATAAAAACATAATACCTTTAGAAATATATTGATGTACCTTATCTATCCTTAATACATCATAAAAACATAATACTTTCAGAAATATATTGATGTATATTATCTATTCTTAGTACAGCATAAAAACAAAATATCTTCAGAAATATATTGATGTACCTTATCTATCCTCAGTACATCATAAAAACATAGTACTTTTAGAAGTATATTGATGTACCTTATCTATCCTCAGAACATCATAAAAACATAATACCTTCAGAAATATATTGATGTACCATATTTATCCTCAGTACATCATAAAAACATAATACCTTCAGAAAGATATTGATGTACCTTATCTGTTCTCAGTGCATCATAAAAACATATTACCTTCAGAAATATATTGATGTACCTTATTTATCCTTAGTACGTCATAAAAACATAATACCATCAGAAATACATTGATGTACTTCACTATCCTTAGTACATCATAAAAAAATACCTTCAGAAATATATTGATGTACCATATCTATCCTCAGTACATCATAAAAACATAATACCTTCAGAAAGATATTGATGTACCTTATCTATCCTCATTACATCATAAAAACATAGTACCTTAAGAAATATATTAATGTACCTTATCAATCCTCAGTACATCATAAAAAATACCTTCAGAAATATTTTAATGTATTTTATCTATACTCAGTACATAAAAAATATACCTTCAGAAATAAATTGATGTACCTTATCTATCCTTAGTACATCATAAAAACAAAATACCTTTAGAAATATATTGATGTACCTTATCTATCCTTAATACATCATAAAAACAAAATACCTTCAGAAATATATTGATGTACCTTATCTATCCTCATTACATCATAAAAACATAGTATCTTAAGAAATATATTAATGTACCTTATCAATCCTCAGTACATCATAAAAAATACCTACGGAAATAAATTGATGTATCTTATTTATCCTTAGTACATCATAAAAACATAATACCTTCAGAAATATATTGATGTACCTTATCTATCCTCAGTACATCATAAAAACATAATACCTTCAGAAAGATATTGATGTACCTTATCTGTTCTCAGTACATCATAAAAACATAATACCTTCAGAGAGATATTGATGCACCTTATCTGTTCTCAGTGCAACATAAAAACATAATACCTTCAGAAATATATTGGTGTACCTTATCTATTCTTAGAACATCATAAAAACAAAATACCTTCAGAAATATATTGATGTACCTTATCTATACTCAGTACATAAAAAATTATCTTAAGAAATATATTAATGTATTTTATCTATACTCAGTACATAAAAAATACCTTCAGAAATATATTAATGTATTTTATCTATACTCAGTACATAAAAAAAATACCTTCAGAAATAAATTGATGTACCTTATCTATCCTCAGTACATCATAAAAACATAATACCTTCAGAAATATATTGATGTACCTTATCTATCCTCAGTACATCATAAAAACATAATACCTTCAGAGAGATATTGATGCACCTTATCTGTTCTCAGTGCAACATAAAAACAAAATACCTTCAGAAATATATTGATGTACCTTATCTATACTCAGTACATAAAAAAATATCTTAAGAAATATATTAATGTATTTCATCTATACTCAGTACATAAAAAATACCTTCAGAAATATATTAATGTATTTTATCTATACTCAGTACATAAAAAAATACCTTCAGAAATAAATTGATGTACCTTATCTATCCTCAGTACATCATAAAAACATAATACCTTCAGAAATATATTGATGTACCTTATCTATCCTTAGTACATCATAAAAACAAAATACCTTTAGAAATATATTGATGTACCTTATCTATCCTTAATACATCATAAAAACAAAATACCTTTAGAAATATATTGATGTACCTTATCTATCCTCAATACATCATAAAAACATAATACCTTCAGAAAGATATTGATGTACCTTATCTGTTCTCAGTGCAACATAAAAACATAATACCTTCAGAAAGATATTGATGTACCTTATCTGTTCTCAGTGCATCATAAAAACATAATACCTTCAGAAAGATATTGATGTACCTTATCTATCCTCAGTACATCATAAAAACATAATACCTTCAGAAATATATTGATGTACCTTATCTATCCTCAGTACATCATAAAAACATAATATTCGTTTGCAAAATTTAGTGTTTAACTGATTTAGTTTCAATGTATTTTAGTTTCAATACTTTCTGAACTCTTGAAAATTTAATATTCCCGAGTTAGTTTCACCGACCAGAAATACTTAGTCTCTGAAAATAATTGTAATATCAGAAAGCTCCGTCTCCAGTTCAGTATTTGAACAGTGTGAGTATTTTAATATGAAAACACATTCATTTAAATTAGTCATTTGTAGTAGTCATGTCAGGTAATTAGTTGAAGTGAAGAAAAAAATGTTCATCATTTGTAATATTTTGTAGCAAACCTGGTTTATATATCTGTCGTTGGTGTTGTTTCGTTTTATTTATCTTTCAGTTATTTTATTTGCATCTTTTGATTGTTGGAAGGCATTCACATAAAGAACTTTTATTTGTCATATGTATAATTTGTAGTACAGCCATTTATTATGTGAGATTTATTTTTTTCCTTTTTTGTATACGAGTCTATCTGGTATATGTGGAACTTACTTGTTTTCAGGTGCGTTACTGCTATTCGTTAGTTAACTAAGCATTTTTGTCGTTAGGATTTGTGTCAACATAGTAGGCTCATTAAGGTATGGAGTCTGAAGAAATCTACTTATGAAGAACAGCGTTGGACTAATGTCCGTGATCTGGAACTTCCTTCAGTTGAGTCGATACGGAATGGTAAGGTACCTCGTGAAGTTAACGAGGCGAGACGGTCACTGCAAACAAACTGCACTGGCTGGCGTGAGAAAGATTAATTGTTCGCTCTTACTGTCAACACTACTACTAAGGGAGTTCGCAGATATTTGAGAGGAAATTTAGTTACACGTCGCTTATTATTCAGGTGGGACGATTGTCTCACTCAGAACACTAAAAATATCAAATATTTAAATTTGTAGATAAAAAATTGTTTAAAAAACATTATTAATATTTAAATGAATCTATAGAAAAAGAAAGAAAGAAGCAACTACTATTTGAGGGATAAAACAAGTTGCGCCATTTTCTGTTAGTTCATCAGTAAAAACAAACTCTAACTAATTAACTAACGTTGTGAATGTTCTGTAACTGAACTATTCAAAAATACAAACCCTCACATTTGACCTGTACAGTTTTTGCTGTTGTTTTCTTTCTATGTATATGGTCACCGTACTAAGTTGTGGTCAGGCAGTTAGTTGGTTGATTTATTACCACGCAAACAAATTATTCAAAGTATATTACACTTATGTTTATTTTATTATGATTTAATAAATCTCGTTAGGATGTGAATAAACGCGTCTTTTCATTGATTTTCAAGAGGTTTATGAAAAAACAAAGTTATTTTGTTTGTTTTGAATTAAGCACAAAATCTACTCAATGGGCTATCTGTGCTCCGCCCAAAACGGGTATTAAAACCCGGTTTTTAGTGGTGTAAGTACGCAGACATACCACTCTGCAACTGGAGAGAGCGCATTCTTTTGAAACAAATGACTGTATTTCGTTTTTTTATCCACATACACAGGGTTAATATTGATACAAATATTTTCAACGTTAGATTTTAATTTGTACATAATCATACTAAGTGGCTTGTTTATTTCGCACGTATTAACATGTACAGAATCATTGATTATTAGTAAACTTTAAAAACATATTATAGTTGAGTAAACATATTTTTATGATTGTTGATTAGACTATATATATATATTAGCCAAGAAACCTTTTATTATTATTGTAAAACTAATTTAAATTTTACGACATAAATTTTTATTATTGTGGGTTAAGCTTGTTCAAAGTTAATGATACAAGTATTACACCAGAGGTTTGGTCCCTTTAACCAACTTCTGTATCACAAATCAGTCTGTTGTTAGGGGACATTACACATTAGGATCTCCAATAAGATATCAATGACTCTTTACAAATAAAAAATAACTTTTTCTTTTATTTCTTTAATTTGTAATCTTCATAATACCATCCAGATTGAAGGTCAAATGCCTGCTATCCCACATAGAGATAGCATTTGGGAACTGGCAGTTTTATTGACACAGTGTGATGACAATGTCACGTTTTCTCTGCAAAGAAAACTAGTGCAACACAGATTAACTTTCATGTTAACAGTTGTTATCCACCTTCACGTTAACAGTCGTTATCCACCTTCACGTTAACAGTCGTTATCCACCTTTTCATGTTAACAGTTGTTATCCACCTTCATGTTAACAGTTGTTATCCACCTTCATGTTAACAATTGTTATCCACCTTTTCATGTTAACAATTGTTATCCACCTTTTCATGTTAACAGTTCTTATCCACCTTCATGTTAACAGTTGTTATCCACCTTTTCAGGTTAACAATTGTTATCCACCTTCATGTTAACAGTTCTTATCCACCTTCTCATGGTAACAGTTGTTATCCACCTTCATGTTAACAGTCGTTATCCACCTTCATGTTAACAGTCGTTATCCACCTGCATGTTAACAGTTGTTATCCATCATACAACTTGATAGACTAAAATAATTACCCTAATGACTTGTTACCTGATATTCATGAACACAAATGACATATCTTGAAAAAGAAACAAAAAGGTTAAAACTATATTAAAATAGTCTCTACTTTGATAAAAACAAAAGTTATAAGAAGATATTTTTCATTAGCGAATATCAATCACTTTTAAGAAAAGTAAAAAAAAAATGGTTTGTTTCGGATCAAGCACAACGGGCTATCTGTGCTCTGCCCACCACGGACAATGGAATCAAGATTTTTGTGAGTCTGCAAACATACCGTCATGCCACTGGGAACGAAAACAAAATAATATTTACTTCTTTAGCTGGGGTACCAAACATTAGTTGTTGTTTTTCTAACCCAACATTTGACAACTGCAGAATTTGTTTACCAAAACCATAGAACTTGTATCAGATACACCAAAATTTACATGTTAATAACCACACAATCACTGTGGGTTAGCAGGTCAGAGGAAATATCTTGGCTGGTCCGAATTATTTGTGTATAATTTTATACAGTCCACATAATAACAAAAGCGTGATGTCATATTAGAACAATCTATTTAAATAAACACAAGTTGTAAGTTTCTTTGTATGTACAAAATGACACTATGGTCTGACCATTGTTGATACCGAAACTCGGTTTTTATGGATACCCCGTGCTTATGGGAAGACTTGTAAGTAGAAGGATCTTGTTTATATAACTTTATAACACGATTTGGCTTTTACAGCTCACTACCCAAGACAAAACACATGTGGAGCGTTGCGTAACTTACACTAAAATCATTTTGTTTGAAAATTCATCATGTACGTTTATGCTTTATATCAGTAGGTCACAAAATTTTCAAGCTTACGTAAGGAACTCGACTCGTAATTTTAGGATTGCAGGTTCGAATCCCCGTCACACCAAACATGCTTGCCTTTTCAGCCGTGCGGGCGTTATAATGTGCGGTCAATCCCACTATTAGTTGGTAAACGAGTAGCCCAAGAGTTGGCGGTGGGCGGTGATGACTAGCTGCCTTCCCTCTAGTCTTAAACTGCTAAATTTGGGACGGCTAGCGCAGATATACCTCGAGTAGCTTTGCGCGAAATTCAAAACAAATTCAAACAAGCGTAGCATATGTAATGCTATAACAATATTGAATTGAAATATACCATTAGCTAGCAGGTATAATGCCTTACTGCTTAAATATGGGGGAATAACAAGAGATAAAATAAATTTTAGGTTAAATAACTGAGTTCAGGGAATGACAATAAGGTATTGGTGAGCGGTAGCATTGGCGACTCGTAAAACATTTGCAGTAATTTTTCATACAATTTGCTTGAAGTTTCTTTATTTCATAATTAAGTACAGATGATATCTTTGTCTTAGAAATTATAATTCCCGATTTGAACGCATCTCCTTGACCTGAATGGGTAACTATTATCCAGCAGAAATTATTGTTACATCCTTCCTAAAAGCAATCGATTGTTTGTTAGGATCATACTACGACGAAACTTACATAATATCACAATGTATTTTTTATTTCCACGAATACTTTATGTCAGCAGTGGTTGTCATTCGCTTATTTGCACATTCCATGTTGTTTAATATAACTACTGAGTTCTCTGTACATATGAATATTAATAACACACAATTCATGTAAACTCCAACAAACAGTATCATGTTAAATTGAATAACACACAGTCGACGTATAAATATTTAGTAAACCTGTTACAAACAACTATGTTAAATGAAACACTGAACACAAAACCAGCACTTGAACAATTACATACTTTTGTATCGTGCTAGAAGATATAAAACAGTGGGCCCTTTAATGTATGCATTCACGTTCGATATAGTTTTGCTATGTATGAATATAACAGTGAAGGTTGTCTTAATATGTTGTTTAATTCAATTACTATTATATTTTAAATGTGTTGAAAGTTAGTAGTTTTAAATACTTTAACACTCGGATTATTTTAATAGCTATAATTTAGTAAATAAAAACAAACATAAGTATATTTTGTTTAAAAACCAGGACCATTCATTTGTACTTGTCAACGTATTTCAATCACTCAGGTTGGTTTGGTTTGAATTTCGCGCAAAGCTGAATGAAGGCTATTTGCGTTAACCGTCCCTAATTTAGCAGTGTAAGACTAGAGGGAAGACAGCTAGTCATCACCACCCACCGCCAACTCTTGGGCTTCTCTTTTACCAACGAATAGTGGGATTGACCGTACATTATAAAGCCCCCATGGCTGAAAGGGCGAGCATGTTTGGTGCGACAATTACTCGGACCTTTGAGCTTAAACCTGTAAATTTATTTTGTACAAAATACTGTATTGGAAAATGTATGTTATATTATACATTACTTCCTTAGGTTGAACGTCAGACAAGATTCTTTTAGACAAGTAAGTCTATGACATATTATCTTTAGCTGTCGTTTTAACTGGTTTTATAACAGCAGTTTCCTTTCAGTGCATGTTTTACAAAACAAACCAAAACATAATTTATAGCAACAATCAACTTGATTTAAGGTGATAAAATTTACCGCGTAAGAGTATTATAAACACTGAAATTTTATTGGCAACAAAAAGAGCGAGAAAAACCACTCTTTTCTCACAAATACTAACCAACTGAGATGTTCATAAAACTCGTGTAAGTTAAAGTAAAATTCGTCCGGATATCTCTAATATAACCGACGCATTTCTCTCTAACATATCGATACGAACAAAAAATAAATCGTTTAAATTTCTCTAACAAGCACGTGTTACGTTAATCGAAATAACATAAAGCTGGTAATAAGTGTACACTCATTCTCTTAGTAATATTTAAGCAACATTGTTCTCTTCGGAGACCTTTCATTATCCGTTTCATAATGATAGTAATTAATGTTTTTCTTTCATTAATTACCATATTTCTCCTTGTTAATAACGTATATTGTAGAAGATATGATAACGTAACTATCATACAGGCTAAAATACGATACCTGTCTACGCTGTATTCCAAAACATATTTTCTACATAATACAACCAACGTCGTTTTGAATAAATTTCTGTTTCGGTAATCTGAGTAGAAAACAACCCATCTTGTAATAGTTCATTTTCGTGAATTTGTAAGCAGTTTGTACGTCAACAGGCGTTCAATTAGAAGCAAGAAGTATAGTTGTGTAGTTTTCTGAATTGTTGTTTATAGGTGCAACAACTTCAATTAAACATCCAAAAAATAACTGTTACAAAAATGGTAGGACCAGAAGGTAAACAAAGTTATAGAGTGGTTATTACAGCAGAATGTATAGTTTGTACGATTTATCTCTTTGGAACATAATATTACATGTACACTAAGCACAGATTTCTATTTACAAATCTTTGCTTAAGCATTCCCATAATTATTACTAACGAAACTTATGGACAATTGTTTGTTTGTTTGTCTTTGAATTTCCCACAAAGGTACACGAGGGATATCTGCGCTAATCGTCCCTAATTTAACAGTGTAAGACTAGAGGGAAGGCCTTAATCCTTACAACCCACCGCACAGTCTTGGGATACTCTTTTGTCAACGAATAGTGGGATTGACTGTCACATTATAACGCCCTCATGGCTAAAATGGCGAGCATGTTTGGTGAGACGGGGATTCGAACCTGCGACTCTCTGATTATGAGTCGAACGCCTTACCCACCTGGTCATGCCGGGCCATTTAAAGAATGAATCTACTTATATGATGCCTTTGAAGGCGAACTATTATGGGATTAATCTTCTGCATAGGTTGACTAATAGCCAGCACAAATTATTTCAAACAATACGGTTAAGAAAATCTATGTAAGAATCAATTGAGATTGAGAGAGAGATGAGAATGCGGTCGACTTTTGGTCAGTCCCTATGAGATAAAGAAATTACCACAGTAATTCGTTAGGAAATTATTGATAGAGCATTCGTCTTCTAAGCTCAGAGGATTTAGAAGATATACAAGAAGTAATACGAGGGGTTTTAATACGATATTAGAAAAACAGATTTTGGTATTGTTTGTGGAGTGCTGTATAAAATACAAGGCGATCAACAAGAAAGAAGTAAAGTGTTATCGGTGTAAGAACCAAAACCTAATCTAAATCTACGAGTTTTTGATATAGTAATAAATAGAAAATGTTATGTTTAAACCTGATGTGTATCAATTTCTTACAGAAATAAGTATAACAAAATCTTAAGAAAAGGCGACGTATTAGTAAAACATGATCGTAACAAAATGGAAACCTAGTAAAGTGGTGTCAGAAGAGAAACCATAACAAAACCTCGTGTAAGTATTTCACAGTCTAAGGTGCAGTATTTCACAGTCTAAGGTGCAGTATTTCACAGTCTAAGGTGCAGTATTTCACAGTCTAAGATGCAGTATTTCACAGTCTAAGGTGCAGTATTTCACAGTCTAAGATGCAGTATTTCACAGTCTAAGGTGCAGTATTTCACAGTCTAAAGTGCAGTATTTCACAGTCTAAGGTGCAGTATTTCACAGTCTAAGGTGCAGTATTTCACAGTCTAAGGTGCAGTATTTCACAGTCTAAGATGCAGTATTTCACAGTCTAAGGTGCAGTATTTCACAGTCTAAGGTGCAGTATTTCACAGTCTAAGGTGCAGTATTTCACAGTCTAAGGTGCAGTATTTCACAGTCTAAGGTGCAGTATTTCACATTCTAAGATGCAGTATTTCACAGTCTAAGGTGCAGTATTTCACAGTCTAAGGTGCAGTATTTCACAGTCTAAGGTGCAGTATTTCACAGTCTAAAGTGCATTAATCAAGAGATAATAGCTGTGGAAGAAAGACGTTTTAAAACGTATTTATTGCTTTCTTCACAGCCAGTACTGGAAAAAAAGAAACTCAGAATGACAAAAGTTACACAGAGAAGGCCTAAACTTATAGTATCATCTTATATATCCTCAACACAAAAATCCTAGGATAATAAAGAAATTGAAAAGATTTCTATATTACAAATTAATTTACAGTTCAGCACAAAGTTACGTAATGGGGTAACTGTGTCCTTCCAACTAAGGATATCGAAACCCAGTTTCTAGCAATGTAAGTTTGCAGACATTCTGCCTAATTATGTGATAACTTATCCATTGACATTCTAAGTACTTCTAATTAAAGTACCAAAGGATGAGGGTAGGAGTGCGTAATTACTGAAACTTATTTCTGTAAACAATATTTATGTAAAACTTATTTCCGTAAACAATATTTATGTAAAAGTTATTTCTGTAAACAATATTTATGTAAATCATTGACCTTCAATGAAGGTTTGGAAAAACAAATTTCGACTTATGTCTCCAATTCACACTTTCTATAATAATGTCTGATTTTTCTAATATACATATATATATAACAGAAGTGAAAGTGATTTATCGCATATGCACACGAAATTAAAACAAGCAAACAGATTTAATATCATGTTAGTGCACCATCTAATATTCTACATTCAGGGCTAGTGGCATAAATTGTCATGATTACAGAGGTAAATACCACTGTTGGTGACGCTAGTGACATAAATAGTCATGATTACAGAAGTAAATTCCACTGTTGGTGAGGACTAGTGACATAAATAGTCATGACTGCAGAAGCAAATACCACTGTTGGTGAGGGCTAGTGACATAAATAGTTATGATTACAGAAGTAAATACCACTGTTGGTGATGGCTAGTGACATAAATAGTCATGATTACAGAGGTAAATACCACTATTGGTGATGACTAGTGACATAAATAGTCATGATTTGAGAGGTAAATTCCACTCTTGGTGAGGACTAGTGACATAAATAGTTATGATTACAGAGGTAAATACCACTGTTGGTGATGGCTAGTGACATAAATAGTCATGATTACAGAAGTAAATTCCACTGTTGGTGAGGACTAGTGACATAAATAGTTATGATTACAGAGGTAAATACAACTGTTGGTGATGGCTAGTGACATAAATAGTCATGATTACAGAAGTAAATTCCACTGTTGGTGAGGACTAGTGACATAAATAGTTATGATTACAGAGGTAAATACCACTGTTGGTGATGGCTAGTGACATAAATAGTCATGATTGCAGAAGTAAATACCACTGTTGGTGGTGGCTAGTGACATAAATAGTCATGATTGCAGAAGTAAATACCACTGTTGGTGAGCACTAGTGACATAAATTGTCATGATTACAGAGGTAAATACCACTGTTGGTGATGGCTAGTGACATAAATAGTCATGATTGCAAAAGTAAATACCACTGTTGGTGGTGGCTAGTGACATAAATAGTCATGATTGCAGAAGTAAATACCACTGTTGGTGGTGGCTAGTGACATAAATAGTCATGATTACAGAAGTAAATACCCCTGTTGGTGGTGGCTAGTGACATAAATAGTCATGATTTTAGAGGTAAATACCACTGTTGGTGATGGCTAGTGACATAAATAGTCATGATTGCAGAAGTAAATACCACTGTTGGTGAGGACTAGTGACATAAATTGTCATGATTACAGAGGTAAATACCACTGTTGGTGATGGCTAGTGACATAAATAGTCATGATTGCAGAAGTAAATACCACTGTTGGTGGTGGCTAGTGACATAAATAGTCATGATTGCAGAAGTAAATACCTCTGTTGGTGAGGACTAGTGACATAAATAGTCATGATTACAGAAGTAAATTCCACTGTTGGTGAGGGCTAGTGACATAAATAGTCATGACTGCAGAAGCAAATACCACTGTTGGCGAGGGATAGAGATATAAGTAGTCATGATTGCAGAAGTAAATACCACTGTTGGTGATGGCTAGTGACATAAATAGTTATGATTACAGAGGTAAATACCACTGTTGGTGATGGCTAGTGACATAAATAGTCATGATTACAGAGGTAAATACCACTATTGGTGATGACTAGTGACATAAATAGTCATGATTTGAGAGGTAAATTCCACTGTTGGTGAGGACTAGTGACATAAATAGTTATGATTACAGAGGTAAATACCACTGTTGGTGATGGCTAGTGACATAAATAGTCATGATTGCAGAAGTAAATACCACTGTTGGTGATGGCTAGTGACATAAATAGTCATGATTACAGAAGTAAATTCCACTGTTGGTGAGGACTAGTGACATAAATAGTTATGATTACAGAGGTAAATACAACTGTTGGTGATGGCTAGTGACATAAATAGTCATGATTACAGAAGTAAATTCTACTGTTGGTGAGGACTAGTGACATAAATAGTTATGATTACAGAGGTAAATACCACTGTTGGTGAGGACTAGTGACATAAATAGTTATGATTACAGAGGTAAATACCACTGTTGGTGATGGCTAGTGACATAAATAGTCATGATTGCAGAAGTAAATACCACTGTTGGTGATGGCTAGTGACATAAATAGTCATGATTACAGAAGTAAATTCCACTGTTGGTGAGGACTAGTGACATAAATAGTTATGATTACAGAGGTAAATACAACTGTTGGTGATGGCTAGTGACATAAATAGTCATGATTGCAGAAGTAAATACCACTGTTGGTGGTGGCTAGTGACATAAATAGTCATGATTACAGAGGTAAATACCACTATTGGTGATGACTAGTGACATAAATAGTCATGATTTGAGAGGTAAATTCCACTGTTGGTGAGGACTAGTGACATAAATAGTCATGATTTTAGAGGTAAATACCACTGTTGGTGATGGCTAGTGACATAAATAGTCATGATTGCAGAAGTAAATACCACTGTTGGTGAGGACTAGTGACATAAATTGTCATGATTACAGAGGTAAATACCACTGTTGGTGATGGCTAGTGACATAAATAGTCATGATTGCAGAAGTAAATACCACTGTTGGTGGTGGCTAGTGACATAAATAGTCATGATTGCAGAAGTAAATACCCCTGTTGGTGAGGACTAGTGACATAAATAGTCATGATTACAGAAGTAAATTCCACTGTTGGTGAGGGCTAGTGACATAAATAGTCATGACTGCAGAAGCAAATACCACTGTTGGCGAGGGATAGAGATATAAGTAGTCATGATTGCAGAAGTAAATACCACTGTTGGTGATGGCTAGTGACATAAATAGTTATGATTACAAAGGTAAATACCACTGTTGGTGATGGCTAGTGACATAAATAGTCATGATTACAGAGGTAAATACCACTATTTGTGATGACTAGTGACATAAATAATCATGATTTGAGAGGTAAATTCCACTGTTGGTGAGGACTAGTGACATAAATAGTTATGATTACAGAGGTAAATACCACTGTTGGTGATGACTAGTGACATAAATAGTCATGATTGCAGAAGTAAATACCACTGTTGGTGATGGCTAGTGACATAAATAGTCATGATTACAGAAGTAAATTCCACTGTTGGTGAGGACTAGTGACATAAATAGTTATGATTACAGAGGTAAATACAACTGTTGGTGATGGCTAGTGACATAAATAGTCATGATTACAGAAGTAAATTCTACTGTTGGTGAGGACTAGTGACATAAATAGTTATGATTACAGAGGTAAATACCACTGTTGGTGATGGCTAGTGACATAAATAGTCATGATTGCAGAAGTAAATACCACTGTTGGTGGTGGCTAGTGACATAAATAGTCATGATTGCAGAAGTAAATACCACTGTTGGTGAGCACTAGTGACATAAATTGTCATGATTACAGAGGTAAATACCACTGTTGGTGATGGCTAGTGACATAAATAGTCATGATTGCAGAAGTAAATACCACTGTTGGTGGTGACTAGTGACATAAATAGTCATGATTGCAGAAGTAAATACCACTGTTGGTGGTGGCTAGTGACATAAATAGTCATGATTGCAGAAGTAAATACCCCTGTTGGTGGTGGCTAGTGACATAAATAGTCATGATTTTAGAGGTAAATACCACTGTTGGTGATGGCTAGTGACATAAATAGTCATGATTGCAGAAGTAAATACCACTGTTGGTGAGGACTAGTGACATAAATTGTCATGATTACAGAGGTAAATACCACTGTTGGTGATGGCTAGTGACATAAATAGTCATGATTGCAAAAGTAAATACCACTGTTGGTGGTGGCTAGTGACATAAATAGTCATGATTGCAGAAGTAAATACCCCTGTTGGTGAGGACTAGTGACATAAATAGTCATGATTACAGAAGTAAATTCCACTGTTGGTGAGGGATAGAGATATAAGTAGTCATGATTGCAGAAGTAAATACCACTGTTGGTGATGGCTAGTGACATAAATAGTTATGATTACAGAGGTAAATACCACTGTTGGTGATGGCTAGTGACATAAATAGTCATGATTGCAGAAGTAAATACCACTGTTGGTGGTGGCTAGTGACATGAATAGTCATGATTATAGAGGTAAATACCACTGTTGGTGACGGCTAGTGACATAAATAGTCATGATTACAGAAGTAAATACCACTGTTGGTGATGGCTAGTGACATAAATAGTTATGATTGCAGAAGTAAATTCCACTGTTGGTGAGGACTAGTGACATAAATAGTCATGATTACAGAAGTAAATTCCACTGTTGGTGAGGACTAGTGACATAAATAGTCATGACTGCAGAAGCAAATACCACTGTTGGTGACGGCTAGTGACATAAATAGTCATGATTACAGAAGTAAATTCCACTGTTGGTGAGGACTAGTGACATAAATAGTCATGACTGCAGAAGCAAATACCACTGTTAGTGATGGCTAGTGACATAAATAGTCATGATTAGAGAAGTAAATACCACTGTTGGTGATGGCTAGTGACATAAATAGTCATGATTGCAGAAGTAAATACCACTGTTGGTGATGGCTAGTGACATGAATAGTCATGATTACAGAGAGTTAACACCACTTTGTGGCATAAACAACACATGTTATTCATTCCTTGCTTGTATCTAAAATTTGCATGAGCAGTTTGATCAAACAAAATATATCAGGTTGTATGATATACGTGTATGGAAAACATTATGTATACGCTTACCATTCTGTGCGAAGTGAGACATAAGGTATGGATATTTCCGAAGCATTTTGCTGGAACGTAGATACAGCTTTCGGTTCCAACATTTTCACAAGTGGGGTACCTTCGAATATTTTACGTTGAAGAAACTGGACATCAGTTATTACTTTCAAGCACCGTAAGTTGTCACGTGTTTTTTTTGTTGACTCTCACGCAAAGAGACTCCAAAGTTATCTGCATTAACCGTCACTAATTTAAAAGTTATAAGCTAGAGAGATGGAAGCCTATTCAAACCACTGTTCGCTAATCCTAATAGCCAATGAAAGCCACCGTTCGTCAGTTCCTGGGGTGCTCGTTACTAGCGATAATTAAATTCATTGGCGACATTATAACACCGTCGTTTCTGAAAAGGTGAGCATGTCCGACGATCTACTTCGAGCCGAGTATCGTATCCATCAGACGTTGTGCCTGAATAAGGAAAAATACGAATGATATGCTTGATTTTTATGTTTTATTTTGCTCTAAAAATTAGCATACTGAAAACAGCGAAGAAATTAAAGTTTTGACCTAGTGTCGTGGTAGAGCACACATTTGGTCTATGACGCTTCTCTCTTCATTAACATTGAGTGTTTTAAAAATGTAGGGGTATTGTTTCTGACTGTACCATATCTTTGATACGGAAGCCAAAATTAAACAAACCTGCAGTAAGCAAGGTCAAATAACCATGGGATTGTTTTGCTAAGCAGAGAGGAATATCTGTTATTTTCAAAGAGCACGCATACCGAAAACACACATATTCAAGGTCCAAGACGATAGCTACTTCAGAGCTTAAATGGTGGGTTTAGTTTATATTATATTTTATATCAGTAAATAAAAGCACTCTTGTATATTGTGGGGATTTCGTCCAGATGAGGTTTCAGGGTTACTCTATGTGAAAATCCCTAATTGTACCAAAGCTGACACCTGAACATCCCTAATTGTACCAATGCTAACAGCTGAAGATCCCTAAATGTACCAATGTCAACACATAAAGATCCCCAATTTTACCAATGTCAACACCTAGAGATCCCTATTTATACCAATGTCAACACCTGAAGATCCCTATTTATACCAATGTCAACACCTGAAGATCCCTAATTGTATTAATGTCAACACCTGAAGACCCCTAATTGTACCAAAGCTAACACCTGAATATCCTTGATTGTACCAGCGTTAAAACCTGAAGGTCCCTAATTGTACCAACGTCAACACGTGAAGATCCCTAATTGTACCAATGCTAACACCTGAAGATTCCTAATTGTACCAAAATCAACATTTGAAGATCCTTAAATGTACCAATGTCAACATCTAAAGATTCCTAACTGTACCAATATCAACACTTGGGGATTCCTAAGCGCACCAATGCTAACATCTTAAGATCCCTAATTGTACCAAAGCTAACACTTGAAGATCCCTAAATGTGGTATGCAGCCATAAACTAAACTAAACTAACGTGGCAGGGGTTCAGTTTAGAGAGAGAGAAATCCGAAGAGTTCTCTCTCCAACTGGGGTGTTCAGGAACTTTGTAGTTCCTCTTCGTCCCCTTTCGTGGATTGTTATTAGGATCAAGTGGTGGGTTTTTTTTTATTATTTTAATAAATTAATTATCGTTATTATTCTTGACTTTTTGGGTGGGGAATGTCTCACTAAATGGTCTTTTGGGTGGAGGCAAAGGCAGCAGTGGAAAGAAAAGCCGGGACCTGTCTCGAAAAGAAAAAGTTGGTTAGATGTGAACATGAATGTAATTCACTCAAGTTCAGATCAAATCAAACGACCCGATTCTGGGTCTGGCAAAAAGGTTGCCTGGGCTGGGATCTAGAAATCCAATGCCTGAAGATTTTGATGTGGGGGGAAACGGGAGTACCCCGAGAAAACCCACTTTCACAGGACAGGCGCCGAAAGTTTTGCCTGTCGTGTGCCCTGTACCTGAAAAAAAAAAAAAGGAATTCATGTTAATAACATAGATTTTATTTATTTAGACTCTTTGTTGAGTGGATTGTGATTCTTGAAATATGTTGTATGGTGATATGTATTTTGTTGGTGCACTTGATAATTTGTGTAGTGATGCCGTTAGTTTGTTTCTATTTTCTGCTTTTCGATAATATTTGAGAGAAAGTTCTGTTATTCTATCTCTTATAGTTGGTAAATTACTAATTTGGTGTAGATAATTTGTTGGTGTAAAAGATGGTAAACTGAATGCGGATTTTAATATTTTGTTTTGTTGCACTTGGATTTTTTTGGAGTGTGTTGTTTGACATATTGTATGTTACTTGACATCCGTACTCTATTAGTGGACGGATGTAAGCCTTGTATATTTGTATAATGGTGTTCGGTGCGCATTTCGATTGTTTACCAGTTATAGTCTTTAGATATGAAATCCTTTTGCTGATTGATGAGTGTATATTGTTTATGTGTTTTTTCCATGTTAGTTTTGTGTCGAAAGTGACGCCAAGGAATGTGATGTTTTTGCTCATGTTAATGGTTGTGTTTCCAAGTGATAGATTTATTTTTCTAGATTTTTCTTTGCTTCTTTAGTTTTCTATAGAAGGTGATTGCTTGTGTTTTTGTCGGATTTAACACGACCCTCCACTTGTTGCTCCATGTTGAGACGTTGTTTAGTGATTCTTGTACGCGAGACATGGCCATTACTGGGTTTCTGGAGGTGCTCCAGATTGCGATGTCATCTGCGTATTGTGAATTGTGTGTGTATGTTAGATTTGGAAAAGGTATGTCACTGACGAAAATTATGTAAAGAAGTGGAGAGAGGACTGATCCTTGGGGCACTCCTGCCGTTATATTAAATAATTTGGATATGGTTTTATTGACTTTTACTTGTGCTGTTCTATTGGTTAAAAAATTTGAAATCCATTTGACTATCGTAGGATTTATTTGTAGGTGGTTTAGTTTGTATATGATGGCATTGTGCCAAACGCTGTCGAATGCTTTTTTGACATCTAGGAATACCCCGATGGTTACTTGATTGTTGTTGTAAGCTTTGTATATTGATTCGGTGAGTCGTGTGAGGTGATCTGTTGTTTGTCTATTTTTTCTGGAGGCATTTTGAGATTCTGGAAGGATGTTGTTTGATTCGCAAAAATGGAGGAGACGGTTGGAGATAATTCTCTCCATCAGTTTGCCAAGGCAGCTTAACAGACTGATGGGGCGGAAATTATCTGGATTTGTTCTGTTAGTTTGTTTCTTGGGGATCGTTGTTATGATGGCTTTTTTCCACGTGTCAGGGTAATACCCTGTCGCTAATGAAATGTTCATGATGTTTGTGAGGTGTTGTAGTAGGAGAGTGGAACTTTTTTTGAGAATAATATTTGGTATTTGGTCATGTCCGGGGGAAGTGTTCTTCAAGTTTTTGATATTAATCTTTATTTCGGTTATGGTTATTTTTCTATTGATTGAATTTGAGTATGCTTCTAGTGTCTCTCCGGGAAATCCTGGTGAGAATGAAGCTTGGTTTATGCAGCCATTAAATGCAGTCTGCTCTTTATAGCTACTTTTGAGAAGAACTAAACCACATAAGCTGTACATGTGAAGCTTCATATTTCATCATACACATGAGATGTATTTGATTGGCTCATTTAAACTAACCACAAGAAGTAACCATAGTAGATAATTTGTTTGAGAATTCCTCTGGCAAAATAACAATATCCTTTCACCATCCAGCACGAGAATATTTTAACAAATACCCTTCTTTTTAAATGTGGACATACTGCTGTTGTGTTTGATTAACGTCTATGTTCCAAACTGCTCCATTTGTCAGTTATCCTCTCTGTAACTACAGATGGCACATTGTCAGTTTTATGATGTATCGACAGATACCTTATCGGCTACTTCAGCTGTGATGTTAAGGTCCGTATCACAGCCAACACAAAGACCAAACCTATAAAAGTTTTCTCTGAGACATTTCTACTTTGTGCCTGAAAGGAACAAAAAATTGATGTCCAGTCGTAGATGAGGTTCAGCTGTGTTTTGTAACTTAGTGATTTACAGATGAACCACCAGTTACGTTATTAATAGTACTGCTAGTCTGTTTCTTCAGGTTGGTCTCACTTAGATTCTGAATATTAGGTTCTTTAAAATTGTAATTTAAATGCAAAAGACTCATGTTCAAAACCAATAAAACTCTTTAAACTTCCCTATTATATCCTAGAGACCTACATAACTTTGGAATTGGTGAGTCTTAAGTTTGCAACACGACATGTAAGGGGTTCGTCTTCTTCTTTAGGCGTTTCAAAAGCAGTAAATGTTCCAGTGTTTTTTTTTTGGGGGGGGGAACTGGCGTTACTGTCGAATAGTATGAAAAAAAACTTTATTAGAAACCTACAACGTTTAGATAAATTTTGTGTCAATTCAAAATTGACCTAAATGACTACATTACGCAATTCAACATTTGGAGTGCATTTAAAAGTGTGAAGGCAATATATTAACATTAGTTATATTACATAATGGCTTATGATGGTTTGTGTACCTTAAACGATTACGGTCTAAATTAGGAGGCGTTACATGTTTCATTGTTCGGAAATTTGAACCCGCGACCCTTCAATTACGTGTTAATTGCTTTAACTACTTGGCCATGCTGGGGTTCAGTAATAGCCATATTATGCTTATATAATTACAATTTTAGTTGTTTTTCTTACTTTCATTAATAACACTGCAAACAAAGTTTTGCTTCTTGAACACTGTTGGGTGTTCCTTATAGATTTTGGCTCCTAATCACGAAAATCACATCCAAACTTGCCCATCACGTACCGTTTCATCGAAATCTTCAGTTTTGTTACAATAGAAAAACGATATCAGAACAACTGGATTCCGTCAATGCTTGCTGACTACTATTGGACACTGCAACGTGATGCACCGGACATTGAATACAAACGAAAATCAGGAGCAAAACACTTTTAATTATGTTGAACTTAATAGTGTATTATAAACATAAACGCAATTAAATACGTTATTACCGGTAAAGAGTTAACTGTCTATTTCTCAGAGTTCCTACGTGATGCAGCAAAACCAAAACTATATCTGTGCATACCCACAAGGTACCTGTCACAATCAGCAAAAACTTTTCAGGAGACAAAACTTTTCAAAAAAATTGTTGTGCAGTGTAATCCTAAGGAAGATGATACTAGAAAATTGTTTGTTTGTTTTGTTTATTTTTTGAATTTCGCACAAAGCTACTCGAGGGCTATCTGTGCTAGCCGTCCTTAATTTAGCAGTGTAAGACTAGAGGGAAGACAGCTAGTCATCAACACCCACCGCCATCTCTTGGGCTACTCTTTTACCAACGAATAGTGGGATTGACCATCACATTATAACGCCCCACGGCTGGGAGGGCGAGTATGTTTGGCGCGACTCGGCGCGAACCCGCGGCCCTCAGATTACGAAGTGCACGCCTTAACGCGCTAGGCCATGCCAGGCCCCATACCATACTATACTACATGAAAATATGTCTTCAGATTTATGACAATTTTTGGTTTTTTGAGGTTGCGTTATTTACTCTTATTCGTGGATTATTAAGACGTAATAACAATGCAGATGAAGCATTTGTGCGTTTGAAGTTAAGCAAAAAGCTACACAATGTGCCATGCTCACCACTGGTATCGAAACCCAGTTTGTACCGTGTACATTCTTGTCATTCAAGGTTGACAAATGTTCCAGCTTGTTTAGTGACACATAGTTTACCGGCCCTGACATGCGACTGTGCCACTAGGGGGGCTCAAATGAAGCATTCCCTCGAGACATAACTGTTACATGTCAATATAACAACAACAACATTTGTTCGTTCGTGGATAGCGTTTTAAATTTCATGAAACAATGTAAAATGAAATGAGAAGTAGAGAAGGTTGGTCAACACCACCACGTGATTGGTCAACACCACCACGTGAGTGAGGAAGTGTTAAGTAGTGTTATGTATATGTCCTCCGCTAGTACAGTGGTAAGTCTTCGGATTTACAACGCTAAGATCAGAGGTTCGATTCCCCTCAGTGGACTCAGCAGATAGTTCAATGTGGCTTTGCTCAGACAGCAGAGTTAATGTATTACGGTTTCATGTGTGAATTTTGTCATTTGTTTATAAAGACTAAGAGTACGGTGCTGTTGTTTTAACACTTGCCTCTGACACCCAACTTGTGGGTGTGTCGCTATATCTGATGCTTCTTGTTAGCTACGTCAGTCGGTTTGTCAGTTTTGATCACACCATTCAGCTCACAGTGTGCTTTATGTACTATGGTTATATGGTGGGTATGACGTGTTTTGAAATAAATTTAACACACTTTATCTCAGACGCGCAGTCAATAAGACGCCCCTCGTGGTCATCACATTCATTAGAAACTCGACATATTCAACCTCTATAGTGAGTAATCTAGGCAGATCGTTTAACTATTTTAATTACATTAAATACGTCGCTCTGCCTTTACATTTTATAAACTTCGTGTATTCAAATACAAAACATCACAACCAATAAAAGTGTTTCGTATGCGAAACACGAGTTTTGCTCCCTAGTTATATATTATAATAGGTAAAGGAACAGTTATTTAGATGTCTGTTTCTAGACGAATATTGTCGGAAAGCTACGAAATGAAACTGATACATCAAAGTATGAAATTTCTTAAACAACTATATCGTATCTAATAGTATGCATAAATAATGTCTCTATGTGTTTATTTTAAATCATAATTCTCTCTCTCTCTTGTTTCTATGGTTCTTCCAGTATTCCATCTTCAGGATATTTGCTTTATTACTTTGGTTTCTTTTGAGTTTCGCGCAAAGCTACACGAGGACTGTTTGCGCTACCCGTCCCTAATTTAGCAGTGTAAGACTAGATGGAAAGCAACTAGTCATCACCACCCACCGCCAATTCTTGGGCTACTCTTTTCCCAAGGAATAGTGGGATTGATTGCAATGTTATAATGCCCTCAGGGCTGAAAAGGCGAGAATGTTTGGTGTGACGAGGATTCGAACCCGCGACCATCATATTACGAGTCGAGTATCTTAACCACCTGGCCATGCTTGAAGTTATGTCTATAAAAATCCTAATATTTCTAATAAAATATGTCTATGGCTTATACGTTGAAGGAAAACAGTAGGAATACGTACGTGTTAGTTTAAGTTATTTGAATATAGATATTTCTTTATTTTTTGAACTAATTTATTTTAATACAAATATATTTACAAAATCTACTGATGAAACGCGGCATCAAACCAACTTCTAAAATCCATATTTTTTTCTTAAAAATTCCAAATATTAAACATATAAAGTCAGATTAAGTTATTCCATTGTATTTTGTTTTTCAGATTTTCATTTCCTTTCGTGACGTACGAGAGAAACCTGACTTTTTTACTAGTTATTTATTTACTGCAAATATTCTCATGTTTCACGAAGCTTAAAACAAGGAAATAAAGGTTTAGAAACTGAAGGCTATGTCTCTAAAACAGGATATTAGTCTTCTGGCAGAACCGAAGATAAAAATTATAGACTTCACCCTCGAAGCGCACGTTATTTTACTAATATATATATATCGTCTGATTGCAAGATGGTGAAAGCATGCACGTGCAGTCTCTCTTCTGCTTTAATCGATGCTTCGACTTTGCTTGCGTGAGATTATATTGAACTTTAGTGCACGAGGCATTATGTTAGTAAATTATATTTATTGTTGCTTGTTATATAATACAAATAGAATCAAATTGCTTTTCGGTGAAAAGTAACGAAATTTCCGTAGTAGAAAATCACCACTTGATCAAATCTTAGCTTGAATTTATCATTTTTGTTACGTAAGATTATCAAAAGTCAACGTTAATGGAATTTCCAAGAGGGTTCTTCACACGCAAGACGTTTCAAAAAACTCGGATTATTAATTCTTCATTTTGTATTTTGTGTTTACAAAATAATTCTGATTTCTTTACAATTCTGGTTTTATTTTGAAGGAATATATTTACATTTTAGAACAAGTTAGACTTACGCATAAAAATTTTAACAAAACACACAATAATTTCGAAATAAAAACAGTCAGCTGAGCTAAAATTGCCCTAAATTCATGCTTGGATTTATCTAACTATTAACACAACTGAACTTACGCGCAAATTAGAAACAATTTTTGAATATTTTTATATTATTATTTTATATTATTAATTATATTTGAATACTGTCCTCAAAGCGAGGGTAAGCAGTAAGCAGTGCTCGTCGCTTAAATTGTTTCTCTTAATAGAATAATAATTTCTATAACTGGCAAAGTGAGAAGTATTCGAACCTTGAATCCTTTAATTCATAACTCCACGCGCTAACTAACAGAGTACATTCTTAAATTTAATATACTTGTTTAATGGGAAGTTTTTAATATATACGTTTACAAAAACCATTTCCGATGGTCAGCCACTGATATGAGTGACACTAAAATTTGTTTGTTTGTTTTCGAATTTCGCGCAAAGCTACACGAGGGCTATCTGTGCAAGCCGTTCCTACTTTTGCAATGTAAGACTAGAAGGAAGGCAGCTAGTCATCACCACCCGCCGTCAGCTCTTGGGCTACTCTTATACCAACGAATAAGGAGAATTACCGCTACATTATAACGCCCCCACAGTTAAAGGGCGAGCAAGTTTGTTGTGACGGAGATTCGAATTCGCCACCCTCAGGTTACGAGTTGAGCGCCTTAACCACCTGGCCATGCAAAGTAGCGTTAGATTAGAGGGATGACAACTAATCAACACTTCCAACAAGCAACTCTTGGCCTTCTGTTTTATCGACGAGTAGTGGGATTATCCGTCACTTTATAACCTCCTTATAATATTTAAAACTGTAACTTAATTTTTAGGCTTGATTTTTATTTTTTAATGTTTTTTCTACTTAAACCATATTACTAAATGGATAGAAAATGACGCTCCTTCACTTACATTGCATCATTTCTTACGGATAGGGAAGATAGTTGGAGGTACACTGTTGTTGTTATTGACAAAATGCTAATGAATGGTGCAATTATTTTTGGCTTGAAACAGATAATAACACTTTTGTCTAAATACATGTTTCAAGCAATAAGTTTCATATTAATTTGTGATGACGAGAAACCCACTTGAAGCAAAAATGTTTCTTAAGATGGCTGGTATGAGTGTTAACGCTTTTACAAAAGTGAAACAGAGAACGACATTTCGACCTTTATTTTGGTGAAAGTGTTAATACCAATACCAGCATCCTGAAAACATTGTTTCATATGAAATTCCTTTCTGCACAGACTTTTCTAAAAGTATGAAAGTGTTAGAGATACGCCCTGATTTCATTTATGTTTTTATAAATATAAACTATTTTTGAGTCATTATTTAAATTGTTAATAAATTATAAGAAACAATAACTGGTTGTACAGAACAAAGCTCGGTTAATATCTCACACGTTACAAAATATGAAGCTACTAGCCCTGTTAAAACCCGTATTGGAGAAATTTACGAATATATTACATTATACTATAATGGAACTCTTGCTTATTTGATACTGGGAAAACATTTCTATTACGAGATATGTAACCACCAACTTCGCGAAATCTTTATACTGTGTGCATGTAGATTTGCAATAGTGGTACGATTTTCCCGTTTAACTTCCGTTTACAGGCAAGGATATCTTTATTTTTCTCTATTCTCATGGTGCTGATATGGCGTCATTATACGTCATACGTGAATCTAATGTACTGGCACCATGTGTATAAAAATAATAATATTGTCTGTTATATACCCATGTAACTACTTCGCAGGATGTTGATGGATCTTCACCAAAATTGGGTGGAGATTCATTAAGTTCATGGGAAAATAGACACAAATTTTCAATTTTGCGTTTTGCGGGTTTATGAGCATTTTTTGCTGATTTTTTTTCCATTACATCGCCCTTGTTGATAGATCTTTACCAAATTTAGCCTGAAGAGTGTATTGGGCCTATGAGAAAATACATA
>NW_027467782.1:59586701-59620911 GCF_004210375.1 Tachypleus tridentatus | reverse complement strand
CTCGGATTAACTCGTAGGCGTGCGGTCGAACGCACGTACTGCTTTTATCCCCGCTCGGACCGAGAGGGAAGGGAAACAGTCACCGTTGTTCACGTGCCCCGTGAAGGGAAGAGCCGCTCGGACCCTTGGTTTGACATGCTGAAATTCAACGGCTCGTGCAGAGCACGCTGCGGGTCCAGCATCCCGTGTGTCTCTGACTGAGACCGGCTAATCGCTCGGATTAACTCGTAGGCGTGCGGTCGAACGCACGTACTGCTTTATCCCCGCTCGGACCGAGAGGGAAAAGGAAACAGTCACCGTTGTTCACGTGCCCCGTGAAAGGGAAGAGCCGCTCGGACCCTTGGTTTGACATGCTGAAATTCAACGGCTCGTGCAGAGCACGCTGCGGGTCCAGCATCCCGTGTGTCTCTGACTGAGACCGGCTAATCGCTCGGATTAACTCGTAGGCGTGCGGTCGAACGCACGTACTGCTTTTATCCCCGCTCGGACCGAGAGGAAAGGGAAACAGTCACCGTAAATAACGTGCCCCGTGAAAGGGAAGGGCCGCTCGGACCCTTGGTTTGACAAGCTGAAATTCAACGACTCGTGCAGAGCACGCTGCGGGTCCAGCATCCCGTGTGTCTCTGACTGAGACCGGCTAATCGCTCGGATTAACTCGTAGGCGTGCGGTCGAACGCACGTACTGCTTTTATCCCCGCTCGGACCGAGAGGGAAAGGGAAACAGTCACCGTTGTTCACGTGCCCCGTGAAAGGGAAGAGCCGCTCGGACCCTTGGTTTGACATGCTGAAATTCAACGGCTCGTGCAGAGCACGCTGCGGGTCCAGCATCCCGTGTGTCTCTGACTGAGACCGGCTAATCGCTCGGATTAACTCGTAGGCGTGCGGTCGAACGCACGTACTGCTTTTATCCCCGCTCGGACCGAGAGGAAAGGGAAACAGTCACCGTTGTTCACGTGCCCGTGAAAGGGAAGAGCCGCTCGGACCCTTGGTTTGACATGCTGAAATTCAACGGCTCGTGCAGAGCACGCTGCGGGTCCAGCATCCCGTGTGTCTCTGACTGAGACCGGCTAATCGCTCGGATTAACTCGTAGGCGTGCGGTCGAACGCACGTACTGCTTTTATCCCCGCTCGGACCGAGAGGAAAGGGAAACAGTCACCGTAAATAACATGCCCCGTGAAAGGGAAGGGCCGCTCGGACCCTTGGTTTGACAAGCTGAAATTCAACGACTCGTGCAGAGCACGCTGCGGGTCCAGCATCCCGTGTGTCTCTGACTGAGACCGGCTAATCGCTCGGATTAACTCGTAGGCGTGCGGTCGAACGCACGTACTGCTTTATCCCCGCTCGGACCGAGAGGGAAAGGGAAACAGTCACCGTTATTGACGTGCCCCGTGAAAGGGAAGAGCCGCTCGGACCCTTGGTTTGACATGCTGAAATTCAACGGCTCGTGCAGAGCACGCTGCGGGTCCAGCATCCCGTGTGTCTCTGACTGAGACCGGCTAATCGCTCGGATTAACTCGTAGGCGTGCGGTCGAACGCACGTACTGCTTTTATCCCCGCTCGGACCGAGAGGGAAGGGAAACAGTCACCGTAAATAACATGCCCCGTGAAAGGGAAGGGCCGCTCGGACCCTTGGTTTGACAAGCTGAAATTCAACGACTCGTGCAGAGCACGCTGCGGGTCCAGCATCCCGTGTGTCTCTGACTGAGACCGGCTAATCGCTCGGATTAACTCGTAGGCGTGCGGTCGAACGCACGTACTGCTTTTATCCCCGCTCGGACCGAGAGGAAAGGAAACAGTCACCGTTATTGACTTGCCCCGTGAAAGGGAAGAGCCGCTCGGACCCTTGGTTTGACATGCTGAAATTCAACGGCTCGTGCAGAGCACGCTGCGGGTCCAGCATCCCGTGTGTCTCTGACTGAGACCGGCTAATCGCTCGGATTAACACGTAGGGGTGCGGTCGAACGCACGTACTGCTTTATCCCCGCTCGGACCGAGAGGGAAGGGAAACAGTCACCGTTATTGACTTGCCCCGTGAAAGGGAAGAGCCGCTCGGACCCTTGGTTTGACATGCTGAAATTCAACGACTCGTGCAGAGCACGCTGCGGGTCCAGCATCCCGTGTGTCTCTGACTGAGACCGGCTAATCGCTCGGATTAACTCGTAGGGTGCGGTCGAACGCACGTACTGCTTTTATCCCCGCTCGGACCGAGAGGAAAGGGAAACAGTCACCGTTAATGACATGCCCCGTGAAAGGGAAGGGCCGCTCGGACCCTTGGTTTGACAAGCTGAAATTCAACGACTCGTGCAGAGCACGCTGCGGGTCCAGCATCCCGTGTGTCTCTGACTGAGACCGGCTAATCGCTCGGATTAACTCGTAGGCGTGCGGTCGAACGCACGTACTGCTTTTATCCCCGCTCGGAACGAGAGGGAAAGGGAAACAGTCACCGTAAATAACATGCCCGTGAAAGGGAAGGGCCGCTCGGACCCTTGGTTTGACAAGCTGAAATTCAACGACTCGTGCAGAGCACGCTGCGGGTCCAGCATCCCGTGTGTCTCTGACTGAGACCGGCTAATCGCTCGGATTAACTCGTAGGCGTGCGGTCGAACGCACGTACTGCTTTTATCCCCGCACGGACCGAGAGGGAACGGGAAACAGCTACCCATATATTTTACGACAGTAA
This sequence comes from Tachypleus tridentatus, assembly GCF_004210375.1. NCBI lineage: Eukaryota > Metazoa > Arthropoda > Merostomata > Xiphosura > Limulidae > Tachypleus > Tachypleus tridentatus. The sequence continues at coordinate 59,618,230 of NW_027467782.1, read as the reverse complement.
CCTCTTCCACCGAGGCACGTCAAAAACCACCGTTACAGGTGGTGCCGAATCCACCGAGACGGGTAGAACGACAAACTTACTAGGAAAACGCCGCACAGTGTTCTTAAAACCATCACTTCTCGCAACATTCTTTTCGCTCCAATATATTGTTTCAATCCACCATTACGTTCGTTCATTCAATATCTCTCGGCCTCTTACATTCTTTGTTCGGCCATTTCTTAACACTATCGGCAGTCGTTTTCGCTAGTACTCACCACCTGTGTGGAAACGGGCCGTGACCAGCCCACAGGTCCCGGGCACGCCGGGTTAAAAGGTGAGAGGAGGCTTAACACAATGTTACAATCCTGTCTCAGACAGACTATGCCCCCTATATAGAAGGAAACTAAATTTAATGCCATCAGAACCCATTAGTACGGCATTTGAAAGTGCGGTAAAAGGCAAGGGACCAAGCGGAATAGTTCCGCATCGCTACCCTGAGTTGCGTCAAATTGGTCCTCAGTTTTGAGTGAAAAAGTGGTGAAAATGAACGCTGAAAAACAACGTTTCTAACTATCAAACTGATTTTGCCATTTCCTCCCACTTTCCAAATTTCACCGAACTCTCCTCACATCCATGCCGTCTTTGGCATCACTCTATACGGGAGAAAATTTCTTAAAGTCGTACTCCCTTTCAGGTCCGTCTCAGACAGACTATGCCCCCTATATAGAGAAGGAAACTACATTTAATGCCATCAGAACCCATTAGTACGGCATTTCAAAGTGCGGTAAAAGGCGAGAACCTATGCGGGCAAGTTCCGCATCGCAACCCTGAGTTGCGTCAAATTGGTCCTCAGTTTTGAGTGAAAAAGTGGTGAAAATGAACGCTGAAAAACAACGTTTCTAACTATCAAACTGATTTTGCCATTTCCTCCCACTTTCCAAATTTCACCGAACTCTCCTCACATCCATGCCGTCTTTGGCATCACTCTATACGGGAGAAAATTTCTTAAAGTCGTACTCCCTTTCAGGTCCGTCTCAGACAGACTATGCCCCCTATATAGAGAAGGAAACTACATTTAATGCCATCAGAACCCATTAGTACGGCATTTGAAAGTGCGGTAAACGGCGAGAGCCTATGCGGGCAAGTTCCGCATCGCAACCCTGAGTTGCGTCAAATTGGTCCTCAGTTTTGAGTGAAAAAGTGGTGAAAATGAACGCTGAAAAACAACGTTTCTAACTATCAAACTGATTTTGCCATTTCCTCCCACTTTCCAAATTTCACCGAACTCGCCTCACATCCATGCCGTCTTTGGCATCACACTATACGGGAGAAAATTTCTTAAAGCCGTCCTCCCTTTGAAGTCCGTCTCAGACAGACTATGCTCCCTATATATAGAAGGAAACTACATTTAATGCCATCAGAACCCATTAGTACGGCTTTTGAAAGTGCGGTAAAAGGCGAGAGCCTATGCGGGCAAGTTCCGCATCGCAACCCTGAGTTGCGTCAAATTGGTCCTCAGTTTTGAGTGAAAAAGTGGTGAAAATGAACGCTGAAAAACAACGTTTCTAACTATCAAACTGATTTTGCCATTTCCTCCCACTTTCCAAATTTCACCGAACTCTCCTCACATCCATGCCGTCTTTGGCATCACTCTATACGGGAGAAAATTTCTTAAAGTCGTACTCCCTTTCAGGTCCGTCTCAGACAGACTATGCCCCCTATATAGAGAAGGAAACTACATTTAATGCCATCAGAACCCATTAGTACGGCATTTGAAAGTGCGGTAAACGGCGAGAGCCTATGCGGGCAAGTTCCGCATCGCAACCCTGAGTTGCGTCAAATTGGTCCTCAGTTTTGAGTGAAAAGTGGTGAAAATGAACGCTGAAAACAACGTTTCTAACTATCAAACTGATTTTGCCATTTCCTCCCACTTTCCAAATTTCACCGAACTCGCCTCACATCCATGCCGTCTTTGGCATCACTCTATACGGGAGAAAATTTCTTAAAGCCGTCCTCCCTTTGAAGTCCGTCTCAGACAGACTATGCTCCCTATATATAGAAGGAAACTACATTTAATGCCATCAGAACCCATTAGTACGGCTTTTGAAAGTGCGGTAAAAGGCGAGAGCCTATGCGGGCAAGTTCCGCATCGCAACCCTGAGTTGCGTCAAATTGGTCCTCAGTTTTGAGCGAAAAGGTACACGTAACGTCCTAAAACTACCGGGTAGTGTCCGCATCGTCCTCCACAACCCCGCCAACGGACGCGTCGCGTGATCGATCGCGAATCTCTCCTAGAGGCAATGAGGCCATTGGGGTTAGTCGGCGGCAACGTTTGAACATGCCGATAACGCTTACGCTACGTCCATCGTCGATTCCAGTCAAGCCTCACCAGTCCCCTATATATAGAAGGAAACTACATTTAATGCCATCACTACTCAAAAGTACGGCTTTTCTATGTGCGGTAAAGGCGAGAGCTTATGCGGGAGAGTTCCGCGTGGCTACCCTAAGTGCCGTCGAACTCGTCGTAGCGTGTTCCACCGCCTATCTGTCCGAAGGGCAGAAAGAAACTGCGGGAACTCGGCGGGAGCCGGTAATCGAAATGCCGACGATAACCTCGATAGGCGGCGGGTGCCGGTAGTCGAATCGACAGTCCTGCCGCCAACAGACTGGTGTCATGCCGATAACGCTTACGCCACGTCCATCGTCGATTCCAGTCAAGCCTCACCAGTCCCCTATATATAGAAGGAAACTACATTTAATGCCATCACTACTCAAAAGTACGGCTTTTCTATGTGCGGTAAAGGCGAGAGCTTATGCGGGAGAGTTCCGCGTGGCTACCCTAAGTGCCGTCGAACTCGTCGTAGCGTGTTCCACCGCCTATCTGTCCGAAGGGCAGAAAGAAACTGCGGGAACTCGGCGGGAGCCGGTAATCGAAATGCCGACGATAACCTCGGTAGGCGGCGGGTGCCGGTAGTCGAATCGACAGTCCTGCCGCCAACAGCCTGCTGACATGCCGATAACGCTTACGCTACGTCCATCGTCGATTCCAGTCAAGCTCACCAGTCCCTATATATAGAAGGAAACTACATTTAATGCCATCACTACTCAAAAGTACGGCTTTTCTATGTGCGGTAAAGGCGAGAGCTTATGCGGGAGAGTTCCGCGTGGGTACCCGAAGTACCGTCGAACTCGTCGTAGCGTGTTCCACGGCCAATCTGTCCGAAGGGCAGAAAGAAACTGCGGGAACTCGGCGGGAGCCGGTAATCGAAATGCCGACGATAACCTCGGTAGGCGGCGGGTGCCGGTAGTCGAATCGACAGTCCTGCCGCCAACAGCCTGCTGACATGCCGATAACGCTTACGCCACGTCCATCGTCGATTCCAGTCAAGCTCACCAGTCCCCTATATATAGAAGGAAACTACATTTAATGCCATCACTACTCAAAAGTACGGCTTTTCTATGTGCGGTAAAGGCGAGAGCTTATGCGGGAGAGTTCCGCGTGGCTACCCTAAGTGCCGTCGAACTCGTCGTAGCGTGTTCCACCGCCTATCTGTCCGAAGGGCAGAAAGAAACTGCGGGAACTCGGCGGGAGCCGGTAATCGAAATGCCGACGATAACCTCGGTAGGCGGCGGGTGCCGGTAGTCGAATCGACAGTCCTGCCGCCAACAGCCTGCTGACATGCCGATAACGCTTACGCCACGTCCATCGTCGATTCCAGTCAAGCCTCACCAGTCCCCTATATATAGAAGGAAACTACATTTAATGCCATCACTACTCAAAGTACGGCTTTTCTATGTGCGGTAAAGGCGAGAGCTTATGCGGGAGAGTTCCGCGTGGCTACCCTAAGTGCCGTCGAACTCGTCGTAGCGTGTTCCACCGCCTATCTGTCCGAAGGGCAGAAAGAAACTGCGGGAACTCGGCGGGAGCCGGTAATCGAAATGCCGACGATAACCTCGGTAGGCGGCGGGTGCCGGTAGTCGAATCGACAGTCCTGCCGCCAACAGCCTGCTGACATGCCGATAACGCTTACGCCACGTCCATCGTCGATTCCAGTCAAGCCTCACCAGTCCCCTATATATAGAAGGAAACTACATTTAATGCCATCACTACTCAAAAGTACGGCTTTTCTATGTGCGGTAAAGGCGAGAGCTTATGCGGGAGAGTTCCGCGTGGCTACCTAAGTGCCGTCGAACTCGTCGTAGCGTGTTCCACGGCCAATCTGTCCGAAGGGCAGAAAGAAACTGCGGGAACTCGGCGGGAGCCGGTAATCGAAATGCCGACGATAACCTCGGTAGGCGGCGGGTGCCGGTAGTCGAATCGACAGTCCTGCCGCCAACAGCCTGCTGACATGCCGATAACGCTTACGCCACGTCCATCGTCGATTCCAGTCAAGCTCACCAGTCCCCTATATATAGAAGGAAACTACATTTAATGCCATCACTACTCAAAAGTACGGCTTTTCTATGTGCGGTAAAGGCGAGAGCTTATGCGGGAGAGTTCCGCGTGGGTACCCGAAGTACCGTCGAACTCGTCGTAGCGTGTTCCACGGCCAATCTGTCCGAAGGGCAGAAAGAAACTGCGGGAACTCGGCGGGAGCCGGTAATCGAAATGCCGACGATAACCTCGGTAGGCGGCGGGTGCCGGTAGTCGAATCGACAGTCCTGCCGCCAACAGCCTGCTGACATGCCGATAACGCTTACGCCACGTCCATCGTCGATTCCAGTCAAGCCTCACCAGTCCCCTATATATAGAAGGAAACTACATTTAATGCCATCACTACTCAAAGTACGGCTTTTCTATGTGCGGTAAAGGCGAGAGCTTATGCGGGAGAGTTCCGCGTGGCTACCCTAAGTGCCGTCGAACTCGTCGTAGCGTGTTCCACCGCCAATCTGTCCGAAGGGCAGAAAGAAACTGCGGGAACTCGGCGGGAGCCGGTAATCGAAATGCCGACGATAACCTCGGTAGGCGGCGGGTGCCGGTAGTCGAATCGACAGTCCTGCCGCCAACAGCCTGCTGACATGCCGATAACGCTTACGCCACGTCCATCGTCGATTCCAGTCAAGCCTCACCAGTCCCTATATATAGAAGGAAACTACATTTAATGCCATCACTACTCAAAGTACGGCTTTTCTATGTGCGGTAAAGGCGAGAGCTTATGCGGGAGAGTTCCGCGTGGCTACCCTAAGTGCCGTCGAACTCGTCGTAGCGTGTTCCACCGCCTATCTGTCCGAAGGGCAGAAAGAAACTGCGGGAACTCGGCGGGAGCCGGTAATCGAAATGCCGACGATAACCTCGGTAGGCGGCGGGTGCCGGTAGTCGAATCGACAGTCCTGCCGCCAACAGCCTGCTGACATGCCGATAACGCTTACGCCACGTCCATCGTCGATTCCAGTCAAGCCTCACCAGTCCCCTATATATAGAAGGAAACTACATTTAATGCCATCACTACTCAAAAGTACGGCTTTTCTATGTGCGGTAAAGGCGAGAGCTTATGCGGGAGAGTTCCGCGTGGCTACCTAAGTGCCGTCGAACTCGTCGTAGCGTGTTCCACCGCCTATCTGTCCGAAGGGCAGAAAGAAACTGCGGGAACTCGGCGGGAGCCGGTAATCGAAATGCCGACGATAACCTCGGTAGGCGGCGGGTGCCGGTAGTCGAATCGACAGTCCTGCCGCCAACAGCCTGCTGACATGCCGATAACGCTTACGCCACGTCCATCGTCGATTCCAGTCAAGCCTCACCAGTCCCTATATATATAGAAGGAAACTACATTTAATGCCATCACTACTCAAAGTACGGCTTTTCTATGTGCGGTAAAGGCGAGAGCTTATGCGGGAGAGTTCCGCGTGGGTACCGAAGTACCGTCGAACTCGTCGTAGCGTGTTCCACCGCCAATCTGTCCGAAGGGCAGAAAGAAACTGCGGGAACTCGGCGGGAGCCGGTAATCGAAATGCCGACGATAACCTCGGTAGGCGGCGGGTGCCGGTAGTCGAATCGACAGTCCTGCCGCCAACAGCCTGCTGACATGCCGATAACGCTTACGCTACGTCCATCGTCGATTCCAGTCAAGCTCACCAGTCCCCTATATATAGAAGGAAACTACATTTAATGCCATCACTACTCAAAAGTACGGCTTTTCTATGTGCGGTAAAGGCGAGAGCTTATGCGGGAGAGTTCCGCGTGGGTACCCGAAGTACCGTCGAACTCGTCGTAGCGTGTTCCACCGCCAATCTGTCCGAAGGGCAGAAAGAAACTGCGGGAACTCGGCGGGAGCCGGTAATCGAAATGCCGACGATAACCTCGGTAGGCGGCGGGTGCCGGTAGTCGAATCGACAGTCCTGCCGCCAACAGCCTGCTGACATGCCGATAACGCTTACGCCACGTCCATCGTCGATTCCAGTCAAGCCTCACCAGTCCCCTATATATATAGAAGGAAACTACATTTAATGCCATCACTACTCAAAGTACGGCTTTTCTATGTGCGGTAAAGGCGAGAGCTTATGCGGGAGAGTTCCGCGTGGCTACCCTAAGTGCCGTCGAACTCGTCGTAGCGTGTTCCACCGCCTATCTGTCCGAAGGGCAGAAAGAAACTGCGGGAACTCGGCGGGAGCCGGTAATCGAAATGCCGACGATAACCTCGGTAGGCGGCGGGTGCCGGTAGTCGAATCGACAGTCCTGCCGCCAACAGCCTGCTGACATGCCGATAACGCTTACGCCACGTCCATCGTCGATTCCAGTCAAGCCTCACCAGTCCCCTATATATAGAAGGAAACTACATTTAATGCCATCACTACTCAAAGTACGGCTTTTCTATGTGCGGTAAAGGCGAGAGCTTATGCGGGAGAGTTCCGCGTGGCTACCCTAAGTGCCGTCGAACTCGTCGTAGCGTGTTCCACCGCCTATCTGTCCGAAGGGCAGAAAGAAACTGCGGGAACTCGGCGGGAGCCGGTAATCGAAATGCCGACGATAACCTCGGTAGGCGGCGGGTGCCGGTAGTCGAATCGACAGTCCTGCCGCCAACAGCCTGCTGACATGCCGATAACGCTTACGCCACGTCCATCGTCGATTCCAGTCAAGCCTCACCAGTCCCTATATATAGAAGGAAACTACATTTAATGCCATCACTACTCAAAGTACGGCTTTTCTATGTGCGGTAAAGGCGAGAGCTTATGCGGGAGAGTTCCGCGTGGGTACCCTAAGTACCGTCGAACTCGTCGTAGCGTGTTCCACCGCCTATCTGTCCGAAGGGCAGAAAGAAACTGCGGGAACTCGGCGGGAGCCGGTAATCGAAATGCCGACGATAACCTCGGTAGGCGGCGGGTGCCGGTAGTCGAATCGACAGTCCTGCCGCCAACAGCCTGCTGACATGCCGATAACGCTTACGCCACGTCCATCGTCGATTCCAGTCAAGCCTCACCAGTCCCTATATATATAGAAGGAAACTACATTTAATGCCATCACTACTCAAAAGTACGGCTTTTCTATGTGCGGTAAAGGCGAGAGCTTATGCGGGAGAGTTCCGCGTGGGTACCCTAAGTACCGTCGAACTCGTCGTAGCGTGTTCCACCGCCTATCTGTCCGAAGGGCAGAAAGAAACTGCGGGAACTCGGCGGGAGCCGGTAATCGAAATGCCGACGATAACCTCGGTAGGCGGCGGGTGCCGGTAGTCGAATCGACAGTCCTGCCGCCAACAGCCTGCTGACATGCCGATAACGCTTACGCCACGTCCATCGTCGATTCCAGTCAAGCCTCACCAGTCCCTATATATAGAAGGAAACTACATTTAATGCCATCACTACTCAAAGTACGGCTTTTCTATGTGCGGTAAAGGCGAGAGCTTATGCGGGAGAGTTCCGCGTGGGTACCCGAAGTACCGTCGAACTCGTCGTAGCGTGTTCCACCGCCTATCTGTCCGAAGGGCAGAAAGAAACTGCGGGAACTCGGCGGGAGCCGGTAATCGAAATGCCGACGATAACCTCGGTAGGCGGCGGGTGCCGGTAGTCGAATCGACAGTCCTGCCGCCAACAGCCTGCTGACATGCCGATAACGCTTACGCCACGTCCATCGTCGATTCCAGTCAAGCCTCACCAGTCCCCTATATATAGAAGGAAACTACATTTAATGCCATCACTACTCAAAGTACGGCTTTTCTATGTGCGGTAAAGGCGAGAGCTTATGCGGGAGAGTTCCGCGTGGCTACCCTAAGTGCCGTCGAACTCGTCGTAGCGTGTTCCACCGCCTATCTGTCCGAAGGGCAGAAAGAAACTGCGGGAACTCGGCGGGAGCCGGTAATCGAAATGCCGACGATAACCTCGGTAGGCGGCGGGTGCCGGTAGTCGAATCGACAGTCCTGCCGCCAACAGCCTGCTGACATGCCGATAACGCTTACGCCACGTCCATCGTCGATTCCAGTCAAGCCTCACCAGTCCCCTATATATAGAAGGAAACTACATTTAATGCCATCACTACTCAAAGTACGGCTTTTCTATGTGCGGTAAAGGCGAGAGCTTATGCGGGAGAGTTCCGCGTGGGTACCCAAGTACCGTCGAACTCGTCGTAGCGTGTTCCACCGCCTATCTGTCCGAAGGGCAGAAAGAAACTGCGGGAACTCGGCGGGAGCCGGTAATCGAAATGCCGACGATAACCTCGGTAGGCGGCGGGTGCCGGTAGTCGAATCGACAGTCCTGCCGCCAACAGCCTGCTGACATGCCGATAACGCTTACGCCACGTCCATCGTCGATTCCAGTCAAGCCTCACCAGTCCCCCTATATATAGAAGGAAACTACATTTAATGCCATCACTACTCAAAGTACGGCTTTTTCTATGTGCGGTAAAGGCGAGAGCTTATGCGGGAGAGTTCCGCGTGGGTACCCGAAGTACCGTCGAACTCGTCGTAGCGTGTTCCACCGCCTATCTGTCCGAAGGGCAGAAAGAAACTGCGGGAACTCGGCGGGAGCCGGTAATCGAAATGCCGACGATAACCTCGGTAGGCGGCGGGTGCCGGTAGTCGAATCGACAGTCCTGCCGCCAACAGCCTGCTGACATGCCGATAACGCTTACGCCACGTCCATCGTCGATTCCAGTCAAGCCTCACCAGTCCCCTATATATAGAAGGAAACTACATTTAATGCCATCACTACTCAAAAGTACGGCTTTTCTATGTGCGGTAAAGGCGAGAGCTTATGCGGGAGAGTTCCGCGTGGGTACCCGAAGTACCGTCGAACTCGTCGTAGCGTGTTCCACCGCCTATCTGTCCGAAGGGCAGAAAGAAACTGCGGGAACTCGGCGGGAGCCGGTAATCGAAATGCCGACGATAACCTCGGTAGGCGGCGGGTGCCGGTAGTCGAATCGACAGTCCTGCCGCCAACAGCCTGCTGACATGCCGATAACGCTTACGCCACGTCCATCGTCGATTCCAGTCAAGCTCACCAGTCCCCTATATATAGAAGGAAACTACATTTAATGCCATCACTACTCAAAGTACGGCTTTTCTATGTGCGGTAAAGGCGAGAGCTTATGCGGGAGAGTTCCGCGTGGGTACCCGAAGTACCGTCGAACTCGTCGTAGCGTGTTCCACCGCCTATCTGTCCGAAGGGCAGAAAGAAACTGCGGGAACTCGGCGGGAGCCGGTAATCGAAATGCCGACGATAACCTCGGTAGGCGGCGGGTGCCGGTAGTCGAATCGACAGTCCTGCCGCCAACAGCCTGCTGACATGCCGATAACGCTTACGCCACGTCCATCGTCGATTCCAGTCAAGCCTCACCAGTCCCCTATATATAGAAGGAAACTACATTTAATGCCATCACTACTCAAAGTACGGCTTTTCTATGTGCGGTAAAGGCGAGAGCTTATGCGGGAGAGTTCCGCGTGGCTACCCTAAGTGCCGTCGAACTCGTCGTAGCGTGTTCCACCGCCTATCTGTCCGAAGGGCAGAAAGAAACTGCGGGAACTCGGCGGGAGCCGGTAATCGAAATGCCGACGATAACCTCGGTAGGCGGCGGGTGCCGGTAGTCGAATCGACAGTCCTGCCGCCAACAGCCTGCTGACATGCCGATAACGCTTACGCCACGTCCATCGTCGATTCCAGTCAAGCCTCACCAGTCCCTATATATAGAAGGAAACTACATTTAATGCCATCACTACTCAAAGTACGGCTTTTCTATGTGCGGTAAAGGCGAGAGCTTATGCGGGAGAGTTCCGCGTGGCTACCTAAGTGCCGTCGAACTCGTCGTAGCGTGTTCCACCGCCTATCTGTCCGAAGGGCAGAAAGAAACTGCGGGAACTCGGCGGGAGCCGGTAATCGAAATGCCGACGATAACCTCGGTAGGCGGCGGGTGCCGGTAGTCGAATCGACAGTCCTGCCGCCAACAGCCTGCTGACATGCCGATAACGCTTACGCCACGTCCATCGTCGATTCCAGTCAAGCCTCACCAGTCCCTATATATAGAAGGAAACTACATTTAATGCCATCACTACTCAAAAGTACGGCTTTTCTATGTGCGGTAAAGGCGAGAGCTTATGCGGGAGAGTTCCGCGTGGGTACCCGAAGTACCGTCGAACTCGTCGTAGCGTGTTCCACCGCCTATCTGTCCGAAGGGCAGAAAGAAACTGCGGGAACTCGGCGGGAGCCGGTAATCGAAATGCCGACGATAACCTCGGTAGGCGGCGGGTGCCGGTAGTCGAATCGACAGTCCTGCCGCCAACAGCCTGCTGACATGCCGATAACGCTTACGCTACGTCCATCGTCGATTCCAGTCAAGCTCACCAGTCCCCTATATATAGAAGGAAACTACATTTAATGCCATCACTACTCAAAGTACGGCTTTTCTATGTGCGGTAAAGGCGAGAGCTTATGCGGGAGAGTTCCGCGTGGGTACCCGAAGTACCGTCGAACTCGTCGTAGCGTGTTCCACCGCCAATCTGTCCGAAGGGCAGAAAGAAACTGCGGGAACTCGGCGGGAGCCGGTAATCGAAATGCCGACGATAACCTCGGTAGGCGGCGGGTGCCGGTAGTCGAATCGACAGTCCTGCCGCCAACAGCCTGCTGACATGCCGATAACGCTTACGCCACGTCCATCGTCGATTCCAGTCAAGCCTCACCAGTCCCCTATATATAGAAGGAAACTACATTTAATGCCATCACTACTCAAAGTACGGCTTTTCTATGTGCGGTAAAGGCGAGAGCTTATGCGGGAGAGTTCCGCGTGGGTACCCTAAGTACCGTCGAACTCGTCGTAGCGTGTTCCACCGCCTATCTGTCCGAAGGGCAGAAAGAAACTGCGGGAACTCGGCGGGAGCCGGTAATCGAAATGCCGACGATAACCTCGGTAGGCGGCGGGTGCCGGTAGTCGAATCGACAGTCCTGCCGCCAACAGCCTGCTGACATGCCGATAACGCTTACGCCACGTCCATCGTCGATTCCAGTCAAGCCTCACCAGTCCCCTATATATAGAAGGAAACTACATTTAATGCCATCACTACTCAAAGTACGGCTTTTCTATGTGCGGTAAAGGCGAGAGCTTATGCGGGAGAGTTCCGCGTGGCTACCTAAGTGCCGTCGAACTCGTCGTAGCGTGTTCCACCGCCTATCTGTCCGAAGGGCAGAAAGAAACTGCGGGAACTCGGCGGGAGCCGGTAATCGAAATGCCGACGATAACCTCGGTAGGCGGCGGGTGCCGGTAGTCGAATCGACAGTCCTGCCGCCAACAGCCTGCTGACATGCCGATAACGCTTACGCCACGTCCATCGTCGATTCCAGTCAAGCCTCACCAGTCCCTATATATAGAAGGAAACTACATTTAATGCCATCACTACTCAAAGTACGGCTTTTCTATGTGCGGTAAAGGCGAGAGCTTATGCGGGAGAGTTCCGCGTGGGTACCCTAAGTACCGTCGAACTCGTCGTAGCGTGTTCCACCGCCTATCTGTCCGAAGGGCAGAAAGAAACTGCGGGAACTCGGCGGGAGCCGGTAATCGAAATGCCGACGATAACCTCGGTAGGCGGCGGGTGCCGGTAGTCGAATCGACAGTCCTGCCGCCAACAGCCTGCTGACATGCCGATAACGCTTACGCCACGTCCATCGTCGATTCCAGTCAAGCCTCACCAGTCCCCTATATATAGAAGGAAACTACATTTAATGCCATCACTACTCAAAGTACGGCTTTTCTATGTGCGGTAAAGGCGAGAGCTTATGCGGGAGAGTTCCGCGTGGGTACCCGAAGTACCGTCGAACTCGTCGTAGCGTGTTCCACCGCCTATCTGTCCGAAGGGCAGAAAGAAACTGCGGGAACTCGGCGGGAGCCGGTAATCGAAATGCCGACGATAACCTCGGTAGGCGGCGGGTGCCGGTAGTCGAATCGACAGTCCTGCCGCCAACAGCCTGCTGACATGCCGATAACGCTTACGCCACGTCCATCGTCGATTCCAGTCAAGCCTCACCAGTCCCCTATATATAGAAGGAAACTACATTTAATGCCATCACTACTCAAAAGTACGGCTTTTCTATGTGCGGTAAAGGCGAGAGCTTATGCGGGAGAGTTCCGCGTGGGTACCCGAAGTACCGTCGAACTCGTCGTAGCGTGTTCCACCGCCTATCTGTCCGAAGGGCAGAAAGAAACTGCGGGAACTCGGCGGGAGCCGGTAATCGAAATGCCGACGATAACCTCGGTAGGCGGCGGGTGCCGGTAGTCGAATCGACAGTCCTGCCGCCAACAGCCTGCTGACATGCCGATAACGCTTACGCCACGTCCATCGTCGATTCCAGTCAAGCCTCACCAGTCCCCTATATATAGAAGGAAACTACATTTAATGCCATCACTACTCAAAGTACGGCTTTTCTATGTGCGGTAAAGGCGAGAGCTTATGCGGGAGAGTTCCGCGTGGGTACCCTAAGTACCGTCGAACTCGTCGTAGCGTGTTCCACCGCCTATCTGTCCGAAGGGCAGAAAGAAACTGCGGGAACTCGGCGGGAGCCGGTAATCGAAATGCCGACGATAACCTCGGTAGGCGGCGGGTGCCGGTAGTCGAATCGACAGTCCTGCCGCCAACAGCCTGCTGACATGCCGATAACGCTTACGCCACGTCCATCGTCGATTCCAGTCAAGCCTCACCAGTCCCTATATATATAGAAGGAAACTACATTTAATGCCATCACTACTCAAAGTACGGCTTTTCTATGTGCGGTAAAGGCGAGAGCTTATGCGGGAGAGTTCCGCGTGGCTACCCTAAGTGCCGTCGAACTCGTCGTAGCGTGTTCCACCGCCTATCTGTCCGAAGGGCAGAAAGAAACTGCGGGAACTCGGCGGGAGCCGGTAATCGAAATGCCGACGATAACCTCGGTAGGCGGCGGGTGCCGGTAGTCGAATCGACAGTCCTGCCGCCAACAGCCTGCTGACATGCCGATAACGCTTACGCCACGTCCATCGTCGATTCCAGTCAAGCCTCACCAGTCCCCTATATATAGAAGGAAACTACATTTAATGCCATCACTACTCAAAGTACGGCTTTTCTATGTGCGGTAAAGGCGAGAGCTTATGCGGGAGAGTTCCGCGTGGGTACCCGAAGTACCGTCGAACTCGTCGTAGCGTGTTCCACCGCCTATCTGTCCGAAGGGCAGAAAGAAACTGCGGGAACTCGGCGGGAGCCGGTAATCGAAATGCCGACGATAACCTCGGTAGGCGGCGGGTGCCGGTAGTCGAATCGACAGTCCTGCCGCCAACAGCCTGCTGACATGCCGATAACGCTTACGCCACGTCCATCGTCGATTCCAGTCAAGCCTCACCAGTCCCCCTATATATAGAAGGAAACTACATTTAATGCCATCACTACTCAAAGTACGGCTTTTCTATGTGCGGTAAAGGCGAGAGCTTATGCGGGAGAGTTCCGCGTGGGTACCCGAAGTACCGTCGAACTCGTCGTAGCGTGTTCCACCGCCAATCTGTCCGAAGGGCAGAAAGAAACTGCGGGAACTCGGCGGGAGCCGGTAATCGAAATGCCGACGATAACCTCGGTAGGCGGCGGGTGCCGGTAGTCGAATCGACAGTCCTGCCGCCAACAGCCTGCTGACATGCCGATAACGCTTACGCTACGTCCATCGTCGATTCCAGTCAAGCTCACCAGTCCCCTATATATAGAAGGAAACTACATTTAATGCCATCACTACTCAAAGTACGGCTTTTCTATGTGCGGTAAAGGCGAGAGCTTATGCGGGAGAGTTCCGCGTGGGTACCCGAAGTACCGTCGAACTCGTCGTAGCGTGTTCCACGGCCAATCTGTCCGAAGGGCAGAAAGAAACTGCGGGAACTCGGCGGGAGCCGGTAATCGAAATGCCGACGATAACCTCGGTAGGCGGCGGGTGCCGGTAGTCGAATCGACAGTCCTGCCGCCAACAGCCTGCTGACATGCCGATAACGCTTACGCCACGTCCATCGTCGATTCCAGTCAAGCCTCACCAGTCCCTATATATAGAAGGAAACTACATTTAATGCCATCACTACTCAAAGTACGGCTTTTCTATGTGCGGTAAAGGCGAGAGCTTATGCGGGAGAGTTCCGCGTGGCTACCCTAAGTGCCGTCGAACTCGTCGTAGCGTGTTCCACCGCCTATCTGTCCGAAGGGCAGAAAGAAACTGCGGGAACTCGGCGGGAGCCGGTAATCGAAATGCCGACGATAACCTCGGTAGGCGGCGGGTGCCGGTAGTCGAATCGACAGTCCTGCCGCCAACAGCCTGCTGACATGCCGATAACGCTTACGCCACGTCCATCGTCGATTCCAGTCAAGCCTCACCAGTCCCTATATATAGAAGGAAACTACATTTAATGCCATCACTACTCAAAGTACGGCTTTTCTATGTGCGGTAAAGGCGAGAGCTTATGCGGGAGAGTTCCGCGTGGCTACCTAAGTGCCGTCGAACTCGTCGTAGCGTGTTCCACCGCCTATCTGTCCGAAGGGCAGAAAGAAACTGCGGGAACTCGGCGGGAGCCGGTAATCGAAATGCCGACGATAACCTCGGTAGGCGGCGGGTGCCGGTAGTCGAATCGACAGTCCTGCCGCCAACAGCCTGCTGACATGCCGATAACGCTTACGCCACGTCCATCGTCGATTCCAGTCAAGCCTCACCAGTCCCCTATATATAGAAGGAAACTACATTTAATGCCATCACTACTCAAAGTACGGCTTTTCTATGTGCGGTAAAGGCGAGAGCTTATGCGGGAGAGTTCCGCGTGGGTACCCGAAGTACCGTCGAACTCGTCGTAGCGTGTTCCACCGCCTATCTGTCCGAAGGGCAGAAAGAAACTGCGGGAACTCGGCGGGAGCCGGTAATCGAAATGCCGACGATAACCTCGGTAGGCGGCGGGTGCCGGTAGTCGAATCGACAGTCCTGCCGCCAACAGCCTGCTGACATGCCGATAACGCTTACGCTACGTCCATCGTCGATTCCAGTCAAGCCTCACCAGTCCCTATATATAGAAGGAAACTACATTTAATGCCATCACTACTCAAAGTACGGCTTTTCTATGTGCGGTAAAGGCGAGAGCTTATGCGGGAGAGTTCCGCGTGGGTACCCGAAGTACCGTCGAACTCGTCGTAGCGTGTTCCACGCCTATCTGTCCGAAGGGCAGAAAGAAACTGCGGGAACTCGGCGGGAGCCGGTAATCGAAATGCCGACGATAACCTCGGTAGGCGGCGGGTGCCGGTAGTCGAATCGACAGTCCTGCCGCCAACAGCCTGCTGACATGCCGATAACGCTTACGCCACGTCCATCGTCGATTCCAGTCAAGCCTCACCAGTCCCTATATATAGAAGGAAACTACATTTAATGCCATCACTACTCAAAGTACGGCTTTTCTATGTGCGGTAAAGGCGAGAGCTTATGCGGGAGAGTTCCGCGTGGGTACCCGAAGTACCGTCGAACTCGTCGTAGCGTGTTCCACCGCCTATCTGTCCGAAGGGCAGAAAGAAACTGCGGGAACTCGGCGGGAGCCGGTAATCGAAATGCCGACGATAACCTCGGTAGGCGGCGGGTGCCGGTAGTCGAATCGACAGTCCTGCCGCCAACAGCCTGCTGACATGCCGATAACGCTTACGCCACGTCCATCGTCGATTCCAGTCAAGCCTCACCAGTCCCCTATATATAGAAGGAAACTACATTTAATGCCATCACTACTCAAAAGTACGGCTTTTCTATGTGCGGTAAAGGCGAGAGCTTATGCGGGAGAGTTCCGCGTGGCTACCCTAAGTGCCGTCGAACTCGTCGTAGCGTGTTCCACCGCCTATCTGTCCGAAGGGCAGAAAGAAACTGCGGGAACTCGGCGGGAGCCGGTAATCGAAATGCCGACGATAACCTCGGTAGGCGGCGGGTGCCGGTAGTCGAATCGACAGTCCTGCCGCCAACAGCCTGCTGACATGCCGATAACGCTTACGCCACGTCCATCGTCGATTCCAGTCAAGCCTCACCAGTCCCTATATATAGAAGGAAACTACATTTAATGCCATCACTACTCAAAGTACGGCTTTTCTATGTGCGGTAAAGGCGAGAGCTTATGCGGGAGAGTTCCGCGTGGCTACCCTAAGTGCCGTCGAACTCGTCGTAGCGTGTTCCACCGCCTATCTGTCCGAAGGGCAGAAAGAAACTGCGGGAACTCGGCGGGAGCCGGTAATCGAAATGCCGACGATAACCTCGGTAGGCGGCGGGTGCCGGTAGTCGAATCGACAGTCCTGCCGCCAACAGCCTGCTGACATGCCGATAACGCTTACGCCACGTCCATCGTCGATTCCAGTCAAGCCTCACCAGTCCCCTATATATAGAAGGAAACTACATTTAATGCCATCACTACTCAAAAGTACGGCTTTTCTATGTGCGGTAAAGGCGAGAGCTTATGCGGGAGAGTTCCGCGTGGGTACCCGAAGTACCGTCGAACTCGTCGTAGCGTGTTCCACCGCCTATCTGTCCGAAGGGCAGAAAGAAACTGCGGGAACTCGGCGGGAGCCGGTAATCGAAATGCCGACGATAACCTCGGTAGGCGGCGGGTGCCGGTAGTCGAATCGACAGTCCTGCCGCCAACAGCCTGCTGACATGCCGATAACGCTTACGCTACGTCCATCGTCGATTCCAGTCAAGCTCACCAGTCCCCTATATATAGAAGGAAACTACATTTAATGCCATCACTACTCAAAGTACGGCTTTTCTATGTGCGGTAAAGGCGAGAGCTTATGCGGGAGAGTTCCGCGTGGGTACCCGAAGTACCGTCGAACTCGTCGTAGCGTGTTCCACCGCCAATCTGTCCGAAGGGCAGAAAGAAACTGCGGGAACTCGGCGGGAGCCGGTAATCGAAATGCCGACGATAACCTCGGTAGGCGGCGGGTGCCGGTAGTCGAATCGACAGTCCTGCCGCCAACAGCCTGCTGACATGCCGATAACGCTTACGCCACGTCCATCGTCGATTCCAGTCAAGCTCACCAGTCCCTATATATATAGAAGGAAACTACATTTAATGCCATCACTACTCAAAAGTACGGCTTTTCTATGTGCGGTAAAGGCGAGAGCTTATGCGGGAGAGTTCCGCGTGGGTACCGAAGTACCGTCGAACTCGTCGTAGCGTGTTCCACCGCCAATCTGTCCGAAGGGCAGAAAGAAACTGCGGGAACTCGGCGGGAGCCGGTAATCGAAATGCCGACGATAACCTCGGTAGGCGGCGGGTGCCGGTAGTCGAATCGACAGTCCTGCCGCCAACAGCCTGCTGACATGCCGATAACGCTTACGCCACGTCCATCGTCGATTCCAGTCAAGCCTCACCAGTCCCCTATATATAGAAGGAAACTACATTTAATGCCATCACTACTCAAAGTACGGCTTTTCTATGTGCGGTAAAGGCGAGAGCTTATGCGGGAGAGTTCCGCGTGGCTACCCTAAGTGCCGTCGAACTCGTCGTAGCGTGTTCCACCGCCTATCTGTCCGAAGGGCAGAAAGAAACTGCGGGAACTCGGCGGGAGCCGGTAATCGAAATGCCGACGATAACCTCGGTAGGCGGCGGGTGCCGGTAGTCGAATCGACAGTCCTGCCGCCAACAGCCTGCTGACATGCCGATAACGCTTACGCCACGTCCATCGTCGATTCCAGTCAAGCCTCACCAGTCCCCTATATATATAGAAGGAAACTACATTTAATGCCATCACTACTCAAAGTACGGCTTTTCTATGTGCGGTAAAGGCGAGAGCTTATGCGGGAGAGTTCCGCGTGGCTACCTAAGTGCCGTCGAACTCGTCGTAGCGTGTTCCACCGCCTATCTGTCCGAAGGGCAGAAAGAAACTGCGGGAACTCGGCGGGAGCCGGTAATCGAAATGCCGACGATAACCTCGGTAGGCGGCGGGTGCCGGTAGTCGAATCGACAGTCCTGCCGCCAACAGCCTGCTGACATGCCGATAACGCTTACGCCACGTCCATCGTCGATTCCAGTCAAGCCTCACCAGTCCCCTATATATAGAAGGAAACTACATTTAATGCCATCACTACTCAAAAGTACGGCTTTTCTATGTGCGGTAAAGGCGAGAGCTTATGCGGGAGAGTTCCGCGTGGCTACCCTAAGTGCCGTCGAACTCGTCGTAGCGTGTTCCACCGCCTATCTGTCCGAAGGGCAGAAAGAAACTGCGGGAACTCGGCGGGAGCCGGTAATCGAAATGCCGACGATAACCTCGGTAGGCGGCGGGTGCCGGTAGTCGAATCGACAGTCCTGCCGCCAACAGCCTGCTGACATGCCGATAACGCTTACGCTACGTCCATCGTCGATTCCAGTCAAGCTCACCAGTCCCCTATATATAGAAGGAAACTACATTTAATGCCATCACTACTCAAAAGTACGGCTTTTCTATGTGCGGTAAAGGCGAGAGCTTATGCGGGAGAGTTCCGCGTGGGTACCCGAAGTACCGTCGAACTCGTCGTAGCGTGTTCCACGGCCAATCTGTCCGAAGGGCAGAAAGAAACTGCGGGAACTCGGCGGGAGCCGGTAATCGAAATGCCGACGATAACCTCGGTAGGCGGCGGGTGCCGGTAGTCGAATCGACAGTCCTGCCGCCAACAGCCTGCTGACATGCCGATAACGCTTACGCCACGTCCATCGTCGATTCCAGTCAAGCCTCACCAGTCCCCTATATATAGAAGGAAACTACATTTAATGCCATCACTACTCAAAGTACGGCTTTTCTATGTGCGGTAAAGGCGAGAGCTTATGCGGGAGAGTTCCGCGTGGCTACCCTAAGTGCCGTCGAACTCGTCGTAGCGTGTTCCACCGCCTATCTGTCCGAAGGGCAGAAAGAAACTGCGGGAACTCGGCGGGAGCCGGTAATCGAAATGCCGACGATAACCTCGGTAGGCGGCGGGTGCCGGTAGTCGAATCGACAGTCCTGCCGCCAACAGCCTGCTGACATGCCGATAACGCTTACGCCACGTCCATCGTCGATTCCAGTCAAGCCTCACCAGTCCCCTATATATAGAAGGAAACTACATTTAATGCCATCACTACTCAAAGTACGGCTTTTCTATGTGCGGTAAAGGCGAGAGCTTATGCGGGAGAGTTCCGCGTGGCTACCCTAAGTGCCGTCGAACTCGTCGTAGCGTGTTCCACCGCCTATCTGTCCGAAGGGCAGAAAGAAACTGCGGGAACTCGGCGGGAGCCGGTAATCGAAATGCCGACGATAACCTCGGTAGGCGGCGGGTGCCGGTAGTCGAATCGACAGTCCTGCCGCCAACAGCCTGCTGACATGCCGATAACGCTTACGCCACGTCCATCGTCGATTCCAGTCAAGCCTCACCAGTCCCCTATATATAGAAGGAAACTACATTTAATGCCATCACTACTCAAAAGTACGGCTTTTCTATGTGCGGTAAAGGCGAGAGCTTATGCGGGAGAGTTCCGCGTGGGTACCCGAAGTACCGTCGAACTCGTCGTAGCGTGTTCCACCGCCTATCTGTCCGAAGGGCAGAAAGAAACTGCGGGAACTCGGCGGGAGCCGGTAATCGAAATGCCGACGATAACCTCGGTAGGCGGCGGGTGCCGGTAGTCGAATCGACAGTCCTGCCGCCAACAGCCTGCTGACATGCCGATAACGCTTACGCCACGTCCATCGTCGATTCCAGTCAAGCCTCACCAGTCCCTATATATATAGAAGGAAACTACATTTAATGCCATCACTACTCAAAGTACGGCTTTTCTATGTGCGGTAAAGGCGAGAGCTTATGCGGGAGAGTTCCGCGTGGCTACCCTAAGTGCCGTCGAACTCGTCGTAGCGTGTTCCACCGCCTATCTGTCCGAAGGGCAGAAAGAAACTGCGGGAACTCGGCGGGAGCCGGTAATCGAAATGCCGACGATAACCTCGGTAGGCGGCGGGTGCCGGTAGTCGAATCGACAGTCCTGCCGCCAACAGCCTGCTGACATGCCGATAACGCTTACGCCACGTCCATCGTCGATTCCAGTCAAGCCTCACCAGTCCCCTATATATAGAAGGAAACTACATTTAATGCCATCACTACTCAAAAGTACGGCTTTTCTATGTGCGGTAAAGGCGAGAGCTTATGCGGGAGAGTTCCGCGTGGGTACCCGAAGTACCGTCGAACTCGTCGTAGCGTGTTCCACCGCCAATCTGTCCGAAGGGCAGAAAGAAACTGCGGGAACTCGGCGGGAGCCGGTAATCGAAATGCCGACGATAACCTCGGTAGGCGGCGGGTGCCGGTAGTCGAATCGACAGTCCTGCCGCCAACAGCCTGCTGACATGCCGATAACGCTTACGCCACGTCCATCGTCGATTCCAGTCAAGCCTCACCAGTCCCTATATATATAGAAGGAAACTACATTTAATGCCATCACTACTCAAAAGTACGGCTTTTCTATGTGCGGTAAAGGCGAGAGCTTATGCGGGAGAGTTCCGCGTGGCTACCTAAGTGCCGTCGAACTCGTCGTAGCGTGTTCCACCGCCTATCTGTCCGAAGGGCAGAAAGAAACTGCGGGAACTCGGCGGGAGCCGGTAATCGAAATGCCGACGATAACCTCGGTAGGCGGCGGGTGCCGGTAGTCGAATCGACAGTCCTGCCGCCAACAGCCTGCTGACATGCCGATAACGCTTACGCCACGTCCATCGTCGATTCCAGTCAAGCCTCACCAGTCCCCTATATATAGAAGGAAACTACATTTAATGCCATCACTACTCAAAGTACGGCTTTTCTATGTGCGGTAAAGGCGAGAGCTTATGCGGGAGAGTTCCGCGTGGCTACCCTAAGTGCCGTCGAACTCGTCGTAGCGTGTTCCACCGCCTATCTGTCCGAAGGGCAGAAAGAAACTGCGGGAACTCGGCGGGAGCCGGTAATCGAAATGCCGACGATAACCTCGGTAGGCGGCGGGTGCCGGTAGTCGAATCGACAGTCCTGCCGCCAACAGCCTGCTGACATGCCGATAACGCTTACGCCACGTCCATCGTCGATTCCAGTCAAGCCTCACCAGTCCCCTATATATAGAAGGAAACTACATTTAATGCCATCACTACTCAAAAGTACGGCTTTTCTATGTGCGGTAAAGGCGAGAGCTTATGCGGGAGAGTTCCGCGTGGGTACCCGAAGTACCGTCGAACTCGTCGTAGCGTGTTCCACCGCCTATCTGTCCGAAGGGCAGAAAGAAACTGCGGGAACTCGGCGGGAGCCGGTAATCGAAATGCCGACGATAACCTCGGTAGGCGGCGGGTGCCGGTAGTCGAATCGACAGTCCTGCCGCCAACAGCCTGCTGACATGCCGATAACGCTTACGCTACGTCCATCGTCGATTCCAGTCAAGCCTCACCAGTCCCCTATATATAGAAGGAAACTACATTTAATGCCATCACTACTCAAAAGTACGGCTTTTCTATGTGCGGTAAAGGCGAGAGCTTATGCGGGAGAGTTCCGCGTGGGTACCCGAAGTACCGTCGAACTCGTCGTAGCGTGTTCCACGGCCAATCTGTCCGAAGGGCAGAAAGAAACTGCGGGAACTCGGCGGGAGCCGGTAATCGAAATGCCGACGATAACCTCGGTAGGCGGCGGGTGCCGGTAGTCGAATCGACAGTCCTGCCGCCAACAGCCTGCTGACATGCCGATAACGCTTACGCCACGTCCATCGTCGATTCCAGTCAAGCTCACCAGTCCCCTATATATAGAAGGAAACTACATTTAATGCCATCACTACTCAAAAGTACGGCTTTTCTATGTGCGGTAAAGGCGAGAGCTTATGCGGGAGAGTTCCGCGTGGGTACCCGAAGTACCGTCGAACTCGTCGTAGCGTGTTCCACCGCCAATCTGTCCGAAGGGCAGAAAAAAACTGCGGGAACTCGGCGGGAGCCGGTAATCGAAATGCCGACGATAACCTCGGTAGGCGGCGGGTGCCGGTAGTCGAATCGACAGTCCTGCCGCCAACAGCCTGCTGACATGCCGATAACGCTTACGCCACGTCCATCGTCGATTCCAGTCAAGCCTCACCAGTCCCCTATATATAGAAGGAAACTACATTTAATGCCATCACTACTCAAAAGTACGGCTTTTCTATGTGCGGTAAAGGCGAGAGCTTATGCGGGAGAGTTCCGCGTGGCTACCCTAAGTGCCGTCGAACTCGTCGTAGCGTGTTCCACCGCCTATCTGTCCGAAGGGCAGAAAGAAACTGCGGGAACTCGGCGGGAGCCGGTAATCGAAATGCCGACGATAACCTCGGTAGGCGGCGGGTGCCGGTAGTCGAATCGACAGTCCTGCCGCCAACAGACTGGTGTCATGCCGATAACGCTTACGCCACGTCCATCGTCGATTCCAGTCAAGCCTCACCAGTCCCCTATATATAGAAGGAAACTACATTTAATGCCATCACTACTCAAAAGTACGGCTTTTCTATGTGCGGTAAAGGCGAGAGCTTATGCGGGAGAGTTCCGCGTGGGTACCCGAAGTACCGTCGAACTCGTCGTAGCGTGTTCCACCGCCTATCTGTCCGAAGGGCAGAAAGAAACTGCGGGAACTCGGCGGGAGCCGGTAATCGAAATGCCGACGATAACCTCGGTAGGCGGCGGGTGCCGGTAGTCGAATCGACAGTCCTGCCGCCAACAGCCTGCTGACATGCCGATAACGCTTACGCCACGTCCATCGTCGATTCCAGTCAAGCCTCACCAGTCCCCTATATATAGAAGGAAACTACATTTAATGCCATCACTACTCAAAGTACGGCTTTTCTATGTGCGGTAAAGGCGAGAGCTTATGCGGGAGAGTTCCGCGTGGGTACCCGAAGTACCGTCGAACTCGTCGTAGCGTGTTCCACCGCCTATCTGTCCGAAGGGCAGAAAGAAACTGCGGGAACTCGGCGGGAGCCGGTAATCGAAATGCCGACGATAACCTCGGTAGGCGGCGGGTGCCGGTAGTCGAATCGACAGTCCTGCCGCCAACAGCCTGCTGACATGCCGATAACGCTTACGCCACGTCCATCGTCGATTCCAGTCAAGCCTCACCAGTCCCCTATATATAGAAGGAAACTACATTTAATGCCATCACTACTCAAAAGTACGGCTTTTCTATGTGCGGTAAAGGCGAGAGCTTATGCGGGAGAGTTCCGCGTGGGTACCCGAAGTACCGTCGAACTCGTCGTAGCGTGTTCCACGCCTATCTGTCCGAAGGGCAGAAAGAAACTGCGGGAACTCGGCGGGAGCCGGTAATCGAAATGCCGACGATAACCTCGGTAGGCGGCGGGTGCCGGTAGTCGAATCGACAGTCCTGCCGCCAACAGCCTGCTGACATGCCGATAACGCTTACGCCACGTCCATCGTCGATTCCAGTCAAGCCTCACCAGTCCCTATATATAGAAGGAAACTACATTTAATGCCATCACTACTCAAAAGTACGGCTTTTCTATGTGCGGTAAAGGCGAGAGCTTATGCGGGAGAGTTCCGCGTGGGTACCCGAAGTACCGTCGAACTCGTCGTAGCGTGTTCCACCGCCAATCTGTCCGAAGGGCAGAAAGAAACTGCGGGAACTCGGCGGGAGCCGGTAATCGAAATGCCGACGATAACCTCGGTAGGCGGCGGGTGCCGGTAGTCGAATCGACAGTCCTGCCGCCAACAGCCTGCTGACATGCCGATAACGCTTACGCCACGTCCATCGTCGATTCCAGTCAAGCTCACCAGTCCCCTATATATAGAAGGAAACTACATTTAATGCCATCACTACTCAAAAGTACGGCTTTTCTATGTGCGGTAAAGGCGAGAGCTTATGCGGGAGAGTTCCGCGTGGGTACCCGAAGTACCGTCGAACTCGTCGTAGCGTGTTCCACCGCCAATCTGTCCGAAGGGCAGAAAGAAACTGCGGGAACTCGGCGGGAGCCGGTAATCGAAATGCCGACGATAACCTCGGTAGGCGGCGGGTGCCGGTAGTCGAATCGACAGTCCTGCCGCCAACAGCCTGCTGACATGCCGATAACGCTTACGCTACGTCCATCGTCGATTCCAGTCAAGCTCACCAGTCCCTATATATAGAAGGAAACTACATTTAATGCCATCACTACTCAAAAGTACGGCTTTTCTATGTGCGGTAAAGGCGAGAGCTTATGCGGGAGAGTTCCGCGTGGGTACCCGAAGTACCGTCGAACTCGTCGTAGCGTGTTCCACCGCCAATCTGTCCGAAGGGCAGAAAGAAACTGCGGGAACTCGGCGGGAGCCGGTAATCGAAATGCCGACGATAACCTCGGTAGGCGGCGGGTGCCGGTAGTCGAATCGACAGTCCTGCCGCCAACAGCCTGCTGACATGCCGATAACGCTTACGCCACGTCCATCGTCGATTCCAGTCAAGCTCACCAGTCCCCTATATATAGAAGGAAACTACATTTAATGCCATCACTACTCAAAGTACGGCTTTTCTATGTGCGGTAAAGGCGAGAGCTTATGCGGGAGAGTTCCGCGTGGGTACCCGAAGTACCGTCGAACTCGTCGTAGCGTGTTCCACCGCCAATCTGTCCGAAGGGCAGAAAGAAACTGCGGGAACTCGGCGGGAGCCGGTAATCGAAATGCCGACGATAACCTCGGTAGGCGGCGGGTGCCGGTAGTCGAATCGACAGTCCTGCCGCCAACAGCCTGCTGACATGCCGATAACGCTTACGCCACGTCCATCGTCGATTCCAGTCAAGCTCACCAGTCCCCTATATATAGAAGGAAACTACATTTAATGCCATCACTACTCAAAGTACGGCTTTTCTATGTGCGGTAAAGGCGAGAGCTTATGCGGGAGAGTTCCGCGTGGGTACCCGAAGTACCGTCGAACTCGTCGTAGCGTGTTCCACCGCCAATCTGTCCGAAGGGCAGAAAGAAACTGCGGGAACTCGGCGGGAGCCGGTAATCGAAATGCCGACGATAACCTCGGTAGGCGGCGGGTGCCGGTAGTCGAATCGACAGTCCTGCCGCCAACAGCCTGCTGACATGCCGATAACGCTTACGCCACGTCCATCGTCGATTCCAGTCAAGCCTCACCAGTCCCCTATATATAGAAGGAAACTACATTTAATGCCATCACTACTCAAAAGTACGGCTTTTCTATGTGCGGTAAAGGCGAGAGCTTATGCGGGAGAGTTCCGCGTGGGTACCCGAAGTACCGTCGAACTCGTCGTAGCGTGTTCCACGGCCAATCTGTCCGAAGGGCAGAAAGAAACTGCGGGAACTCGGCGGGAGCCGGTAATCGAAATGCCGACGATAACCTCGGTAGGCGGCGGGTGCCGGTAGTCGAATCGACAGTCCTGCCGCCAACAGCCTGCTGACATGCCGATAACGCTTACGCCACGTCCATCGTCGATTCCAGTCAAGCCTCACCAGTCCCTATATATATAGAAGGAAACTACATTTAATGCCATCACTACTCAAAGTACGGCTTTTCTATGTGCGGTAAAGGCGAGAGCTTATGCGGGAGAGTTCCGCGTGGGTACCCTAAGTACCGTCGAACTCGTCGTAGCGTGTTCCACCGCCTATCTGTCCGAAGGGCAGAAAGAAACTGCGGGAACTCGGCGGGAGCCGGTAATCGAAATGCCGACGATAACCTCGGTAGGCGGCGGGTGCCGGTAGTCGAATCGACAGTCCTGCCGCCAACAGCCTGCTGACATGCCGATAACGCTTACGCCACGTCCATCGTCGATTCCAGTCAAGCCTCACCAGTCCCCTATATATAGAAGGAAACTACATTTAATGCCATCACTACTCAAAGTACGGCTTTTCTATGTGCGGTAAAGGCGAGAGCTTATGCGGGAGAGTTCCGCGTGGCTACCCTAAGTGCCGTCGAACTCGTCGTAGCGTGTTCCACCGCCTATCTGTCCGAAGGGCAGAAAGAAACTGCGGGAACTCGGCGGGAGCCGGTAATCGAAATGCCGACGATAACCTCGGTAGGCGGCGGGTGCCGGTAGTCGAATCGACAGTCCTGCCGCCAACAGACTGGTGTCATGCCGATAACGCTTACGCCACGTCCATCGTCGATTCCAGTCAAGCCTCACCAGTCCCCTATATATATAGAAGGAAACTACATTTAATGCCATCACTACTCAAAAGTACGGCTTTTCTATGTGCGGTAAAGGCGAGAGCTTATGCGGGAGAGTTCCGCGTGGCTACCCTAAGTGCCGTCGAACTCGTCGTAGCGTGTTCCACCGCCTATCTGTCCGAAGGGCAGAAAGAAACTGCGGGAACTCGGCGGGAGCCGGTAATCGAAATGCCGACGATAACCTCGGTAGGCGGCGGGTGCCGGTAGTCGAATCGACAGTCCTGCCGCCAACAGCCTGCTGACATGCCGATAACGCTTACGCCACGTCCATCGTCGATTCCAGTCAAGCTCACCAGTCCCTATATATAGAAGGAAACTACATTTAATGCCATCACTACTCAAAGTACGGCTTTTCTATGTGCGGTAAAGGCGAGAGCTTATGCGGGAGAGTTCCGCGTGGGTACCCGAAGTACCGTCGAACTCGTCGTAGCGTGTTCCACCGCCAATCTGTCCGAAGGGCAGAAAGAAACTGCGGGAACTCGGCGGGAGCCGGTAATCGAAATGCCGACGATAACCTCGGTAGGCGGCGGGTGCCGGTAGTCGAATCGACAGTCCTGCCGCCAACAGCCTGCTGACATGCCGATAACGCTTACGCCACGTCCATCGTCGATTCCAGTCAAGCCTCACCAGTCCCCTATATATAGAAGGAAACTACATTTAATGCCATCACTACTCAAAAGTACGGCTTTTCTATGTGCGGTAAAGGCGAGAGCTTATGCGGGAGAGTTCCGCGTGGGTACCCGAAGTACCGTCGAACTCGTCGTAGCGTGTTCCACCGCCTATCTGTCCGAAGGGCAGAAAGAAACTGCGGGAACTCGGCGGGAGCCGGTAATCGAAATGCCGACGATAACCTCGGTAGGCGGCGGGTGCCGGTAGTCGAATCGACAGTCCTGCCGCCAACAGCCTGCTGACATGCCGATAACGCTTACGCCACGTCCATCGTCGATTCCAGTCAAGCCTCACCAGTCCCTATATATAGAAGGAAACTACATTTAATGCCATCACTACTCAAAGTACGGCTTTTCTATGTGCGGTAAAGGCGAGAGCTTATGCGGGAGAGTTCCGCGTGGCTACCTAAGTGCCGTCGAACTCGTCGTAGCGTGTTCCACCGCCTATCTGTCCGAAGGGCAGAAAGAAACTGCGGGAACTCGGCGGGAGCAGGTAATCGAAATGCCGACGATAACCTCGGTAGGCGGCGGGTGCCGGTAGTCGAATCGCCAGTCCTGCCGCCAACAGCCTGCTGACATGCCGATAACGCTTACGCCACGTCCATCGTCGATTCCAGTCAAGCCTCACCAGTCCCCTATATATAGAAGGAAACTACATTTAATGCCATCACTACTCAAAAGTACGGCTTTTCTATGTGCGGTAAAGGCGAGAGCTTATGCGGGAGAGTTCCGCGTGGCTACCCTAAGTACCGTCGAACTCGTCGTAGCGTGTTCCACCGCCTATCTGTCCGAAGGGCAGAAAGAAACTGCGGGAACTCGGCGGGAGCAGGTAATCGAAATGCCGACGATAACCTCGGTAGGCGGCGGGTGCCGGTAGTCGAATCGCCAGTCCTGCCGCCAACAGCCTGCTGACATGCCGATAACGCTTACGCCACGTCCATCGTCGATTCCAGTCAAGCTCACCAGTCCCCTATATATAGAAGGAAACTACATTTAATGCCATCACTACTCAAAAGTACGGCTTTTCTATGTGCGGTAAAGGCGAGAGCTTATGCGGGAGAGTTCCGCGTGGCTACCCTAAGTACCGTCGAACTCGTCGTAGCGTGTTCCACGGCCAATCTGTCCGAAGGGCAGAAAGAAACTGCGGGAACTCGGCGGGAGCCGGTAATCGAAATGCCGACGATAACCTCGGTAGGCGGCGGGTGCCGGTAGTCGAATCGACAGTCCTGCCGCCAACAGCCTGCTGACATGCCGATAACGCTTACGCTACGTCCATCGTCGATTCCAGTCAAGCTCACCAGTCCCCTATATATAGAAGGAAACTACATTTAATGCCATCACTACTCAAAAGTACGGCTTTTCTATGTGCGGTAAAGGCGAGAGCTTATGCGGGAGAGTTCCGCGTGGGTACCCGAAGTACCGTCGAACTCGTCGTAGCGTGTTCCACCGCCAATCTGTCCGAAGGGCAGAAAGAAACTGCGGGAACTCGGCGGGAGCCGGTAATCGAAATGCCGACGATAACCTCGGTAGGCGGCGGGTGCCGGTAGTCGAATCGACAGTCCTGCCGCCAACAGCCTGCTGACATGCCGATAACGCTTACGCTACGTCCATCGTCGATTCCAGTCAAGCCTCACCAGTCCCCTATATATAGAAGGAAACTACATTTAATGCCATCACTACTCAAAGTACGGCTTTTCTATGTGCGGTAAAGGCGAAAGCTTATGCGGGAGAGTTCCGCGTGGCTACCCTCTGTTCGGTGACATGCCGATAACGCTTACGCTACGTCCATCGTCGATGACAGTCAAGCCTCACCAGTCCCCTATATATATAGAAGGAAACTACATTTAATGCCATCACTACTCAATAGTACGGCCTTTCTATGTGCGGTAAAGGCGAGAGCTTATGCGGGAGAGTTCCGCGTGGCTACCCTAAGTACCGTCGATCTCGTCGTAGCGTGTTCCACCGGGTATCTGTCCGAAGGGCACAAAGAAACTGCGGGCACTCGGCGGGAGCAGGTGATCGAAATACCGGCGATATCCTCTAGGGACGACGAATCGAAGGAACCGCCGCCAACCTTTTGGGCACTTTTCGCAGCGGCTGAGCCTAGACGTACGTCCCGTTGGAGAAAGCTGCTGTTTGACCACGCACGCGCGAAACAGCCCGAGAAAATGGATTCCCCCGTCGGTAGGCGGCGGGCGCGGGTGTTTAAATTTCCCAATCGCTGGCACATGCTCTGAGACTCTGTTCGACTTGTACCGAGGCCAATGCGTGTACTCGGCGGGAGCAGGTGATCGAAATGCCGTCCACATCCTCTAGGGACGACGAATCGAAGGACCCGCCGCCAACCTTTCGGGCACTTTTTGCAACGGCTGCGTCTAGACGTCCGACCCGTTGGAGCAAGCTGCTGTTCGACCACGCACGCGCGATAGAGGCCGAGAAAATGGGTTCCCCCGTCGGTAGGCGGCGGGCGCGGGTGTTTAAATTTCCCGCTCGCTGGCACATGCTCTGAGACTCTGTTCGACTTGTACCGAGGCCAATGCGTGTACTCGGCGGGAGCAGGTGTTCGAAATGCCGACCGTATCCTCTAGGGACGACGAATCGAAGGTCCCGCCGCCAACCTTTCGGGCACTTTTCGCAACGGCTGCGTCTAGACGTCCGACCCGTTGGAGCAAGCGGCTGTTAGACCACGCACGCGCGAAACAGACCGAGAAAATCGGTTCCCCCGTCGGTAGGCGGCGGGCGCGGGTGTTTAAATTTCCCAATCGCTGGCACATGCTCTGAGACTCTGTTCGACTTGTACCGAGGCCAATGCGTGTACTCGGCGGGAGCAGGTGTTCGAAATGCCGACCGTATCCTCTAGGGACGACGAATCGAAGGTCCCGCCGCCAACCTTTCGGGCACTTTTCGCAACGGCTGCGTCTAGACGTCCGACCCGTTGGAGCAAGCTGCTGTTGGACCACGCACGCGCGAAACAGACCGAGAAAATCGGTTCCCCCGTCGGTAGGCGGCGGGCGCGGATGTTTAAATTTCCCAATCGCTGGCACATGCTCTGAGACTCTGTTCGACTTGTACCGAGGCCAATGCGTGTACTCGGCGGGAGCAGGTGTTCGAAATGCCGACCACATCCTCTAGGGACGACGAATCGAAGGACCCGCCGCCAACCTTTCGGGCACTTTTTGCAACGGCTGCGTCTAGACGTCCGACCCGTTGGAGCAAGCTGCTGTTCGACCACGCACGCGCGAAACAGGCCGAGAAAATCGGTTCCCCCGTCGGTAGGCGGCGGGCGCGGGTGTTTAAATTTCCCGCTCGCTGGCACATGCTCTGAGACTCTGTTCGACTTGTACCGAGGCCAATGCGTGTACTCGGCGGGAGCAGGTGTTCGAAATGCCGACCGTATCCTCTAGGGACAACGAATCGAAGGACCCGCCGCCAACCTTTCGGGCACTTTTCGCAACGGCTGCGTCTAGACGTCCGACCCGTTGGAGCAAGCTGCTGTTGGACCACGCACGCGCGAAACAGACCGAGAAAATCGGTTCCCCCGTCGGTAGGCGGCGGGCGCGGGTGTTTAAATTTCCCAATCGCTGTCACATGCTCTGAGACTCTGTTCGACTTGTACCGAGGCCAATGCGTGTACTCGGCGGGAGCAGGTGTTCGAATTGCCGACCGTATCCTCTAGGGACGACGAATCGAAGGACCCGCCGCCAACCTTTCGGGCACTTTTCGCAACGGCTGCGTCTAGACGTCCGACCCGTTGGAGCAAGCTGCTGTTGGACCACGCACGCGCGAAACAGACCGAGAAAATCGGTTCCCCCGTCGGTAGGCGGCGGGCGCGGGTGTTTAAATTTCCCAATCGCTGGCACATGCTCTGAGACTCTGTTCGACTTGTACCGAGGCCAATGCGTGTACTCGGCGGGAGCAGGTGATCGAAATGCCGTCCACATCCTCTAGGGACGACGAATCGAAGGACCCGCCGCCAACCTTTCGGGCACTTTTTGCAACGGCTGCGTCTAGACGTCCGACCCGTTGGAGCAAGCTGCTGTTCGACCACGCACGCGCGAAAGAGGCCGAGAAAATGGGTTCCCCCGTCGGTAGGCGGCGGGTGCGGGTGTTTAAATTTCCCGCTCGCTGGCACATGCTCTGAGACTCTGTTCGACTTGTACCGAGGCCAATGCGTGTACTCGGCGGGAGCAGGTGTTCGAAATGCCGACCGTATCCTCTAGGGACGACGAATCGAAGGTCCCGCCGCCAACCTTTCGGGCACTTTTCGCAACGGCTGCGTCTAGACGTCCGACCCGTTGGAGCAAGCGGCTGTTAGAACACGCACGC
>NW_027467782.1:59519201-59576701 GCF_004210375.1 Tachypleus tridentatus | reverse complement strand
TCGGACCCTTGGTTTGACAAGCTGAAATTCAACGGCTCGTGCAGAGCACGCTGCGGGTCCAGCATCCCTTGTGTCTCTGACTGAGACCGGCTAATCGCTCGGATTAACTCGTAGGCGTGCGGTCGAACGCACGTACTGCTTTTATCCCCGCTCGGACCGAGAGGGAAAGGGAAACAGTCACCGTTGTTCACGTGCCCCGTGAAAGGGAAGAGCCGCTCGGACCCTTGGTTTGACATGCTGAAATTCAACGACTCGTGCAGAGCACGCTGCGGGTCCAGCATCCCGTGTGTCTCTGACTGAGACCGGCTAATCGCTCGGATTAACTCGTAGGCGTGCGGTCGAACGCACGTACTGCTTTTATCCCCGCTCGGACCGAGAGGGAAAGGGAAACAGTCACCGTTCTTCACGTGCCCCGTGAAAGGGAAGAGCCGCTCGGACCCTTGGTTTGACATGCTGAAATTCAACGGCTCGTGCAGAGCACGCTGCGGGTCCAGCATCCCGTGTGTCTCTGACTGAGACCGGCTAATCGCTCGGATTAACTCGTAGGCGTGCGGTCGAACGCACGTACTGCTTTTATCCCCGCTCGGACCGAGAGGGAAAGGGAAACAGTCACCGTAAATAACATGCCCCGTGAAAGGGAAGGGCCGCTCGGACCCTTGGTTTGACAAGCTGAAATTCAACGACTCGTGCAGAGCACGCTGCGGGTCCAGCATCCCGTGTGTCTCTGACTGAGACCGGCTAATCGCTCGGATTAACTCGTAGGCGTGCGGTCGAACGCACGTACTGCTTTTATCCCCGCGGACCGGACCGAGAGGGAACGGGAAACAGCTACCCATATATTTTACGACAGTAACCTCTTCCACCGAGGCACGTCAAAAACCACCGTTACAGGTGGTGCCGAATCCACCGAGACGGGTAGAACGACAAACTTACTAGGAAAACGCCGCACAGTGTTCTTAAAACCATCACTTCTCGCAACATTCTTTTCGCTCCAATATATTGTTTCAATCCACCATTACGTTCGTTCATTCAATATCTCTCGGCCTCTTACATTCTTTGTTCGGCCATTTCTTAACACTATCGGCAGTCGTTTTCGCTAGTACTCACCACCTGTGTGGAAACGGGCCGTGACCAGCCCACAGGTCCCGGGCACGCCGGGTTAAAAGGTGAGAGGAGGCTTAACACAATGTTACAATCCTGTCTCAGACAGACTATGCCCCCTATATAGAGAAGGAAACTAAATTTAATGCCATCAGAACCCATTAGTACGGCATTTCAAAGTGCGCGGTAAAGGCAAGGGACCAAGCGGAATAGTTCCGCATCGCTACCCTGAGTTGCGTCAAATTGGTCCTCAGTTTTGAGTGAAAAAGTGGTGAAAATGAACGCTGAAAACAACGTTTCTAACTATCAAACTGATTTTGCCATTTCCTCCCACTTTCCAAATTTCACCGAACTCTCCTCACATCCATGCCGTCTTTGGCATCACTCTATACGGGAGAAAATTTCTTAAAGTCGTACTCCCTTTCAGGTCCGTCTCAGACAGACTATGCCCCCTATATAGAGAAGGAAACTACATTTAATGCCATCAGAACCCATTAGTACGGCGTTTCAAAGTGCGGTAAAAGGCGAGAACCTATGCGGGCAAGTTCCGCATCGCAACCCTGAGTTGCGTCAAATTGGTCCTCAGTTTTGAGTGAAAAAGTGGTGAAAATGAACGCTGAAAAACAACGTTTCTAACTATCAAACTGATTTTGCCATTTCCTCCCACTTTCCAAATTTCACCGAACTCTCCTCACATCCATGCCGTCTTTGGCATCACTCTATACGGGAGAAAATTTCTTAAAGTCGTACTCCCTTTCAGGTCCGTCTCAGACAGACTATGCCCCCTATATAGAGAAGGAAACTACATTTAATGCCATCAGAACCCATTAGTACGGCATTTGAAAGTGCGGTAAACGGCGAGAGCCTATGCGGGCAAGTTCCGCATCGCAACCCTGAGTTGCGTCAAATTGGTCCTCAGTTTTGAGTGAAAAAGTGGTGAAAATGAACGCTGAAAAACAACGTTTCTAACTATCAAACTGATTTTGCCATTTCCTCCCACTTTCCAAATTTCACCGAACTCGCCTCACATCCATGCCGTCTTTGGCATCACACTATACGGGAGAAAATTTCTTAAAGCCGTCCTCCCTTTGAAGTCCGTCTCAGACAGACTATGCTCCCTATATATAGAAGGAAACTACATTTAATGCCATCAGAACCCATTAGTACGGCTTTTGAAAGTGCGGTAAAAGGCGAGAGCCTATGCGGGCAAGTTCCGCATCGCAACCCTGAGTTGCGTCAAATTGGTCCTCAGTTTTGAGTGAAAAAGTGGTGAAAATGAACGCTGAAAAACAACGTTTCTAACTATCAAACTGATTTTGCCATTTCCTCCCACTTTCCAAATTTCACCGAACTCTCCTCACATCCATGCCGTCTTTGGCATCACTCTATACGGGAGAAAATTTCTTAAAGTCGTACTCCCTTTCAGGTCCGTCTCAGACAGACTATGCCCCCTATATAGAGAAGGAAACTACATTTAATGCCATCAGAACCCATTAGTACGGCATTTGAAAGTGCGGTAAACGGCGAGAGCCTATGCGGGCAAGTTCCGCATCGCAACCCTGAGTTGCGTCAAATTGGTCCTCAGTTTTGAGCGAAAAGTGGTGAAAATGAACGCTGAAAACAACGTTTCTAACT
Organism: Tachypleus tridentatus; assembly: GCF_004210375.1. Taxonomy (NCBI): domain Eukaryota; kingdom Metazoa; phylum Arthropoda; class Merostomata; order Xiphosura; family Limulidae; genus Tachypleus; species Tachypleus tridentatus. Next base: position 59,573,965 of record NW_027467782.1, on the reverse strand, counting down.
ATCAAACTGATTTTGCCATTTCCTCCCACTTTCCAAATTTCACCGAACTCGCCTCACATCCATGCCGTCTTTGGCATCACTCTATATGGGAGAAAATTTCTTAAAGCCGTCCTCCCTTTGAAGTCCGTCTCAGACAGACTATGCTCCTATATATAGAAGGAAACTACATTTAATGCCATCAGAACCCATTAGTACGGCTTTTGAAAGTGCGGTAAAAGGCGAGAGCCTATGCGGGCAAGTTCCGCATCGCAACCCTGAGTTGCGTCAAATTGGTCCTCAGTTTTGAGCGAAAAAGGTACACGTAACGTCCTAAAAACTACCGGGTAGTGTCCGCATCGTCCTCCACAACCCCGCCAACGGACGCGTCGCGTGATCGATCGCGAATCTCTCCTAGAGGCAATGAGGCCATTGGGGTTAGTCGGCGGCAACGTTTTAACATGCCGATAACGCTTACGCTACGTCCATCGTCGATTCCAGTCAAGCCTCACCAGTCCCCTATATATAGAAGGAAACTACATTTAATGCCATCACTACTCAAAAGTACGGCTTTTCTATGTGCGGTAAAGGCGAGAGCTTATGCGGGAGAGTTCCGCGTGGCTACCCTAAGTGCCGTCGAACTCGTCGTAGCGTGTTCCACCGCCTATCTGTCCGAAGGGCAGAAAGAAACTGCGGGAACTCGGCGGGAGCCGGTAATCGAAATGCCGACGATAACCTCGATAGGCGGCGGGTGCCGGTAGTCGAATCGACAGTCCTGCCGCCAACAGACTGGTGTCATGCCGATAACGCTTACGCCACGTCCATCGTCGATTCCAGTCAAGCCTCACCAGTCCCCTATATATATAGAAGGAAACTACATTTAATGCCATCACTACTCAAAAGTACGGCTTTTCTATGTGCGGTAAAGGCGAGAGCTTATGCGGGAGAGTTCCGCGTGGCTACCCTAAGTGCCGTCGAACTCGTCGTAGCGTGTTCCACCGCCTATCTGTCCGAAGGGCAGAAAGAAACTGCGGGAACTCGGCGGGAGCAGGTAATCGAAATGCCGACGATAACCTCGGTAGGCGGCGGGTGCCGGTAGTCGAATCGACAGTCCTGCCGCCAACAGCCTGCTGACATGCCGATAACGCTTACGCTACGTCCATCGTCGATTCCAGTCAAGCTCACCAGTCCCCTATATATAGAAGGAAACTACATTTAATGCCATCACTACTCAAAAGTACGGCTTTTCTATGTGCGGTAAAGGCGAGAGCTTATGCGGGAGAGTTCCGCGTGGGTACCCGAAGTACCGTCGAACTCGTCGTAGCGTGTTCCACGGCCAATCTGTCCGAAGGGCAGAAAGAAACTGCGGGAACTCGGCGGGAGCCGGTAATCGAAATGCCGACGATAACCTCGGTAGGCGGCGGGTGCCGGTAGTCGAATCGACAGTCCTGCCGCCAACAGCCTGCTGACATGCCGATAACGCTTACGCTACGTCCATCGTCGATTCCAGTCAAGCTCACCAGTCCCCTATATATAGAAGGAAACTACATTTAATGCCATCACTACTCAAAAGTACGGCTTTTCTATGTGCGGTAAAGGCGAGAGCTTATGCGGGAGAGTTCCGCGTGGGTACCCGAAGTACCGTCGAACTCGTCGTAGCGTGTTCCACGGCCAATCTGTCCGAAGGGCAGAAAGAAACTGCGGGAACTCGGCGGGAGCCGGTAATCGAAATGCCGACGATAACCTCGGTAGGCGGCGGGTGCCGGTAGTCGAATCGACAGTCCTGCCGCCAACAGCCTGCTGACATGCCGATAACGCTTACGCCACGTCCATCGTCGATTCCAGTCAAGCCTCACCAGTCCCCTATATATAGAAGGAAACTACATTTAATGCCATCACTACTCAAAAGTACGGCTTTTCTATGTGCGGTAAAGGCGAGAGCTTATGCGGGAGAGTTCCGCGTGGCTACCCTAAGTGCCGTCGAACTCGTCGTAGCGTGTTCCACCGCCTATCTGTCCGAAGGGCAGAAAGAAACTGCGGGAACTCGGCGGGAGCCGGTAATCGAAATGCCGACGATAACCTCGGTAGGCGGCGGGTGCCGGTAGTCGAATCGACAGTCCTGCCGCCAACAGACTGGTGTCATGCCGATAACGCTTACGCCACGTCCATCGTCGATTCCAGTCAAGCCTCACCAGTCCCCTATATATAGAAGGAAACTACATTTAATGCCATCACTACTCAAAAGTACGGCTTTTCTATGTGCGGTAAAGGCGAGAGCTTATGCGGGAGAGTTCCGCGTGGCTACCCTAAGTGCCGTCGAACTCGTCGTAGCGTGTTCCACCGCCTATCTGTCCGAAGGGCAGAAAGAAACTGCGGGAACTCGGCGGGAGCCGGTAATCGAAATGCCGACGATAACCTCGGTAGGCGGCGGGTGCCGGTAGTCGAATCGACAGTCCTGCCGCCAACAGACTGCTGTCATGCCGATAACGCTTACGCCACGTCCATCGTCGATTCCAGTCAAGCCTCACCAGTCCCCTATATATATAGAAGGAAACTACATTTAATGCCATCACTACTCAAAAGTACGGCTTTTCTATGTGCGGTAAAGGCGAGAGCTTATGCGGGAGAGTTCCGCGTGGCTACCCTAAGTGCCGTCGAACTCGTCGTAGCGTGTTCCACGGCCAATCTGTCCGAAGGGCAGAAAGAAACTGCGGGAACTCGGCGGGAGCCGGTAATCGAAATGCCGACGATAACCTCGGTAGGCGGCGGGTGCCGGTAGTCGAATCGACAGTCCTGCCGCCAACAGCCTGCTGACATGCCGATAACGCTTACGCTACGTCCATCGTCGATTCCAGTCAAGCTCACCAGTCCCCTATATATAGAAGGAAACTACATTTAATGCCATCACTACTCAAAAGTACGGCTTTTCTATGTGCGGTAAAGGCGAGAGCTTATGCGGGAGAGTTCCGCGTGGGTACCCGAAGTACCGTCGAACTCGTCGTAGCGTGTTCCACGGCCAATCTGTCCGAAGGGCAGAAAGAAACTGCGGGAACTCGGCGGGAGCCGGTAATCGAAATGCCGACGATAACCTCGGTAGGCGGCGGGTGCCGGTAGTCGAATCGACAGTCCTGCCGCCAACAGCCTGCTGACATGCCGATAACGCTTACGCCACGTCCATCGTCGATTCCAGTCAAGCCTCACCAGTCCCCTATATATAGAAGGAAACTACATTTAATGCCATCACTACTCAAAAGTACGGCTTTTCTATGTGCGGTAAAGGCGAGAGCTTATGCGGGAGAGTTCCGCGTGGCTACCCTAAGTGCCGTCGAACTCGTCGTAGCGTGTTCCACCGCCTATCTGTCCGAAGGGCAGAAAGAAACTGCGGGAACTCGGCGGGAGCCGGTAATCGAAATGCCGACGATAACCTCGGTAGGCGGCGGGTGCCGGTAGTCGAATCGACAGTCCTGCCGCCAACAGCCTGCTGACATGCCGATAACGCTTACGCCACGTCCATCGTCGATTCCAGTCAAGCCTCACCAGTCCCCTATATATATAGAAGGAAACTACATTTAATGCCATCACTACTCAAAAGTACGGCTTTTCTATGTGCGGTAAAGGCGAGAGCTTATGCGGGAGAGTTCCGCGTGGCTACCCTAAGTGCCGTCGAACTCGTCGTAGCGTGTTCCACCGCCTATCTGTCCGAAGGGCAGAAAGAAACTGCGGGAACTCGGCGGGAGCCGGTAATCGAAATGCCGACGATAACCTCGGTAGGCGGCGGGTGCCGGTAGTCGAATCGACAGTCCTGCCGCCAACAGACTGCTGTCATGCCGATAACGCTTACGCCACGTCCATCGTCGATTCCAGTCAAGCCTCACCAGTCCCCTATATATAGAAGGAAACTACATTTAATGCCATCACTACTCAAAAGTACGGCTTTTCTATGTGCGGTAAAGGCGAGAGCTTATGCGGGAGAGTTCCGCGTGGGTACCCGAAGTACCGTCGAACTCGTCGTAGCGTGTTCCACCGCCAATCTGTCCGAAGGGCAGAAAGAAACTGCGGGAACTCGGCGGGAGCCGGTAATCGAAATGCCGACGATAACCTCGGTAGGCGGCGGGTGCCGGTAGTCGAATCGACAGTCCTGCCGCCAACAGCCTGCTGACATGCCGATAACGCTTACGCCACGTCCATCGTCGATTCCAGTCAAGCCTCACCAGTCCCCTATATATAGAAGGAAACTACATTTAATGCCATCACTACTCAAAAGTACGGCTTTTCTATGTGCGGTAAAGGCGAGAGCTTATGCGGGAGAGTTCCGCGTGGCTACCCTAAGTGCCGTCGAACTCGTCGTAGCGTGTTCCACGGCCAATCTGTCCGAAGGGCAGAAAGAAACTGCGGGAACTCGGCGGGAGCCGGTAATCGAAATGCCGACGATAACCTCGGTAGGCGGCGGGTGCCGGTAGTCGAATCGACAGTCCTGCCGCCAACAGCCTGCTGACATGCCGATAACGCTTACGCTACGTCCATCGTCGATTCCAGTCAAGCTCACCAGTCCCCTATATATAGAAGGAAACTACATTTAATGCCATCACTACTCAAAAGTACGGCTTTTCTATGTGCGGTAAAGGCGAGAGCTTATGCGGGAGAGTTCCGCGTGGGTACCCGAAGTACCGTCGAACTCGTCGTAGCGTGTTCCACGGCCAATCTGTCCGAAGGGCAGAAAGAAACTGCGGGAACTCGGCGGGAGCCGGTAATCGAAATGCCGACGATAACCTCGGTAGGCGGCGGGTGCCGGTAGTCGAATCGACAGTCCTGCCGCCAACAGCCTGCTGACATGCCGATAACGCTTACGCCACGTCCATCGTCGATTCCAGTCAAGCCTCACCAGTCCCCTATATATAGAAGGAAACTACATTTAATGCCATCACTACTCAAAAGTACGGCTTTTCTATGTGCGGTAAAGGCGAGAGCTTATGCGGGAGAGTTCCGCGTGGCTACCCTAAGTGCCGTCGAACTCGTCGTAGCGTGTTCCACCGCCTATCTGTCCGAAGGGCAGAAAGAAACTGCGGGAACTCGGCGGGAGCCGGTAATCGAAATGCCGACGATAACCTCGATAGGCGGCGGGTGCCGGTAGTCGAATCGACAGTCCTGCCGCCAACAGACTGGTGTCATGCCGATAACGCTTACGCCACGTCCATCGTCGATTCCAGTCAAGCCTCACCAGTCCCCTATATATAGAAGGAAACTACATTTAATGCCATCACTACTCAAAAGTACGGCTTTTCTATGTGCGGTAAAGGCGAGAGCTTATGCGGGAGAGTTCCGCGTGGCTACCCTAAGTGCCGTCGAACTCGTCGTAGCGTGTTCCACCGCCTATCTGTCCGAAGGGCAGAAAGAAACTGCGGGAACTCGGCGGGAGCCGGTAATCGAAATGCCGACGATAACCTCGGTAGGCGGCGGGTGCCGGTAGTCGAATCGACAGTCCTGCCGCCAACAGACTGCTGTCATGCCGATAACGCTTACGCCACGTCCATCGTCGATTCCAGTCAAGCCTCACCAGTCCCCTATATATATAGAAGGAAACTACATTTAATGCCATCACTACTCAAAAGTACGGCTTTTCTATGTGCGGTAAAGGCGAGAGCTTATGCGGGAGAGTTCCGCGTGGGTACCCGAAGTACCGTCGAACTCGTCGTAGCGTGTTCCACCGCCTATCTGTCCGAAGGGCAGAAAGAAACTGCGGGAACTCGGCGGGAGCCGGTAATCGAAATGCCGACGATAACCTCGGTAGGCGGCGGGTGCCGGTAGTCGAATCGACAGTCCTGCCGCCAACAGCCTGCTGACATGCCGATAACGCTTACGCCACGTCCATCGTCGATTCCAGTCAAGCCTCACCAGTCCCCTATATATAGAAGGAAACTACATTTAATGCCATCACTACTCAAAAGTACGGCTTTTCTATGTGCGGTAAAGGCGAGAGCTTATGCGGGAGAGTTCCGCGTGGGTACCCTAAGTGCCGTCGAACTCGTCGTAGCGTGTTCCACCGCCAATCTGTCCGAAGGGCAGAAAGAAACTGCGGGAACTCGGCGGGAGCCGGTAATCGAAATGCCGACGATAACCTCGGTAGGCGGCGGGTGCCGGTAGTCGAATCGACAGTCCTGCCGCCAACAGCCTGCTGACATGCCGATAACGCTTACGCCACGTCCATCGTCGATTCCAGTCAAGCTCACCAGTCCCCTATATATAGAAGGAAACTACATTTAATGCCATCACTACTCAAAAGTACGGCTTTTCTATGTGCGGTAAAGGCGAGAGCTTATGCGGGAGAGTTCCGCGTGGGTACCCGAAGTACCGTCGAACTCGTCGTAGCGTGTTCCACGGCCAATCTGTCCGAAGGGCAGAAAGAAACTGCGGGAACTCGGCGGGAGCCGGTAATCGAAATGCCGACGATAACCTCGGTAGGCGGCGGGTGCCGGTAGTCGAATCGACAGTCCTGCCGCCAACAGCCTGCTGACATGCCGATAACGCTTACGCCACGTCCATCGTCGATTCCAGTCAAGCCTCACCAGTCCCCTATATATATAGAAGGAAACTACATTTAATGCCATCACTACTCAAAAGTACGGCTTTTCTATGTGCGGTAAAGGCGAGAGCTTATGCGGGAGAGTTCCGCGTGGCTACCCGAAGTACCGTCGAACTCGTCGTAGCGTGTTCCACCGCCTATCTGTCCGAAGGGCAGAAAGAAACTGCGGGAACTCGGCGGGAGCCGGTAATCGAAATGCCGACGATAACCTCGGTAGGCGGCGGGTGCCGGTAGTCGAATCGACAGTCCTGCCGCCAACAGCCTGCTGACATGCCGATAACGCTTACGCCACGTCCATCGTCGATTCCAGTCAAGCCTCACCAGTCCCCTATATATAGAAGGAAACTACATTTAATGCCATCACTACTCAAAAGTACGGCTTTTCTATGTGCGGTAAAGGCGAGAGCTTATGCGGGAGAGTTCCGCGTGGCTACCCTAAGTGCCGTCGAACTCGTCGTAGCGTGTTCCACCGCCTATCTGTCCGAAGGGCAGAAAGAAACTGCGGGAACTCGGCGGGAGCCGGTAATCGAAATGCCGACGATAACCTCGGTAGGCGGCGGGTGCCGGTAGTCGAATCGACAGTCCTGCCGCCAACAGCCTGCTGACATGCCGATAACGCTTACGCCACGTCCATCGTCGATTCCAGTCAAGCCTCACCAGTCCCCTATATATAGAAGGAAACTACATTTAATGCCATCACTACTCAAAAGTACGGCTTTTCTATGTGCGGTAAAGGCGAGAGCTTATGCGGGAGAGTTCCGCGTGGGTACCCGAAGTACCGTCGAACTCGTCGTAGCGTGTTCCACCGCCTATCTGTCCGAAGGGCAGAAAGAAACTGCGGGAACTCGGCGGGAGCCGGTAATCGAAATGCCGACGATAACCTCGGTAGGCGGCGGGTGCCGGTAGTCGAATCGACAGTCCTGCCGCCAACAGCCTGCTGACATGCCGATAACGCTTACGCCACGTCCATCGTCGATTCCAGTCAAGCCTCACCAGTCCCCTATATATAGAAGGAAACTACATTTAATGCCATCACTACTCAAAAGTACGGCTTTTCTATGTGCGGTAAAGGCGAGAGCTTATGCGGGAGAGTTCCGCGTGGGTACCCGAAGTACCGTCGAACTCGTCGTAGCGTGTTCCACCGCCTATCTGTCCGAAGGGCAGAAAGAAACTGCGGGAACTCGGCGGGAGCCGGTAATCGAAATGCCGACGATAACCTCGGTAGGCGGCGGGTGCCGGTAGTCGAATCGACAGTCCTGCCGCCAACAGCCTGCTGACATGCCGATAACGCTTACGCCACGTCCATCGTCGATTCCAGTCAAGCCTCACCAGTCCCCTATATATATAGAAGGAAACTACATTTAATGCCATCACTACTCAAAAGTACGGCTTTTCTATGTGCGGTAAAGGCGAGAGCTTATGCGGGAGAGTTCCGCGTGGCTACCCTAAGTACCGTCGAACTCGTCGTAGCGTGTTCCACCGCCTATCTGTCCGAAGGGCAGAAAGAAACTGCGGGAACTCGGCGGGAGCCGGTAATCGAAATGCCGACGATAACCTCGGTAGGCGGCGGGTGCCGGTAGTCGAATCGACAGTCCTGCCGCCAACAGCCTGCTGACATGCCGATAACGCTTACGCCACGTCCATCGTCGATTCCAGTCAAGCCTCACCAGTCCCTATATATATAGAAGGAAACTACATTTAATGCCATCACTACTCAAAAGTACGGCTTTTCTATGTGCGGTAAAGGCGAGAGCTTATGCGGGAGAGTTCCGCGTGGGTACCCGAAGTACCGTCGAACTCGTCGTAGCGTGTTCCACCGCCTATCTGTCCGAAGGGCAGAAAGAAACTGCGGGAACTCGGCGGGAGCCGGTAATCGAAATGCCGACGATAACCTCGGTAGGCGGCGGGTGCCGGTAGTCGAATCGACAGTCCTGCCGCCAACAGCCTGCTGACATGCCGATAACGCTTACGCCACGTCCATCGTCGATTCCAGTCAAGCCTCACCAGTCCCCTATATATAGAAGGAAACTACATTTAATGCCATCACTACTCAAAAGTACGGCTTTTCTATGTGCGGTAAAGGCGAGAGCTTATGCGGGAGAGTTCCGCGTGGGTACCCGAAGTACCGTCGAACTCGTCGTAGCGTGTTCCACCGCCTATCTGTCCGAAGGGCAGAAAGAAACTGCGGGAACTCGGCGGGAGCCGGTAATCGAAATGCCGACGATAACCTCGGTAGGCGGCGGGTGCCGGTAGTCGAATCGACAGTCCTGCCGCCAACAGCCTGCTGACATGCCGATAACGCTTACGCCACGTCCATCGTCGATTCCAGTCAAGCTCACCAGTCCCCTATATATAGAAGGAAACTACATTTAATGCCATCACTACTCAAAAGTACGGCTTTTCTATGTGCGGTAAAGGCGAGAGCTTATGCGGGAGAGTTCCGCGTGGGTACCCGAAGTACCGTCGAACTCGTCGTAGCGTGTTCCACCGCCTATCTGTCCGAAGGGCAGAAAGAAACTGCGGGAACTCGGCGGGAGCCGGTAATCGAAATGCCGACGATAACCTCGGTAGGCGGCGGGTGCCGGTAGTCGAATCGACAGTCCTGCCGCCAACAGCCTGCTGACATGCCGATAACGCTTACGCCACGTCCATCGTCGATTCCAGTCAAGCCTCACCAGTCCCCTATATATAGAAGGAAACTACATTTAATGCCATCACTACTCAAAAGTACGGCTTTTCTATGTGCGGTAAAAGGCGAGAGCTTATGCGGGAGAGTTCCGCGTGGGTACCCGAAGTACCGTCGAACTCGTCGTAGCGTGTTCCACCGCCTATCTGTCCGAAGGGCAGAAAGAAACTGCGGGAACTCGGCGGGAGCCGGTAATCGAAATGCCGACGATAACCTCGGTAGGCGGCGGGTGCCGGTAGTCGAATCGACAGTCCTGCCGCCAACAGCCTGCTGACATGCCGATAACGCTTACGCCACGTCCATCGTCGATTCCAGTCAAGCCTCACCAGTCCCCTATATATAGAAGGAAACTACATTTAATGCCATCACTACTCAAAAGTACGGCTTTTCTATGTGCGGTAAAAGGCGAGAGCTTATGCGGGAGAGTTCCGCGTGGCTACCCGAAGTACCGTCGAACTCGTCGTAGCGTGTTCCACCGCCTATCTGTCCGAAGGGCAGAAAGAAACTGCGGGAACTCGGCGGGAGCCGGTAATCGAAATGCCGACGATAACCTCGGTAGGCGGCGGGTGCCGGTAGTCGAATCGACAGTCCTGCCGCCAACAGCCTGCTGACATGCCGATAACGCTTACGCCACGTCCATCGTCGATTCCAGTCAAGCCTCACCAGTCCCCTATATATAGAAGGAAACTACATTTAATGCCATCACTACTCAAAAGTACGGCTTTTCTATGTGCGGTAAAGGCGAGAGCTTATGCGGGAGAGTTCCGCGTGGCTACCCTAAGTACCGTCGAACTCGTCGTAGCGTGTTCCACCGCCTATCTGTCCGAAGGGCAGAAAGAAACTGCGGGAACTCGGCGGGAGCCGGTAATCGAAATGCCGACGATAACCTCGGTAGGCGGCGGGTGCCGGTAGTCGAATCGACAGTCCTGCCGCCAACAGCCTGCTGACATGCCGATAACGCTTACGCCACGTCCATCGTCGATTCCAGTCAAGCCTCACCAGTCCCTATATATATAGAAGGAAACTACATTTAATGCCATCACTACTCAAAAGTACGGCTTTTCTATGTGCGGTAAAGGCGAGAGCTTATGCGGGAGAGTTCCGCGTGGGTACCCGAAGTACCGTCGAACTCGTCGTAGCGTGTTCCACCGCCTATCTGTCCGAAGGGCAGAAAGAAACTGCGGGAACTCGGCGGGAGCCGGTAATCGAAATGCCGACGATAACCTCGGTAGGCGGCGGGTGCCGGTAGTCGAATCGACAGTCCTGCCGCCAACAGCCTGCTGACATGCCGATAACGCTTACGCCACGTCCATCGTCGATTCCAGTCAAGCCTCACCAGTCCCCTATATATATAGAAGGAAACTACATTTAATGCCATCACTACTCAAAAGTACGGCTTTTCTATGTGCGGTAAAGGCGAGAGCTTATGCGGGAGAGTTCCGCGTGGGTACCCGAAGTACCGTCGAACTCGTCGTAGCGTGTTCCACGGCCAATCTGTCCGAAGGGCAGAAAGAAACTGCGGGAACTCGGCGGGAGCCGGTAATCGAAATGCCGACGATAACCTCGGTAGGCGGCGGGTGCCGGTAGTCGAATCGACAGTCCTGCCGCCAACAGCCTGCTGACATGCCGATAACGCTTACGCGACGTCCATCGTCGATTCCAGTCAAGCTCACCAGTCCCCTATATATATAGAAGGAAAGTACATTTAATGCCATCACTACTCAAAAGTACGGCTTTTCTATGTGCGGTAAAAGGCGAGAGCTTATGCGGGAGAGTTCCGCGTGGGTACCCGAAGTACCGTCGAACTCGTCGTAGCGTGTTCCACAGCCAATCTGTCCGAAGGGCAGAAAGAAACTGCGGGAACTCGGCGGGAGCCGGTAATCGAAATGCCGACGATAACCTCGGTAGGCGGCGGGTGCCGGTAGTCGAATCGACAGTCCTGCCGCCAACAGCCTGCTGACATGCCGATAACGCTTACGCCACGTCCATCGTCGATTCCAGTCAAGCCTCACCAGTCCCCTATATATATAGAAGGAAACTACATTTAATGCCATCACTACTCAAAAGTACGGCTTTTCTATGTGCGGTAAAGGCGAGAGCTTATGCGGGAGAGTTCCGCGTGGCTACCCTAAGTGCCGTCGAACTCGTCGTAGCGTGTTCCACCGCCTATCTGTCCGAAGGGCAGAAAGAAACTGCGGGAACTCGGCGGGAGCCGGTAATCGAAATGCCGACGATAACCTCGGTAGGCGGCGGGTGCCGGTAGTCGAATCGACAGTCCTGCCGCCAACAGCCTGCTGACATGCCGATAACGCTTACGCCACGTCCATCGTCGATTCCAGTCAAGCCTCACCAGTCCCCTATATATAGAAGGAAACTACATTTAATGCCATCACTACTCAAAAGTACGGCTTTTCTATGTGCGGTAAAGGCGAGAGCTTATGCGGGAGAGTTCCGCGTGGCTACCCTAAGTGCCGTCGAACTCGTCGTAGCGTGTTCCACCGCCTATCTGTCCGAAGGGCAGAAAGAAACTGCGGGAACTCGGCGGGAGCCGGTAATCGAAATGCCGACGATAACCTCGGTAGGCGGCGGGTGCCGGTAGTCGAATCGACAGTCCTGCCGCCAACAGCCTGCTGACATGCCGATAACGCTTACGCCACGTCCATCGTCGATTCCAGTCAAGCCTCACCAGTCCCTATATATATAGAAGGAAACTACATTTAATGCCATCACTACTCAAAAGTACGGCTTTTCTATGTGCGGTAAAGGCGAGAGCTTATGCGGGAGAGTTCCGCGTGGGTACCCGAAGTACCGTCGAACTCGTCGTAGCGTGTTCCACCGCCTATCTGTCCGAAGGGCAGAAAGAAACTGCGGGAACTCGGCGGGAGCCGGTAATCGAAATGCCGACGATAACCTCGGTAGGCGGCGGGTGCCGGTAGTCGAATCGACAGTCCTGCCGCCAACAGCCTGCTGACATGCCGATAACGCTTACGCTACGTCCATCGTCGATTCCAGTCAAGCTCACCAGTCCCCTATATATAGAAGGAAACTACATTTAATGCCATCACTACTCAAAAGTACGGCTTTTCTATGTGCGGTAAAGGCGAGAGCTTATGCGGGAGAGTTCCGCGTGGGTACCCGAAGTACCGTCGAACTCGTCGTAGCGTGTTCCACGGCCAATCTGTCCGAAGGGCAGAAAGAAACTGCGGGAACTCGGCGGGAGCCGGTAATCGAAATGCCGACGATAACCTCGGTAGGCGGCGGGTGCCGGTAGTCGAATCGACAGTCCTGCCGCCAACAGCCTGCTGACATGCCGATAACGCTTACGCTACGCCCATCGTCGATTCCAGTCAAGCTCACCAGTCCCCTATATATATAGAAGGAAACTACATTTAATGCCATCACTACTCAAAAGTACGGCTTTTCTATGTGCGGTAAAGGCGAGAGCTTATGCGGGAGAGTTCCGCGTGGGTACCCGAAGTACCGTCGAACTCGTCGTAGCGTGTTCCACGGCCAATCTGTCCGAAGGGCAGAAAGAAACTGCGGGAACTCGGCGGGAGCCGGTAATCGAAATGCCGACGATAACCTCGGTAGGCGGCGGGTGCCGGTAGTCGAATCGACAGTCCTGCCGCCAACAGCCTGCTGACATGCCGATAACGCTTACGCCACGTCCATCGTCGATTCCAGTCAAGCCTCACCAGTCCCCTATATATAGAAGGAAACTACATTTAATGCCATCACTACTCAAAAGTACGGCTTTTCTATGTGCGGTAAAGGCGAGAGCTTATGCGGGAGAGTTCCGCGTGGCTACCCTAAGTGCCGTCGAACTCGTCGTAGCGTGTTCCACCGCCTATCTGTCCGAAGGGCAGAAAGAAACTGCGGGAACACGGCGGGAGCCGGTAATCGAAATGCCGACGATAACCTCGGTAGGCGGCGTGTGCCGGTAGTCGAATCGACAGTCCTGCCGCCAACAGACTGGTGACATGCCGATAACGCTTACGCCACGTCCATCGTCGATTCCAGTCAAGCCTCACCAGTCCCTATATATAGAAGGAAACTACATTTAATGCCATCACTACTCAAAAGTACGGCTTTTCTATGTGCGGTAAAGGCGAGAGCTTATGCGGGAGAGTTCCGCGTGGCTACCCTAAGTGCCGTCGAACTCGTCGTAGCGTGTTCCACCGCCTATCTGTCCGAAGGGCAGAAAGAAACTGCGGGAACTCGGCGGGAGCCGGTAATCGAAATGCCGACGATAACCTCGGTAGGCGGCGGGTGCCGGTAGTCGAATCGACAGTCCTGCCGCCAACAGCCTGCTGACATGCCGATAACGCTTACGCCACGTCCATCGTCGATTCCAGTCAAGCCTCACCAGTCCCCTATATATATAGAAGGAAACTACATTTAATGCCATCACTACTCAAAAGTACGGCTTTTCTATGTGCGGTAAAGGCGAGAGCTTATGCGGGAGAGTTCCGCGTGGCTACCCTAAGTGCCGTCGAACTCGTCGTAGCGTGTTCCACCGCCTATCTGTCCGAAGGGCAGAAAGAAACTGCGGGAACTCGGCGGGAGCCGGTAATCGAAATGCCGACGATAACCTCGGTAGGCGGCGGGTGCCGGTAGTCGAATCGACAGTCCTGCCGCCAACAGCCTGCTGACATGCCGATAACGCTTACGCTACGTCCATCGTCGATTCCAGTCAAGCTCACCAGTCCCCTATATATAGAAGGAAACTACATTTAATGCCATCACTACTCAAAAGTACGGCTTTTCTATGTGCGGTAAAGGCGAGAGCTTATGCGGGAGAGTTCCGCGTGGGTACCCGAAGTACCGTCGAACTCGTCGTAGCGTGTTCCACCGCCAATCTGTCCGAAGGGCAGAAAGAAACTGCGGGAACTCGGCGGGAGCCGGTAATCGAAATGCCGACGATAACCTCGGTAGGCGGCGGGTGCCGGTAGTCGAATCGACAGTCCTGCCGCCAACAGCCTGCTGACATGCCGATAACGCTTACGCCACGTCCATCGTCGATTCCAGTCAAGCCTCACCAGTCCCTATATATATAGAAGGAAACTACATTTAATGCCATCACTACTCAAAAGTACGGCTTTTCTATGTGCGGTAAAGGCGAGAGCTTATGCGGGAGAGTTCCGCGTGGCTACCCGAAGTACCGTCGAACTCGTCGTAGCGTGTTCCACCGCCTATCTGTCCGAAGGGCAGAAAGAAACTGCGGGAACTCGGCGGGAGCCGGTAATCGAAATGCCGACGATAACCTCGGTAGGCGGCGGGTGCCGGTAGTCGAATCGACAGTCCTGCCGCCAACAGCCTGCTGACATGCCGATAACGCTTACGCCACGTCCATCGTCGATTCCAGTCAAGCCTCACCAGTCCCCTATATATATAGAAGGAAACTACATTTAATGCCATCACTACTCAAAAGTACGGCTTTTCTATGTGCGGTAAAAGGCGAGAGCTTATGCGGGAGAGTTCCGCGTGGCTACCTAAGTGCCGTCGAACTCGTCGTAGCGTGTTCCACCGCCTATCTGTCCGAAGGGCAGAAAGAAACTGCGGGAACTCGGCGGGAGCCGGTAATCGAAATGCCGACGATAACCTCGGTAGGCGGCGGGTGCCGGTAGTCGAATCGACAGTCCTGCCGCCAACAGCCTGCTGACATGCCGATAACGCTTACGCCACGTCCATCGTCGATTCCAGTCAAGCTCACCAGTCCCCTATATATAGAAGGAAACTACATTTAATGCCATCACTACTCAAAAGTACGGCTTTTCTATGTGCGGTAAAGGCGAGAGCTTATGCGGGAGAGTTCCGCGTGGGTACCGAAGTACCGTCGAACTCGTCGTAGCGTGTTCCACCGCCTATCTGTCCGAAGGGCAGAAAGAAACTGGGAACTCGGCGGGAGCCGGTAATCGAAATGCCGACGATAACCTCGGTAGGCGGCGGGTGCCGGTAGTCGAATCGACAGTCCTGCC
This sequence comes from Tachypleus tridentatus, assembly GCF_004210375.1. Lineage (NCBI taxonomy): Eukaryota > Metazoa > Arthropoda > Merostomata > Xiphosura > Limulidae > Tachypleus > Tachypleus tridentatus. The sequence goes on along the minus strand of NW_027467782.1, from coordinate 59,558,745 downwards.
GCCAACAGCCTGCTGACATGCCGATAACGCTTACGCTACGTCCATCGTCGATTCCAGTCAAGCCTCACCAGTCCCCTATATATAGAAGGAAACTACATTTAATGCCATCACTACTCAAAAGTACGGCTTTTCTATGTGCGGTAAAGGCGAGAGCTTATGCGGGAGAGTTCCGCGTGGCTACCCTAAGTGCCGTCGAACTCGTCGTAGCGTGTTCCACCGCCAATCTGTCCGAAGGGCAGAAAGAAACTGCGGGAACTCGGCGGGAGCCGGTAATCGAAATGCCGACGATAACCTCGGTAGGCGGCGGGTGCCGGTAGTCGAATCGACAGTCCTGCCGCCAACAGCCTGCTGACATGCCGATAACGCTTACGCTACGTCCATCGTCGATTCCAGTCAAGCTCACCAGTCCCCTATATATATAGAAGGAAACTACATTTAATGCCATCACTACTCAAAAGTACGGCTTTTCTATGTGCGGTAAAGGCGAGAGCTTATGCGGGAGAGTTCCGCGTGGGTACCCGAAGTACCGTCGAACTCGTCGTAGCGTGTTCCACCGCCAATCTGTCCGAAGGGCAGAAAGAAACTGCAGGGAACTCGGCGGGAGCCGGTAATCGAAATGCCGACGATAACCTCGGTAGGCGGCGGGTGCCGGTAGTCGAATCGACAGTCCTGCCGCCAACAGCCTTTTCGTTGCGTAAAAGTGATATGCCAAGAGTTGGTGGTGGGCGGTGATGACGAGCTGCCTTCTATCTGTTTACACTGCTTAATTAGGGCAGACGGTATTGACAATATAACATGTGTTTCAAATACACATTTACTTTTTTATGCAACAGATGGCTCTGAAATATAATAAATCTGTTTGTTCTGATTAGTTGTCAAGATATAACACGCATGAACTAGAAGTTTACCTTAGTGAAAATATTTTCTAGATTTGACTTGATGTATTTAGAAAATTATGACAAGTCTTAGCTGTCAATTTAACTGTAACCTTACAGAACATTAATAAATTTTGAAATTCTTTTCTTCGGTCTGCACCGAACTTTGGAAAAAAATATTAAATAAAGTACGGAATCTTCTGTCTTTGATGTCGAATATTCAACGCATTATGTTATAAACGTATGCGGTATTTTAAATAAAGTAATTTAAAGTTATTGTATTTTGCGTTAATTAAATAAGTATGATAATATTCCTCTGAGGGAAAAATGTTAATTTTGGTACCAAGTAACATGACAACAATTCATCCCAAATTTATTTTTCTTTAATTTATTATAAATAATAAAAATTGCATAATATGTTTTTAAACTCTCACGTAAAATTAAACAAAATAAAAGTTATACAATGTATATTTACAATAGTATTTAGGTTTAGGAATCTATTCAGAGCAAAAAAATATAGTCTAGTGTCTCTGCAAGAAAATCACATAATAAGTAATAGCTGAAATGTTAAATTTAACCACTGGGCTTTAGGATAATGATAAGACATGACAGGGTATAGAAATATTGCATAATTATGTTTTTGTTTTCTGTGTGCTTATATCAAATCCTTATTTAGTTCAACATACACACTTACATCAGATTATATAGTGTACACATTTATTATACTTTACTTTCAGAATATAAACTTATGTCTAAAACATAATATGGTATAGCTCTAAATTAAAAATATATTTCATGTTCTGATGTTTATTGATATGCAGATTTTGTGGTTGTAAACCTATCGATGTGACCGTTCTTGTGTTTCTTCTTTTTTATAAAGGTAATTGTTTGTTGAATTGCCTTGAAGAATTTTTCTTGTATAAATATTGTTTTCAAAATTCAAATGAACCTGCTTTTCAATTAATTTTTTTTCAAAATCACTGCAATTGTTATTATTATTCAGCGAAAACATTAATAACAGGAAGATTGACGTTTAAAATAAAAAAAATAAGTAACTTAATTCTTTATAGCCTGAAGTCAGCACATGTTCTTGATTTCCAGTCTATTTATGGAAATAATTGGTCCGAAAGTTTTAAAGTTTGTGGCAAAAATGGTTTTCTATTATGCGGTTTTGTCTTTAAAAGGTAGAGATAAAAAATGTTATACATTTAATTAAAATTGCTGAAAACTTAGTGACAGAATAAGATTAAAACTATATTGTGGATAACAAACTATAACTAAATATAAATAATGTTGAATAAATATACGTAGTGTATTGATGAAAGAATTTCCCTGTTTCGTATTTTGTATTAAAACATTTTGGATAATAAGCAGAAACGTTTCTTTGTCTTTCAGTCAGATTTCAACCTTATAATATAAAGTAAGATATTTCTAAAGTTTGCTTATTAGATGTTTCATGTAAGATAAATAATTAATTTTAATTAGAATTAGAAATTCTTAATTGACTAGACAGTAATATTGCTATAATTGCAAGTTTCGATTTTATATTTCTTACAGGACACAAACCCTAACTAACTTTACCAAGCCGACATATAGTTTTGGGAAATATTATGAACCTTCGTTTTAAAACAAATGGAAAAGATAGTTTGTAAATTATTTTAAGTATAATTACGCTGACATAGAAATAAGAGAGAGAGACAAGATCTTTATTCTTGTGTAAACAATCAATAAGTACTTTTAAACTAATGTCATTTAAACTTACTACATCTGCCTTCAGTCAACAATTACTACATAGTTTAAGCCAGCCTATGAATTTTAGAAAACTGACCAGGAAAAGTAGGTTTGTAAATTGCTGTTGATATAGTAAAATTAATATTAAAATTTGAGCAACTGAATGTTGTTTTGCAATTATCAAGTGAAATAGAATACAGTATTTTGAATTGATTTAACCATACAAAGCTGCAATATTTTCAAATAATTACTGCTTATAAATTTATTGCTTAATTTTTTATATGTACCCTTGCAAGAACTCGTTTTTTATTATAAGTTAATAAGTAGCTAAATCATTCATAAAAGATGGTTTGGTTTTATTATAATGTAAGTTATTCTAATAGGCCTGGCATGGCCAAGCGCGTAAGGCGTGCGACTCGTAATCGGGGTTCCCGTCCGCGTCGCGCCAAACATGCTCGCCCTCCCAGCTGTGGGGGCGTTATAATGTTACGGTCAATCCCACTATTCGTTGGTAAAAGAGTAGCCCAAGAGTTGGCGGTGGGTGGTGATGACTAGCTGCCTTCCCTCTAGTCTTACACTATTAAATTAGGGACGGCTCGGTGCAGTGGGCTAACAACCTATTCACTTAAATACCTGTTGAAGAATCCGCAAGCGATTGCGGCCCTATGTTCCTTGATGGAATTTAATAGTGATAACTAACTAACTAACTAACTAAGTTATTCTAATATATAAAATAATATATTAAATATATTTTGGTAATTTTCCGAAGTTTTTGTAAGTACGTTTTCAAGATTTTCTAGGACACATTAAATCAGAAAGAAAATTTAAATAGTTTTAATATTAAATAATAACCTTCAATTTTAATATGTATATATATATATATGTCTTAAAATAGTATTATTTTAACTGAAAAATAATTGAATTTGAAAATTGGCAAGGTGTTATTAATGCTATGTACATACTTAGTGGATAAATTAATTTATGTTCTCATTCATAAGCTACATGTGTTAAAGTTTCACACATGTAATAGTTTCATTGATACTGTTACTTCTTTTCCTGGAGCATATGTTTTCAAGAATCGTTAAAGGTTATGTACAATCTGAAACTTAGTCTGGATTCTGTTTGCTTTGTTATAGGTTTGCCAGATACATTTTATACGATTAGTTTTAAAATATTCTATCTGATACAACCCTGTACATCTATAAATACATTTTTATCGGACCTGCTTCTGTACATACCACCAAAATCAAAGCAAATCAGTCATTTGCTGCTGACTCGATTAATTCTCGAATAATAGGAAATGTCTATCCAGTTAATGGTTAAGCGTGGGTTTAAAATCTTATAATTTTACTTATCTAGACTCTCAAAATATATTATTTCCTGATACTTCTATAAGAGTGTTTCTAAAGTAGTCAGTTTAAGAGCAATTAATCAACCCTCAAAAACAAACTTTTATATCACACCCCTTTGTGAACCTGAAGATGGCCTAAGAAGGTCGAAACGTTGTTCTGTTTGTGTTTTTCTTATAGCAAAGCCACATCGAACTATTTGCTGTGTCCACCAAAGGGAATCGAAACCCCTGATTTTACCGTTGTAAATCCGTAGACTTACTGTTGTCCCAGCGACGGGCATGTTGTTCTGTACTTTATCGTATTTACAATTTTAGTAACCATACCAGCCATCTTGAGAAACTAATGGGTCTCAATTTCACAATATTCTGTTTTATTTTATTGTCAGGTTCGAATTTGGTTTGTTTTTCAATTTCGTGCAAAGCCACACGAGGGCAATCTGCGCTAGCCGTTTCTAATTTAGCAGTGAAAGACTAGAGGGAAGGTACCTAGTTATCACCACCCACCGCCAGCTCTTGGGCTACTCTTTTACCAACGAATAGTGGGATTGACCGTCACATTATATACATTAGATGCACAAAGAATCTTTATATTATTTTAAATAACAGTGTTGTCACTCCTTCCTATGCATGTTTCAAACTTTAAATTAGGATTTGTCCTTGAAATCTATATTGGTGTCTTTAACTCGTATTGAATTGTAAAATAACTTGTGTCTTTTCATATTTCTAGGAAAAATGACAGTAAAATACAAATTACGGATCAATACAATGTTTTAAAGACTTTTGTAACATCCGCTATTTTATTAAACACACACATTTGTGTGTGTATAAGAGGTTTACATAAGAACTAATCAATATGAGAATAGTCTGCATAAGAATACATATAAAAATAGCTAAATCACTGCAACAAAAATTAAAGTATTTGGAATCACTGTCATAGTTACTAGCCTATACATGAGTTTAATTATTAATTAATAATTATTTACTATTACTATACTTAGACACTAACTAGTCTTTTGTATGACGTTGTGGCTGCCAACCTACTGTGTTTGATAGTTTCTAGGATTTCATCCTGGGATTTTTAATGGATGTATGGTGGGATTACCCATAAGACTCGAGTATATTCCATTAGAACATGAATCAACTAATTATTTGAATGTTTTAATATAAGTATGTTATCAGCTGGATGTATGTAGAAGACTTTATATTTGTCTTCTACAAAAAATATATTTTGTCCTTTTAAATTAATATACTATTATCGTAATATTATCTTGTTTTTTGTTCTTTTTTTATCAGTTATTCTTGGGAAACCCATTGTTAAAGAGGGCTGTGTGCTTTTTCTGTCCTTTTGGCTTCTTCGGTATTACAAGTTTTGCTCATTCTTAAGTCTTCTATGTTTGCGTTGGTTGGAGAGGTTTGATTTTTCGTCGAGGTACTTAGCAGTACCTGTGGGATCACTTCATTTTACATTTCCATTGTAAATTATATGAAAGGATATTGCTTGTTCAAGTGGTTTCCTAATTATTGAATTTTGCATGTGTTGTGTGGCTGTATTATGAGAATGAAACCATCGTCAATACATCTCAGTCAAATTGTGAGGGGTAGAGCGACTGTTTAGAGGATGTTGATTTCGAAATCTTCTCTGTATGGAACGTCTGGAGACTTATAATTAGAAAAAGTGTAAAGCTTTGTACTTAATAACTAATAAATTAAGAATCCGTGTAGAGATTACTCACTACTGCTGATAGTTCGGTTCGGTTTCATTGTTGTTATTATTTATTTTCAAGTTGGAAGTAGGTTATATTCGTTAAAAGTTCAATAATTTTGAAGCTGCTGATGGTGTTTCAACGGTTGATACTTTATACAGTGAGAAGATTAACTACGTTACAGTTGATTATCATGTGTTTGTTTTTATAGAACAATAATAAAATAGTTTTTATAGATCGTGAATAATATATTGGTCTCTTAAATGTTAATAAAATTATATTTAATACTAGAACTAAGGAGGTCTCCTTGATGACGAGAAACCCACTTGAAACAAAAAATGCATCTCAGAACGGCTGGTATAGGTATTGATAAGGAGAAACAATGTTTCCTCTTTCCTGGGTCATCTTCAGGTTAAGGTTGAAAAACGATGAACGAAAATAAGAAATCTTGGTTTCGGCTATTCGCCGATTTTAATTTGAGACTCTCTGGGTGGCTGAAAAGCAGCATATACACCAGATATAGAGTGACTATGCCAAGTAGTTCTTCATATCTAGCTTATAATGACCTGTAAAGAAGAAAAGCTAGATGTCTTTTGTAGCGCTTTAACACGTGAGTCTGTGCTATCCCCTACATAGAGTGTTAGCGCACTCTCAGTAACATAACCTGTACAAGTATTCTTGATACCAACATTATCGGATCATTATCAGGTTTTATTAGTCCCTCCAGGATAATAATGGAGAAAAGTGCCATAAACGTTTGTTATTATAGCTTTATAAATTTGGTTTGTTTGATGTTATAATTTATTCAATAGTTCCGATTTATATATATGCCTTTACTAAGTAATTATTTTCAGGCTTATTAAAATAACTTCCCCATCTTATCCCAAACTTATATGAAAAAACAAAATTTAGGTATTTGGCAGTATACAAAGAAATACTTCCAACGAGAATTTTCAGAATTCGCTATTATGTTAGTGTAATTTAACGCCTTCTGCCTTTTTCGCTGGCGAATAAAATTACGTAAAGGAAAAGAAACATCTGTGTTGTTGACATTTCTTTACAAAACAATTACATAAATGGCACAACTTCTAAACTTCGTGTCCAGATGAATGTGATGGATTGCTTTCACGTTCTTTTATAAACAATTTAGAATAATCTCATAAATTTTTTCACAACGTTTTGTTTAGCCTAGAATACCCGTTACAAAAATAATTATAAACCAGTATTAAAGGTGTTTATAATAAATATTTCAAAGACAGATGCATTTAAGATATACTGAAAACCATTAACACAAAAGCTTGTTATAAAATATTTTCTTTATGTAAATACCAAGCAAATCAAATAAGTAATTCAATATAAAATGATATTTGTCAAAATATTCAAAATCAGTAGTTTTGTTATTCTCTAATCTGTTTTGAAGTTTGCGTAAAACTATACCAGCCTTATCTGCGCTCGCCATCCTTAATTTAACAGTGTAAACCTAGAGAGAAGGCAAATAGTCATCAACACCCATCGCCAACTCTTAGGCTACTCTTTTACCAACGAATAGTGGAATTAGCCGTTCATTACAACGCCCCCACGGCTGAAAGGGCGAACATGTTTGGTGTGACGGATATTCGAACTTGCGACCCTCAGATTATGAGTCGAGTGACTTAACTACCTGTCCATGCTGGGCCTTGAAGGAGGTTGAAATGCATACTAAGTATAACACACAGACGATTTTTTTCCGTGGAGTTACTCTGGTAAAAACACGTGGTAAGCATAGGGTGGTGTAGGAAGTGAAACTAAGATCCAGTTTTACACGTTTCTTGTTAGTGGCTGGCATATATAAAATCAGTTTGGTATTTTAAAAATTAATGGTGAATATTGTTCCTTAGACAAAAATAAAAAATAATCTAGTAAAACATGGAGTATCTCTTATTCTATAAATCATAGGATAGGTTAGGTAACTGGTAATTAAAAACGTCTAGAAGTACTAAAAGTGTTATATGTGATAAATATGGTTAGTATACAAAATAGTGGAACCAAATTTACGAAACACTCGCTTAACCATATTACATTGTCAAAAGAACTTGTTTCATAAAAAATATGTGTTACGTTATATTGAATGTAAGTCTGGTGTTTGTGTGGCTACAAACTCAGATTAAAAATATCACAATAAATTTAAATTTGCAAACCGCCCCTCTTTAGTGTTGTTAGAAAACATACAAAATGTATGTATTAAATCGCTACCTCAGCTGTGTTGTAGCTCGCCAAATTTTGTGTAATTGTGAAATCATATGTAATTTGTAAAACAACATTTTCAAAGTGTTTGCTGTGTTTGTGTTGTATCAAAAACAGTATAATTGAAATATATTTTATTTTACTTCTTAATATGTTGCTACATCTAAAAAAATGTGCATAACCAATATTTACAGGCCGACACACTAGCATTTCCTACCTGTTTACTTGAAATCCAGTAGATCAAAAATTGTTATACCAAAATAAAATGACTCATTTTGGAATATACTAGAATCGTAAAAACGTTTATTGCTCAATATTGTATCGTAAAGGCTACGTAGCAACACTATTTTATTCACTTTTGTTTTAAAGTAACATCGATAAGCTTTTAAGAAATATACACATTTGAAATAATTTAGTTTAAAAGTTCAGTCTTGAAGGTTAAATATCCTCAAGAGGTTTTCACTAAGTTACTTTGATGTTATACTGTTGTTCTTATGATTTCTACCAAACTATCTAAAGTTCTATAGTTATTATTTGTTTTATGATTCTACCACAAATGCGCTAGATCCTTTTACTCCGCCGTTTTAGAAAAAATAGAATATTAATTTTCAACTCGAATTGTATAAATCTCAAATATTTTACTTAAAACTGTTTTTTGCTACTAAAAACTCAGCTACGAAGTGCACCTTATTTCCAATGAATATATTTGATGAGAATCAAGGCATATGGAGTAATAGAAAATTGCTCAAACTCATAATTATTTATTTAGATATCATCAACTACAATTTGATCTGCTATAATAGACCATTACTTTTTAATTAATTAAAGTTCATAAAATAAGACCAGTCTATTAATAATATACTCCCAATTTACAAAATAAATAACCTTATTATCACATTCGTCATACAAATGCCGAGCAAAAAGTGATCAGCCCCAAATAATTAGTATAAAGTTGAATGAACCATATACATTCAATACTTAATACACAGTCGAAGAAACCAGATACATTCAATACTTAATACATAGTTGAAGGAACCATATACATTGAATGCTTAATACGCAGTTAAAGAAACCAGGTGTATTAGATACTTAATACACAGCTGAAAAAAACAGGTACATTAGATACTTAACATAAAGCTGAAAAAACCAGATGCATTAATCACTTAATATAAAATTAAAGAAACTAGGTGCATCAGATACTTAACATAATGATAAAGAAACCTGGTACATTATATATTTAATGCACAGCTTAATAAATTAGATACATTAATTACTAAAAGATAAAACTGAAGGAACAGATATATGAAGTACTTAATATATATCTGAAGAAACCAGATAAATTTGTATGTTATAACTTTACATTTTGGGTTTATATTACAACAAAAGAACTTTCAATTTCAGATATTAACGTAAAACTACATTTTATCGTATAGTACCTCCTTTCAGATTTTGATACAAGTAATAAGTTTCTGGGATCTTTAGTTTGTTTACCATAAATTCGTTGAAATTCACGGTTATAATCTTTCCAAGGATGTGTTATTGGGACTCATAATGGTTTTCATATTACTAAAATCAGTAATAGATCTTTTCTGTTTTACTAAGTTTCTGATATTTGTATTTTGGCTGTTATTATTCTTCAAACAGCAATGTTTGTGTTTATTTTCCAGGTCTAAGGAAAGAGTCAGTTTTAAGTCTGAACATATAACTACCTTCAAACCCTAAACTAGCTTTGATGGAAACATTTTTACAGCTAATATGATTTTCCCACAATCTTGAAGTACTTGTAAGATATGAAATGCTCACTTTAAGGCCTATATTTAGTTTTACTGGTGAATGAAATTCAACAATTTCATAAACGTAAAAAACTTGTGATATCTTTGTTAATTGTAACTTCCATATCGGAGTACCTTTTTTCTTTCTTTCTTCTGCAGAATTGTTATAAATGATCTGATTATATTTAATCCTGGATATCAAAGCTCAAAATTATGGATACAATAGTGGAATCTAGTTGAAAACACAGCTAGTGGTTCTGTACTCAAACCGAAATCTAACATAATTACTGAGTATTTTAGCTCAACATTTATGATCTCCATGAAAACGAGATTTGAAACATTAATAACTAATGAACGTGTTGCATGTCGTGATAAATGGCTGATTTTAAGAATAATAATTAAACATGTCTTTGTTCAAAATTTATAAATTCACGATTTTATTAGAGTTCATTTTCTTTCCTTACTTTGTAAACTTAGTTTCTTTATAGTTAAACAGTTTAGTATATAATAGCATATTAATTGAATAATACCCTCTTAAACGTTGTATAAAGTACAAGATAGCATGCAAACATGTTTCATTTTAACGTTCGTTCTGACATCATAAGCACAAGAATATGTTAAAAGTTTACATTTTAAAAGAAAATACTTTTCCGGAAAATTCCATACAGAATGAGAAAGGCCCACTATTAAAAACAAATATGTGTTTACATGTATAACTAGTGCAAACGCAAGTACCGAAGAATTGTTTACACATGAGAGCGAACAGGTGTGTTACATTAATGATAGAAACTAGGTACTCTTTGAAGTCCCCATACCTAAAGAAATTATCTTGCTGTTATCTAAAGAATACTATTTATGTTCGTTCTCCGAAAGTCCATTTCTGTGGAGTTTACACCGCGAAACAAAGTGAACAATGAATGATTCAGTAGCAACACAGCTATTGTAAACGTTTCTTTCTGAAAGTAAATTTCAGTACAATTTTTAAAAGGAAGCTTTTAAAACTTAGAATGTATGAGAAATTACCAAGAATATATTGTATATAAACTTAACGGAGCACGTAGAATAATGTTATGTGATATATTTATATATTACTTTATCTAATAAGCTAAACTATCTTCAGTTCATTGGCTATTAACTCTTGAATTTTAAACTTAAAATTAAATCTATGAATAACCTAACTTTATTTTAGTTTCATCGACTCATGCAATAAAATATAAAATAACACTTTACGTTCTTTACAGTTTTCATGTGCGCTTAGAAAATATTAATTCTGTCAAATATTCTGACAAACAAAAGCAATATGTGAATATGTATAAGAAATAATCTATCAAGTGTTACAACTAAACATAAAGTATTTTCTTATGCAGAATCATATAATGCAGGCCTAAGTTTGGAAAAAATCGAGAAAGATACACAATTAAAACTAATGTTTTTATGATGCATCTTCGAATATTAACGTTAAAAATATGTATATATATATATTTCTAAATATAATCCTCTGCGAGTACGTCACATCTTTATACGTTAAGTTTATAAACAGTATTCCACGTAAGTTTAGCTACTAAAACGGCACATCATTCAAATACTTTATTAATTAATTTTTCCTGTAATTACTGAAAATATCTAAGCAATGAGGTATTATTTTATATGCATGATATAATGCAAGCGTTTTAAAGATACAATTACTTAATTACAAATAGTTGCGGTAAATTATCTGTAGAAATACTGGAAACGTGATATAATTATGTAGGTTCAGAGGCATCATACTTAGGCATCGATAAAGAATTGATGCTGCTGAGTAAACATGTCTTTGTAATACACTCAAAGGAAGTTAAATATCTGTAGAAATCACAAATATTTTTGAGACAAAACTTTATACAAAATAAACCAAACGTAACGTTTAATGACACTCAACTCTTTTAGTACAAACATGTTATCGTAATATTTTATATTATTCAAGTATTTTAATATTGATAAATGCAAAAAATGCAAAGCTAGCGAGTACTACTGAGCAAAAATATTCATATAAACAGTTTGTTTCATAAGGATTTTATGTTAAACGTACTCGAATCTACGTACTTCTCATATTCGATTCAAGTTTAACATAATAGGATGTAGCGTTTTTAATCAGACTGATATCGCTAAGGTGTATGTTAAATAGATTTTAATTTTAATTTCGCGCAAAGCTACATGAGGGCTACCTGCTCTAGCTGTATCTAATTTAGCAGTGTAAGACTAGAGGGAAGGGAGCTGGTCATTACCACCGACCGCCAACTCTTAGGCTACTTTTTTACCTAAGAATAGTGGGATTGACAAACACATTATAACACCCCTACGGCTGAAAATGCGAATGTGGTTAGTGTAACGGGGATTCGAGCCCGCGATCTCATTTTAAGAGTCGAGTGCCTTAACAACCTGGACATGAGGGGTCTTTAAAATAAAACACAGATTGTTTGGAAACGAGTTTTTCAAGTTTCCACAATATTCTTAATCTGCCCTGTCTTTGTCTGAAAGAAATTTTCTATTCCTGTTACTACCATAACGATATAATTTATCTCACTAAATTATTTATCACAACAGTTCAACTAGACTGTTTGTTAATAATGATTCAGGGAATAAGTTCATTCATATTTCCTCTAAATTAACCCAGGTGGCGCACAGAAACTTGTTTGTTTGTTTCGTAAGCTGTTAGCAAATAATTTATCTAATGATCAAGTCTTTATATGCTTCATATAACCATGTTTCTCAAATTAATTTAATTTAAACATGATAAAATAAAAGCTGGATGATTTTATTTGTTGCGTTTAGTCTTTGATGTACTCATCCCATATTTTTCAGCCTTGTTTTATAAATATTCTACTTTTGTGACAACAATTATGAGGTAAGAACATATGTTGGTTATCACTTGTGACCCATTCTGTTAAAACAACTTTTTAAATAAAACGGTAGTAATACTACACTAATACCGTTTCGTTCTGTTACCACTGCGTGAAGTATATATATAAGTAGGGGCAGGGGAAGGTAAAACATTCACTCACAATCTTTCACACATAGTGAACAGAACTGCTCAATTTTTGTTGTTTGTGGACGTTATCGTGTCCACCTTGTTTGTGTGATACGCATTATAGAATTGCGTGAGACTACCAGAGGTTAAAGTAATTGGACGCGGGCAATCGTTAATAATCTCTGTCCAAACAACGTTTTTACTAGTTCACCGATTTCTCCTTTTGACACTGTTTTCCCTTCATTTTTAGCGTACATAAAAAACTCGTATAAAACATCGTTTTTTGCGTGATATGGTGTATATATTTCACCCGAAAGTTAACAAATACATTTAGTTTTTTCTGCCAAAAAGTAGTGTATGCGTGAGAATCATAACTCAAAACTTTAAGTCTTTCATTTTAAACAAGAACACTAATTACATATTTTCCTCTTTATTTGGATAACTTGACATAATCAAAATTGAATCCACGTTAAGTTAAACGAATAAGGTTTAGCTTTATAGCATATACCTACATTTTGACAGAGGTAACAAAACAGTAGGTTTCATCTGGTTGGTGTTTTGTTTCCTCGTTTCTGTACTTATCAGATACAACCATATGTATCCCTAATATCAGCTTAGTTTTATTCAATTTTATAAAAAAGTGCTATTATTAACATATTATAGTTCATGCTGTTTTATAATATTCTCACCGCATAAATATTTCCTTTACGTCTCGTGTCTCTTTTCAAATCGGTAGAGACAGTTACATGTGTTCGCAAACATTAGTTCAAAAAACTGATATATTTTTTTTTTACCTGGCATGGGATTTATAGACCGGATATACTGTTTTTTACAACGTAAATCTCCCTTAACATTTGCCACATTTTAGAACAGAGAGGGTTAAAATGATTATATACCATTCTTTCTAAGCGAAAATACGATAATATGTTCTCAAATCAGAATACATTACCCAATTTTATTTTAATATCATGTTATTACTATAACTGTTGAAAGTGTGTTATTAGTACTCTTATAAGACTTAATTCTCGAACGCATATATATATGTATACACACACACATATATATATATACATGTCTAATATTAACTTATATAATTTTTATACTATACATTTCGATAATGTTTTAAGTTTTACTAACTTACACAAAGTGTTAATAGTTATCAAATGTTGATACGTTTCTGATACTATCCATGATTTGTTAAATTTAATTACATACACTGTGTTCAAAGCGAATGAATGCAACACGAATAGATTTGCCACGTCAATGGCTATTCATATTTGAAAGTTTTCACACTTTATAATCAAAGTTTTCCACATTGAGGTATCGTTAAAGGCAGCACGGAAATGTTTATGTACAAAATAGGCTATACTTCATACAAAATTAGAGAATTTCATATGTATATACAAATTTTATAAGCAGAAAATGAGAAAAAAATATTTATTGCATTCTGTAGATGAAGACAACGTCTTGCATTCTTTAATATTTTATGGAATTTAAAATTAGATTAAATGAAATGAATTTACTGTTGTTTATTTACTTTTAAGCACAAAGTTACACAATGGACTAGTTGTGTTCTAAGTACAATTGTATCGAAATTCTTTTTGTTTAACGTTATAAGTCCTGAGACTTACCACTGAACTTTTGGAAGACAGGGGCAAATTAATTTAATAAGTGGGATTATCGAGGCATGTTTCAAAACTAATAACAATTAAGTGATCACTGTGATTCAGTCGTCTCGGAGTTAGGCATAATTTACTACATAAAACTAATTATATGATATTAAATAGCAAACACATTTTCTGAAAATAAAGCAACATGTGCTTGCAAAAAAACCAAAAACAACTTATTTCTTGTCAAAGTTCCTAAAGAAGATAATAATACTTGTTTTAACTCAGTTACTAAAGGCATATTTTAATCGATGTTATTTATGTACATATGTATATACGCAGGTTTACGACGCTAAAAAATTGGTTTCGATACTCGTGGTAGGCAGAATACAGATAGTCTGTTATGTAGCTTTGTGCTTAACAACAACCAAAGCAGCACATTATATCTCGCTTTCCTAATTTCTACTTCTGATTTTATATACATTACTGTTCTTTATTTCTTATGTGAGATTGGCAAAATGAAAATTAAGACTGATAGACAGTGTATCCCCACCGCCATGTGGGTTCTATTTTTCAGTTACCTCCAAAACCTAGGATACATTTTATAATCCCACATATTTTCAGTTGATGCAGCGTTTCTGTTTCGGCTTGTTTTTGAGTTAACATAACAAATTATGTAATCAGTCAGAGGTTTGGATTTGCTGTTTTTAACGCAGTCATTCCTTATGATTTTACTTATTTTACTATTTAACTTTATTAAAATGGAATTATTTTCACTAATATATACATATATATTATTTTAAAAGTATCCATTATTTATAAAACAATTCTAAACACATGTTACGTTCTATGCTATGATGCTTATAGAAGTATCAAGCGAATATTTAATTTTGAAAACAAAACTGTTGCATTGTTTCTTCAGGAATATATTGTTTCAAGTTTCATTTCATGTGAAAGACAAATATCTTTTACATTCAGGAAACTTATTATCAACATTCCTTTGGTGATTAGTCTTGAAATGCAGTGAAACAGGCTTGTCCAACATTCTTCGAGTGCAGGGTTGTTGTTGTTGTTGTATTTGAATTTCGCACAAAGTTACTCGAGGACTATCTGTGCTAGCCGTCCCTAATTTAGCAGTGTAAGATTAGAGAGAAGGCCGCTAGTCATCACCACCACCCACCGCCAACTCTTGGGCTACTCTTTTACCAACGAATAGTAGGATTGACCGTCACATTATAGTGTCCCCACGGCTAAAAGGGCGAGACGGGGATGAGAACCCGCGACCTTCAGATGACGAGTCGCACGCCTTAACACGCTTGACCATGCCGGGCCTTCGAGTGCAGCGAATGAAAATGCTAGTGTAGATGAAATATTTCATATCACTCTGATAGTTTCGTTTTTCCGTTTAAACATTTTGATTGATGTTTTTCTAAGACTATTTTTGCCAGCAGAATATCTTAACAAAAATTTATTTCGACAAATAATATAAAGAAAAATTAAATCAGAAAGAAAGAACTGAAAAGTGTAATATTTATATTTGCTAATTATTATTATTTTTTTAAATTAGGAATACATTATCGAAAGACAAAAGTACAATTTGGTAATTTTACTTTTGAAAAAAAATACTTTTAAAATGTGTATTAAAAGTAAAGTATCAAATTTTACAATGAAATATAAATAAATAATAATCATATGTGTACTATAAAATAAAAAACATGGCCCTAAGGTTAGCGTGTCGTCAATCTGTGATTCTGTTGTTTGTGCTCCGTTACTGAGAAAATAAAATCACACTTTGGAGTCATGAATAAGTTGTAAGAGTGATTACAGTATGTAACAAAATTTTTACTTTTTTCTCGTTCCTGGGCAGAAAGTGTTATTTCCCAATTGCTTATGCCTAAAGTAAATGGAAAAGACCTATTTTTCTCTTCAAACTTTGCTTTTAGTTATCTGGGAGCGTATAACGAAAACATGATGGGAGACCATATTTGGTGATTTACATTACAGTCGCAAATCTTGAAAAACTACTCATTTCTAAACATTTTTGTATAACTTTAGTATAAATACATGTAAATCTTGATTCATAAGTTGTTTTATTTAGACCTTATGTAAATGAAAATGTGCAAATTTGCCCGTTTTTACATAAAAAATAGGTTAATTTCTAAATTTCATTATCCAGGTCACAAAAGCAAAGTTTGAAGGGAATAATGGCCAGTTCTGTACTTTTACAACATAAGCAATTAAGAAATAACACATATTATCCAAGAACAAAATTTGTGTTACATAGTGTTATTCATTAGCACTATTAGAATAGCGGTGGATGGTGTTATTAGCTTCCTTTCTCTTAGTGCACCACTACAAATTAGCGTATATTATCATCAAGTATTTTTGCTTAAAGCTTTCCAGTGACATAGCGGTACGTCTACTGACTTACAACGCTAGAAGCTGGGTTTCAATACCCGTGGTTAGCAGAGCAGAAATAGCCCATTGTTTAGATTTGTGCTTAATTTCAAACAAACGCTTTGCTCAAAATTCAACCAATAACAAAATCAGAGATAATAACTCGTCAAAATTTGTTATAAATTCTTTCATTTTAGGCCTTTGAAAACATCCAAATTACAACCCGTTTTAAGGAAAAGGGTAAGACGAGCTCTTATTTTGTTTCTTTGACACATGTTTCCGGATAGACAATACACATATTTATAATGACTGCTGATATTGTATGATTTTAGAATATTGTTATTACATTACGTTTCAACAATACATAACATTTTTGTTTGTATGAGTAAGATAAGTCTTTGTTTGTACTTTTACACAAAAGAATCATCAATAACCATAAACATAACAAAATGTAGACATGTTTGCTTAAACATTTTGAAATGTACATTGGATAATAATATCTTTCGTCTAAGCACTTGATCCGTGTTTTTCATGTTTTAAATGCTTTAATAAAACATAAAAAAATATTTTGAAAATAAAACACTAAAGCGTATTTGAAAACTAACATAATTCGTGTAATTTAGCTACTCTTTCCTGTGAAGGATCTAAAATTACAATAATTTATATGTAGATATTTATAAGCATATAAATGCAAATCATGTTGTACTAGCTTGTAACACATCCTTAGAAATTAATCTGCGGCTGAAAATTTGTGATCTCTGTTTTCGAAGAGAAATATTCACACAGAGTGATTTTTAAATAATGTGTGTATGTGTGTTTTTTTTCTGACAGCAAACCCACATCAGGCTATCTGCCTGAGCCCAGGAAGGGGAATCGAACCCCTGATTTTGGTGTTGTAAATCCGTAGATTTACTGGTGTACTAGGGGGGGCACTTTAAACTATGAAAAGGCAAAGAACACAACAATTTCAAAAATATATATTCAATATTCTCCAGAAAAAATGAAAAAAAAAACTATATCAAAGCGTATTGGACATAAACGTGATCTCAAATCGCTCAGAACAAATGTCATTATCCACAAATTGAAGGTTATAATTACGAAAGAGAACCTGTTGACCCAAAAGTCACTGTGATGACGTTAACTAGAATAAACAATAATATAACGTGAATGCAATCTCAGAAGCATAAAGTTGAAAACGTCCAGCCATACCTTGGACTCAACGATTGTGTTCAAGAGTCCAGTTCATCTGTCAATTCTCTTGAGACCCGGCATGGCCAGGTGGTTTGGGCGCTCGACTCGTAATCTAAGGGTCGCGGATTCAAATCCCCATCATACCAAACATGCTCTCCCTTTCAACCATGGGGATGTTTTAATGTGACGGTCAATCTCACTGTTCGTTGCTAAAAGAGTAGCCCAAAAGTTGGCGGTTTGGTGGTGATGACTAGCTGCCTACTTCTCTCTTGTGTTAAATTGACAAATTAGTAATGGCTATCGCAGATAGCTCTCGCGTAACTTTATGCTAAATTCAAAAACAAAACACAATTATCTTGATGGCATTATGTGCCTTTAATTTACTTAGAAAGACGCTTGTAAGCTTAATTATTGAAAGCTATGCAAAATAAGCAAGCAACGTTAACATGACTAGTCTTCTAAAAAGTATAACCTCATGAGTAAATCAATACAAGAGCCATTGCTAAGTGAGGTAATATATAAAGTAATATATATATATATATATTATATATTAATTATAATCGCTCTTTCAGTGAATAGTGTAAATGACCTGTTGTAAAGCCCTAAATTAAAACAAATTTCATATGATTTCCAATTTTTTTGCATGTCTTATTATGGCAAGTTAGATCATGATAATAATTAATGACATTTAATAACAATGAGTATTATAAACATACCACAGGAATCAAAGTTTTATGTAAAAAGAAAGATGTAAGAAAACAACATACGTGCTTATATGTTAAAATAATCGAGTAAAACAAATGAACTGTTTAGTGCTAGCTTAATTTCGAGAAATAAAAACAGTTATTGATATATTCGAATTTCAAAAGTAGTTAGATTCATGTATCGATAATTTCAGATCTAAAAACCGAAGGGAAAATTGTAACTCGTATTCCAGTTTCGTTCGACTTTCTGTATTAATCATAGAACCAAATTTGCTTAATCAATAAGAAGTAAAGTGTTGGCTCATTTCAACGTTATAGAGTTTTTACATAGCAAAATCGACTCTGAACATTGAAGCTGAAATAGGTATTTTTATACCTATAGAAAATGATTGTGGCTTAACAATTAACAAACTGTTTTGAAAATACCTTAATTTTAGTAGAAATTGAGATAAAACTGAAGTGGTTTCAGGCAAATCTTATGAAATATTCAAGGATTTAAAGCGCTCCTGTCATCTTGTTTTATTTATCTTTTTTACATGAAGAATGGTAGAATCTTAGCCAATATAAGTTTGTTGGCAATAATGGATTCGCAACTGTGTGAGGAAAAACGACTACAGTTAAGATGTTATACCCGACTTCGGTGGTGATGGATGATGAAATAGATATTGTGCCAGAACGAGGCTTATCGGGATGACAGCCGTACGCATGGTCGCCCAGCCGGTTCTTCTACTCAGACCCTGACCCTTGAGTACGGCTAAACTTAGTTCACTCACGTTGGTACTATAAGTTATACTTACAAAAGATGAAGTATTGGGAAAATAAGGTTTCCAATTCTGATATATAAAAATGTATATTACTGCCTTTTTGATAAGAAGTGAGAAAAATGATTGAAAGTGTCTGAGGGAAATATTAGATAACAGTTCGGATATCGGAATACCGCAATTTCTGCTAAGTTGTGCCTAGTGTTCAGTTAATGCACATTTCACTATTATTAACTATATTTTGTCGTCTTTAGTGTTTTATATTATTGAATGAGTTTTAAAGGTTGAGAAAAGTTCATAATGTAGTATATATGTATGTTTATGAAAAATAATAGGTTCATAATATAGTATATATATATATATATCTTTTAACAACACTGAAAGCTTCTTGTTAAGAGGAATACAAACGCGTTAACTTATCTACTACTTTCACAATGATCACGAACAAATATGCTCTTATGTAGTAGAAAGTAAAATAACTGACACTGTAAAATGTTTTTTGTACAAACATATAATTTTTACTGTGCCATTATTATAGCCACGAATTTTAAATTACTTTCTAAAGTTATAAAAGTGTATACTGAAGATGCGTTTCAAGACGTTTGTATATGTATATGTTATTGTCACTCTCTACACAAAATATTTCAAATACCTTAAAATAAAGTTTTATTACATCGAATTTAATTGTTTCTTTATTTATTATTGCATATTTAAATGAAACTTCTATTTTAAAATTTCATCATACATTTTGTCATGTCATAAAACAATATGTTATTATTATAAAAGTGCTGTAAAAATTATTTACCTGAAAGTTCATGAACCTAGGGATGGTCAATCAGAGTATCAAGGATGTTTAACCAGAAATTTAAAATTTAAAACAAACGTCATGTATAATACCGATTTTTTTTCCTTTACATATTTACATGTACCTGACTTAAATCTCAGAACATTATAACAATAATATGGTTATAATTAAGATATTATATAAAATTTGAGTACAAAGATTTTATATAAATTTAGTAACTAATAGTATTTTATGCACCAACCAACAATGTACTTCTCATAATGTTGAGAAAACAAAAGCTTTGCCAGTGATTTCAACCATTTGTTAGGGGTATTTAGAGTATAAATACTTGGAAAAGTTCTGTGTAAGACCGAATAAAGTGTGTTTACAAGCAATAAGTAACAGCAGTCCGTGAATGACCTAAGAATTTAAAATTATATATCTTTATATATTGTCAGAAACAAGAGAATATAATGTCACGTATTCAACCTTGTAATAATAGAAAGTGTCAATTATGATATAGCTTTTGCGAGTGCTTCTGAAATTATGAGTCTAAATGAGAATACATACATACATATATATATTAAATAACAACAGTAAGAGAAAGATTACAATCTTATTTACTGATGGGTCCTATTTGTTGAAACAGATATACGAAACAGAAAGTCGACATACGTAAATAAATTTCGTGCATATTACATAAGAAGTTTTGAAAACGGTTCTGTCCTATGTTGAAGAAAACTATCTTAAATAGATCAACAAATCATACGACTGAATACTTATTTGTTGTTAAGCGCAAAAAATAAAACAGACTTTCTGTTACCTAAGACGGTTATCGATACTCATATTTGGGTATATATGGTGAACAATGTTCCAATCGTGTAAGTGCAATATTCTACACGTAAAATAGTTTTAACCGTGAGACTTATTTACATACCGTTAGCCATTTGCTGGGTCCGTATACACTGCTTCATGCTGAAAATAGCACATGTTTACCTGTCAAGACATCAATGTAAGGGAAAACTGACAATAGATTAGGTGAAATATTTCACTTGTTATAAGTTTTTTGTAGAATTAAACGCAATACTGGTGGTATTTTATTGTGTACTGATGTATGTTACTCATATGTTATTAAAGATCTTGTAATAAAAAAGTCACGAACCAGCAGCAATTAAGATCTGGCATAGTCTGATACGAATAACGGGTTTGAATCTCCGTCACACCGAACATGCTAGCTCTTTCAGCGTTTAGCAGACAGTTTGACACCACGAAAAATTGATCGATTTTGGAAAAGTACTTAACAGCTGTTTCCAACAAAAAAAAATGTTTATGCACTCAAACATTAAATATGTGATTATATTAGGGATTTATAATTTCCAAGACTGGTTATCCCATGCACTTAGAAACATTGGAACATTAGAAAAAAGGAACATGGATCATCAGGGACACCAGGACCATTCAGTAAACTGTATCCCAGTGATGGTAAGCAAAGTATGACGTCTCATAACAGGTGAAAATATACGACCACTAAGGCTAGTGACACGCAGCAGTACGTTACATAATCAGGAAGAAAGTTCATGTGGAAAAATGCTATAAGTTACGTGTGTTACTTCCAAGGCATATACATCCAGTCATTGAATAACCCACAAAATTGGAAAATGAAATGAGTATTCGTGTTATCCCGTACAAAAAAACTGGTAGAGTCGACAAACGCAACACCTAAGAAATGCTGTCTGATTCGACTGTTGAAATGGTTTGTGGGGAATTTTTATCCTCGCACTTAAGATGACTAATGGAAACCCCTGAGGGATAAAGAACATGTTTTAGGTATGACAACTTTACGACGGAGTTCTTTGCAGCGAAACTACAGTGTAGAACTATTGTCGAAAAACACATTTGTGAAACAGAGCATGACCGGGTATAAAAATTGCTTAATAGTTGTATTACATGTAAATTTATTAACAATTAATATTGCTAAAGTATTTTCAATTATTCAACTATGTTTCTAATCTATTTTAAAAGCTTATTAAGCATTGTGACGCAAAAGAGAATACCAAGTAAAAGAAAATTATTAATCCATTAAACTCTCCTAACAAAGAGAAAGAAGCAACATTGTAAGCATTGGATATAGCAGATGTTGTGTGGTTGACATATTATTATTTATTTTTCTATGTTTTCGCTAATAACTTGTACGAATCAATTTATGCACAATTATATACTCACACTTGTAGAACAAATTACTCTTAAATTTAGACATCTCTTTACTCCATATTGTTTCAAGTTTTTTTATTCTATTCCCATAAGAAGTTTTAAACAATTCAAATGTCAAATGTCTGCTTGTTGTTTATTGTTTTAATATGGATTTTTACCGTACTGTAATAACCGTCTTATTGATATATAAGCATTAATAAATAGATAGTTAAGCCTTACAGAGGACAATGACAAATTTCACATAAAACAGACTTCAATACAGATGGATATATACACTTACAAGAAACAACCAGGCAATTATATTTGTCAGTTTCTCTCCCTTAACAGTTTATCAAACTGAACCATTGGTAAAAAAGTATTTCATATTTAAGTTATTAAAACTAATTTGTTGAATTAACATTATTATGTTCTATGTTACCTCAGTTAGTGCAATAGATGTTCAGCGCATATCGATGTAAATTCGCATCAATTCCAAGATTAAATCTTTACATCAAGTTCTGCGTTATGGGTATACTGGTTTTGTAACACCATACGTGATGTTGTGGTATAATATACTTTCTAGACCAATTAAATTTTTTCTTTATCGTTATTTGCAATTAATGGTTAAATCACTTATAATACTTGCAAACAGTGCGAGCAATCTATTAAGGTACTCTTTTGTATTTACATTTCGTATTTAATACAAAGCAACCAAGTTTTATTTGCAGTCGTTCATCATGTTGAACTACTGATCAGAAGGAAGACACCAAGCCAACAACACCCTTGCCACGATCGAACACTCAACCTAAGGGATAAACTGTCACTCTTATGACGCATCCACAGCACAAAGGTAAGTTTGAATGGAAATAATATCATAAACTAATAAGTTTTATATATTCACTTGTACGTCATAAACTTTGTCTAGTTATTTAATCTGTTCATTCTATATTATACTTTATATCAATATTATATCAACCATAGCAGGTACACATCATAAAGTAAAACTACACATTTTCTCCATGCGATGAGTCTATTAGTCAAACCTTAGAATCTCTTATAATTGTGAAAGGAGTGCACATATATGATTTCTTGTCTGCAAAATGTAATGTAATTTTTTATCTTCTACGTTTAATTAAAATTTAATTTTAATTACCTTGCGCAAACACTCTTATAGAAACCAATGTGAAATAATGATCAAAGTCTCCCGCTTCACTTGATAATTAATTTTTATAATCATTAATTACGCTTTAGTAACAATATTTTTAAGCAGAAAATATAAACTTAAAAGCCGTATGCATGTGACATTGGCGGACCCTTTATATTTAGTGTGTTTCTAGTTGGTTAATTAATTGTTTTTTTTTTAATCTTCGAGTGATTTTTTCCCAACCCACATGATCTCACAGAAATTGAAACTGTATTGTATTAAGCAAATACGCCCATCTTTTATCGCAATAGCGTTTATAATGGCATTACACCTATATAAAGTGTACACATTTTACAAGAGGAAGAAGATATATAGAATGACCCAATAAAAGTTAGACCGCAACAAAAGTGTTTGTTTTATATAATGCTTGTATGTGTCCAAGTGCATCATGGGCTTCCGAAAGGTTTATTGAAAGGATCCAAAGGTTTCAACCAATAAATCAATCCCTAAGCGTCCTTACAGAGAAATTCAAAACAAAGATACAGTGTTGAATGTGAATAAGGATAAATATTGATTTTTAAGTTATATTAGGCTTTGTCTGAGCTATCCAGATTGCTAGACAGATGGGCTGCGGCAAGTGAAGTCTAAGTTTAGAGTTCCGATATCGCTTAAAACCCTTCGTAGGCTGAGAATGTATTGTAATAACAACAGTCTTACCAAATATTTAGTATAAGCCCGAGCAAAGTTATTGCGTCTGCAAATGTTGCTGATTGGTCACCTTCCATATAATCAGTACTTCAAAAGTAAGGACACTAAACTTGAATTCTTTTGAGTGTTCTGCTGGTCCGCATAGTCCGTGTGTCGCATAACGAGCCGTTCCTAGTTGAAGATTTGTTACTGATACTAATATTCACCTAGCCTTTCAACACTAAACAACAGAATATGACTAATATTTGTTTAAATATTTCAAATCAATGTATGAGATGGCGAATTCTGTTTTTATTTTGTTACAGCTTTGTTCTTCATTCATTTATTATTTCTTCTATCGTTTAGTTTATCTATGAATTTTTAATTACATTTAAAACGATAACTCAGTTTCTAAATGATAACGTTTATTTTGAGTAAATATGAATGTTGTATGAGACTGACATCACATTTCCCTAATGGTGACGTACAGATAGAATTAATATTGCACGAGAATATCCCAAGCTTTTGAGATGTACTTAAACAAAGATAATTAATATCTTCCTCCAAAAAATCAACCATAAACTAATTTATTCAAGAAATATGGCTTATAATTTTACGTATTGAAAAAGGTAAATATTTCAATAATTCTTTATTTTACTTTTGTCAATAGGTTCGGAGTCTTTGGATTATAGGAAACGTTACATGTCCGTTGTCATTGAATTCTGTTATATTTTTAACAGCAATCTCTACAAACATCTAACATATAAGGCTAACTTTGTAGAATATAATAAATCTATTTAGGACTATGGCTTTATATAAAAGGACTATACGAAGTATGATATGAAAATTTAAGGAACAAGTACTGGTTTTAAGTTGTTTTGTAAAGATCTTGTTTCAGAATGGTTAGTTGGAACAAATATTGCACATCTTACTAAGAAGGTTTAGCACAAACTAACGCTTAGAAGAGTTTGGAACTAAAAAATAATTATGAAATTTCAGAGTACTTCAACATATTCACTGACTGTGGCCACGCCTTTTTTAGCAGCCAGGTTGGCCTTCTTTAAATCCAAACATAATTAAACTATAGTATCTCGAAGTTAAACTTCAGAATCGTCTTTTTTAAAATAATTTTAAATGTCTTTTACTGCATGTGTTGTTTATAAATACACATGTGTTAATAGTAATATCTCCTTTATCCACGAAACGATTCGCCAATTACATGTATGAATATATGAACACAAACCGTTATCCAACAGAGTCAGTCAAAATTTTTTTCTCTCTGAGATTTTCTAATATACAAACACAGTAAAAACTCCATTCCCCTAAACAATATCAAATTCCTTATGTTAAGAGTGTCCTAAAAAGTAATTTTAATCAAAGAAAGTTTTCCAATTACAAATGTACTAGACGTAAATAGTAAATTTTAAATTCCTTCCAACTGTTTTCCCTTAATGTACAATTTTATGTTTCACTGAATTGTAATTGCAAGTATTTGCATTTTAATTTTTTAATTACAGCCACACACAGACTTTGAGAATTGCCAGTTCTGTATTTCGCTTTACACTTTTAAGCTATTCCAATTATAGCTCATTGATTATGGAACTTTCAGCTTTTGTAATGTTCGATTAAAGAAAAGTGTTTTTGTTGATTATCAAACTTCGATTCCAGCCTGATGAATCTGTAAGCGCTGAGCAGTATCAGCACAACAATAACAGAATGTTGGTTTTTTTCTAAGAAATGTGAGAAAGTTCTGTTTAATGAAACATACTAGGAGAAAATTATAAAGTACAGTGATCTTATATATTCCTTTTAATAAACAAAACAGTTGGAAAGATGATTACAGTAGGAGTTTGTATTTATTTTATTCTTCGTTAGTACTAATAATATAAATAGTTTTCGTCACCAAGGTAGCTTGCTCACACAAAAATAGTATTTTTTTTAATATCTCGCAAAGCTACACGAGAGCTATCTGCGCTAGCCGTCCCTAAGTTAGCAGTGTAAGACTGGAGGGAAGGCAGCTAGTCATCACCACTCATCGCTAACTCTTGAGCTACTCTTTTACTAACGAATAGTGGGATTGACCATCACATTATAACGCTCCCACGGCTGAAATGGTGAGCATGTTTGGTGCGAGTGGGATTCGAACCTGCAACCCTCAGAATACAAGTCGAACGCCTTAACCCACCTGGCCATGCCGGGTCCACAAAATAAACTTTTATTCTTTTACGTATACTTTTCATATCGAAAATTTTACAAATTCTGTTTTAAACCGTCTTGAGAACAGCAAGTATTGATGTTTATAAAATCCATCGGAATTCAAACGGGTAAGTTAAGGAGCATTATTATGAACTAAACATTCAAATGCTTCTGACAGATGAATTGACTCTGACTTTTAATTTAAGCTAATTTAAATTTAAATTCAACTCAGAATCATATACATGCTATACTACACAACTAGAGCATAACGTCTGTGAAACTTAGTTTGTAAAATCTTCAAGATATTTATCTACTCGTTTCAGTAAGCTTATGTCAAAATAGTTTCTTAAACAATGTGACCAACACTGTCAATGATGTTTTTGTCTGAGCTCTTCAGAAATAATCTCGCCTAACGAACTGATATTATTCTGATCTATATTTGATAATTCAATTACTTTGAACCACTCTAACTCATATAGCTGAAGAACTGTTTTCTTGATTAGGCTAGCGTTATTACTGCCTTTGGAAGAAATTATTGACTAACACCGGAACGTGGTTTGTATAAGTCTAGTTTGTAACATAAAGGTTCATAGAATAAATGCAATATATTTATATTGTAGAAAACAGAATATACTTTATATCATATTGCAAAGTAACAACATATATCTTTTGTGGGCCAGAGTAAATATAGAAAACAACAATTTATGCTACCTTTTGTTTGAAACAACGTTGCCTATTACATTTCCAAGCAGTTTCTTCATTTATCAGAAATATGCTTTTTCGTGTTTCGTTTGCGACTATATATATTAGCAAAGTTTGCATACATATAAAAATAAACTTTCTATTGAATCACTTAACTCATAATTTTGAAGAAATCTTATTAAAAGATAAAGTAAATATTTTACTGATGACAAAATTATTAGTATAAAAAATACATTTGACTTGATTAATTCATCCATCACTTCTTAATTACTTAAAATATCTGAACATGTCAAAATATTTTATATTGAACGCCTTTAGGTAATTTGTTTAAATGAGGAAATTGGTTGGATAAAGAATTTTTAATGTATTTAATGTAACATTTTCATTTTTGCTCTCAACGGTTTTTCTTTACTTCGCCAATATTTACCTGCAGGTATAAAGAAATATACACAAAATTATCTGGTAACTTAAAACATTATAGAAAATTAAAAATAAAATGAAAATTTTGTTATAAATCCAATTGCTTTAAATATTTCAGAAATTGTACCCTATAAATTCTGAAAACGCAAAATAAAATAAAAATAATTCGTTTCTGTGCATCATTAAATACTTTATAAAAATCCTTAATTAAGAAATACTAATATATTGTATTAAAGAATTTAAAAATGCACCTGAAAATGTATACATTTTTATGCTATTTGAGTAGTTGATTAGGCCCGAAATAATTTATAAATATTATGACCATGTATCGTTTATAATTATTTCTATTTTCTATCTTTCAACGGAATATCAAAATTACATATTCATGAAAATTTGTATAATGATATAATAAGTTTTGCCATGTCCTTGGATTTAACACACTTCTATTTTATATTGTCTCATACCAAAGTCTTATCATTAAATTATAAAATGCACGAGATACTTCAGTTATTACTCATAAAATCTGTGTTTAAGAAAATAAATTTCAAAGAACGAATATGACAATACATAACATCGTAAAATCAATAATTTCATGGATATTTTATAAATAATATTATTAATAATTATAATTAATATTTATAATCTTGAACTTATGAAACAGATCAGGAAACTTATTTTGTACCTTTCACCAATTGTATTATATGAAATTTCAAATTAAATTCAATTTGAGACCCGGCATGGCCAGATGATTAAGGCACTCGACACGTAATCCGAGGTTGGAGGGTTCGATTCCCCGTCACACCAAATATGCTTGCCCTTTCAGCCGTGGGTGCGTTATAATGTGACTGTCAATTCCACTATTAGGTGATAAAAGAGTAGCTCAAGAATTGGCGGTGGGTGGTGATGACTAGCTGACTAAATTAGGGACAGCTATCTGCGCTAGCTGTCGCGTTGCTTTGCGTGAAATTAAAAAACAAACAAACAAAATAAATTAGCAACCGCTGTCAAATCGATTAACCCTCCAATGAATGGTAATATGTTCCATACTCGTGTTTTAACGCAATTAATCCTTAAATGATATATCCTGAATTGGAATAATACAGCTTGGAAGTTGTACTTTTAATGTTCATGATAAGTATGAAGACATAAGATTGTGATCCATTACAACTCCTTGTTGCACAGAGGATCTGCTACCCAGGAACTTTCAAAGTGCAAAAGGTGTACGGAAAGGGAAAGTATGTTGAAGATAACAAGTGCTATAAGAATATACGTTCTGAAAGAGGTGCACTGGTCTATGCAAGTCTTATTAAGGTCAGTGACCTGAATTATACTACATCCAGTGCACCCTTGTGCAAATTATTTTGGGTTTAAGTTGTTGTATAATTAAGGCTTACTTATACAACAACTTAAACCCAAAATAAACCAATATAAAGGAACGCCTTTATACCTTGTGCAAATTAATTGAAACAAATAGTCATTTTACAATATTTTAAGCATGGCGGCCGGTGTAGGCTCGCTGGATCCTCTGATTTCTTTTAACAGTCATTTTTTCACACAGACGGCGTCATTAGTTGTGTTTTGTAGTACAATCGATCTATTTTTGGGATATATGACGAAATTTTGAGGAATCTTACGTCATTCGAAATTGCGTTAGAAGGGCAAGGAGACCAGTCAAAAGCAACTTCTTACCAACTCAATGAAGAAAAAACGGTATCAATGGGGTCTGAAATACAAGAAATGGACGCAAGAACAATGGAGGAAGGTGTTATTCAGTGACGAGACTCATTTCTTCGTACAGGGTCAAAGAAGTCTGCATGTTCGCAGATTTCCAGATTAGAAACTTCGAGAATCTCACATCAATCAGTTCGTAAAACATCCCTTGAAGAAGATGTTTTGGGGCTTTTTCAGCTACTATGGCGTCGGAGGCTTACATATCGTAGAAGGCATGATGCGAGGACCAAGTACATCGAAGTTTTGCAGAGAAGAGTCGTTCCAGAATTAAAGAGATTTCCAGTTGGATCTGTAAGATCTGGCTCCGTGCCACACATCGAAACTTGTGAAAAATTCTATGACTACAACGCGAATAAAGGTGCTGGACTGGCCTCGAAACTCTTCGTCTTAAATCCTATTGAAAATCTTTGGGCGATTTGTAAAGAAAGACTTCGGGAAAAAGACTGCACTGCGAAAAAATAAGCTAATTGAGGCCATAATTGAGGTGTGGTACCACGATCCAAAATTAGTAAAGATTGCAGTCAACTCGTGGACTCGATGCCAAAGAGGATTAATAATCTTCTGAAAAATAAAGGCGGTCATATCATGTATTAATTTGTGAGTAATTTTTTGATTTTCAGAAATAAAGAGTAAAAAATTGAAAAAAATCGTAATTTTCCGTCTTGTTTCAATTAATTTGTACAAAGTTGTAGCACTCACATCTTGGTAGTTAGACAAAGAAAGCTAGTCCTATAGTTTGCTATACAGCTACATATAGCTTCATGTGTGTTATCTGGTATCCTCATATTTTGTCATGACTACCTTCTTCATTTTTAAATTAGTATTTATCAATACACTATCGATATCATGTAATTGTTACTCCTTTAATTAATGCAATAACGTCTCGGTATTTCTATTTTAAGTATTTCTATTTTCCTTTCAGTTTAGTTTTTAACAAAAGCCGCTTAAGTAACCAAAGCTAACTCCTAGTCATCTTAACTCTTTGCGAGGCCTGTGTTTACTAATTGCATTTAAATGCATTATCTTGCAGAAAAGACAACTCGTAACGTCCAAGAAAATAATATTGTATTTTCTGTCAGCAAACCATCTAATGACACACGACTTTCCTTCCGCTATTTTAGAAAAGTTGATAGACGAATACCATATGTAAGTGTCTTTGCGTGCAATCTGACTCTGTTATTACCGAGTTTTGTAGTATTTAAAACCATGTCCACTCCTGTAAGAATAATTTTAGCAAATATTAATAAAATTATTCTTACATCATTTTGTGCAGTTTCTTCCTTAACATTTTACCATACCTTACATTAGCTTTATTTGGAGAATTTATGAATTTGGATTTTACCTAACTTGCCGGGGTGATTTCATTTTACATATTCGGTTTTTCAGAGTAGTGGCCATATTGAGCTGATAAATGAAAAGTATAAACGTTATTCTATGCGCCTCTCATCAGTTCATGAAATCTATCACAAACATCTGCAGTTATCTTGTGCATAGTGATTCTGTTGTTGTATTTTGTCATTTAAATATTGTTGTGATGATCTTCCTATGTTTGGAATCGAACCCATAGTTCGGAGAAAACATAAACACCTACTTCATAACTTGGTATCATCTGAACCTCCAGTCAGCGAGTTGAGTCACTATGCAAATCATTGTTTCCGTCATGGTTTTAGTAACTTACCATCTACATAATACGTGGATAAATGATGATAACTACAACAAAGTACAACACACATACTGCATTTGGTTAATATTTGTACAATTAATTCAAGTCTTTCTGCAGCACTTCAACATCCTCAACGCAGCTTGAAATACTCAAGAATGTAATATCTTCATCAAAAATTACTAATTCGCAAACTATACCCTACCGTTTTATTCATGCAATGAGATAAAGCAATATCTCTTGAGTTATTTCACTAGCAAAAAAGAACTAGTTTGATTAAGCTTGCTTTCTTTCACCCATTTACTCTGTTATTCAGTTATCTAGTTTTTCTTACCCCTAATGATATGATATTTTTTAGCTAATCTTCTTTTTGAAAATATAACTACTTAAAATTTACCCTTTTCCTTTGTTCAGATAACAAACGATGATTCTATAAAAAAGTTCAGAGATTAGCAAAGCAAGACTTCCCTTAAGTAATTCAGGGTTGGGTTTATTTTATGAATATTATTTCAATAAATTATTCTGTAAAGGTTATTTTACCAAACAGTCTAGAATTTTTCCCACTACAAAAGTAACATTAACCGGCCTTTATCTGTTACAGTAATTTTTGTCAAACCCCTTTAAAAATATAACTAACAGCATCAATGTTTTCAAACCCTGAAGCACTTGTTCACTTACCACGAATGAAATAAAGAGGTCCACATATCTGATAATTGATTTATTTTATAACTGTGGGAAAAGCTTTTCTGGTCTTGATGCTTTAAATGTTTTAAATATCTCAACCAGTCAACCACCAAGAAATTAATGTCTACATTGACGTCGTCAGTTGAAATACTTCATATAAGAAGTTCAGCATCAGAAATATTGCCAGCATATCTTGTAAGAGAAAAGAGGAAAAAACATTAAAAGCTCAATAATTTGATACTCTTCGATAAACCCCTTGCCATCAGCATTATTCAAAAGCACAATTCTCATATTAACAGTTTGCTTTCCTTTGACACGTTTAAAAATATTGGCATTAGATATAACATTATTAGCTATTTGTTTATGATTTCCTAATTTCTTTTCATCAAATATCTACAATTTTCTAGTTTTGTAAAGCTTTCAAAATATTTATAGCTTGTAGCACCATTTACTCTTAAACACACTACAAAGAAAAAAATGCCCCTGGAACCAGAAACAGATGGGTTAATACATTTGACACCTGGCAAACAAATTTTAGTGATGGTCTTTCTATGTTCACTTCTACAAATGACGGTACCAGTGTACTTTCTAGTGGTAATCTTTCTATGTCCCCTTCAGTAGACGATGGTATCAATGTACTTTCTAGTGGTAATCTTTCTATGTCCCCTTCAGTAGACGATGGTATCAGTGTACTTTCTAGTGGTAATCTTTCTATGTCCCCTTCAGTAGACTGGTATCAGTGTACTTTCTAGTGGTAATCTTTCTATGTCCCTCTTCAGTATACGATGGTATCAGTGTACTTTCTAGTGGTAATCTTTTTTATGTCCCTTCAGTAGACGATGGTATCAGTGTACTTTCTAGTGGTAATCTTTTTATGTTCCCCTTCAGTAGACGATGGTATCAGTGTATTTTCTGGTGGTAATCTTTCTATGTCTTCTTCAGTAGACGATGGTATCAGTGTACTTTATAGTGGTAATCTTTCTATGCATCCTTATAAAAATCACGGTATCAGTATATTTAATGAAATGTATTCGTATTCCCACTATTTAAACCTTTTAATTATCTTGCTTCACAATGCAAGCAGACAAAGACTCAAATAGTTTAGAAACTGCTACCCGAATGCTAGTCGTACCTAACTGTTCGTTTCATTTGTTATCAGAACATATCGCTAACCGTTTCTAAATCCTACAAATAATGCGTATTTAATGCACGTGATAATAGTGACGTAAGTACCTAAATAACAGTATTGTAGATTAATTCCACTTGTGAGAAGGTTACGTGGAGCTGAGCTCTGTTTGAAATTCTATATTTTGCAAACTATCCTGACCTTTCAGACGTATGAGTCATCACGAAATGCGATGACAGTTGATTTTATTTGTCGTCATTTGAATTGATATCTGTTCGCGAATTTGTTAAATATATATATACTCTTCAAAAAAAGAAACGCAAAAGGCAAAATTTGAGACATATTGTTAACAAGTTTATTCCAAGTAGTTCTGTATGACATGTGTGAAACGTTGCACATTCACTGCCGAACATCCAATGTCTGCAAAGACGAAGTCCATGCTCACTAGGTGAAGTTTAACGTCACTCAACGTCAATAACGAGTATGCCCCCCGTAAGCATCAATAATTGCTTGGCATCTCCTGCCCATGGAAGCGATGAGATGGCGAATCACATCCTGTGGAATGGTTGTCCACTCAGCCTGCAAAGCTGCTGCAAGCTGAGGTAGAGTCTGCGGTTGAGGTTGTCGCCGTCGCAGACGTCTCTCCAACTCGTCCCAAAGATGTTCGATGGGGTTTAAGTCTGGTGATCTGGAGGGCCAAGGAAGAACGTTGGTGTTGTAGAGTCTTAAGAAGACAGTGGTGAGTCGGGCTGTGTGAGGACGGGCGTTGTCATGTTGAAAAACGTCGTTGACGTTCACCATGCTGGGTTGCACACGGAGCCTAAGAATCTTGTCGACGGTTGCGTACGGTCTGATCGGAAATCCTACGCATCTCTGGTATGGTTGAGGCAGTAAACGTCGCAGTGGTGGTCCTATCCCGAAGGTGACGTAACCGGATGTAGTGATCTTGTGTGGGCGTGGTCACACGAGGTCTGCCAGATCATGGACGGTCACAAGTTGAGCCATGTTGTTGGTGACGATTCCATAGTCTTGTGATGGTGCTTTGGTGGACATTCACAGCTCTGGGAACATCTGATCGAGATTCGCCTGCTTCAAGCGACCAATAACATTGTTGCGTTGTGCTTCAGTCAGTCTTGGCGTAACTGTATTGCGTGTCGGTGGCTTAACACTGAGCTATGGAAACCGAGAACCCGTCACTTTTATAGGGATTTTGCACATGTTGCACTTGCAGAACATGCAGATCCCTCAAACAAATTTATTGGACACGAATGCGTTTTGGCGAAAAATCCGGTGTTTTCCTCCGTTTTCAAAGTGCACAACTTTTATTGTCATTTTGGTCTGACAATCAGTGCCTTAACACGTGAAACATCACATACTCTGAGCTTGTAACGTTATTACATATATTTCTCTTTAAAATAACAAAAATATCCCTTTTGCGTTTCTTTTTTTGAAGAGTATATATAACCTTCTTTCTGTAGTTCCTTAATAAGCAGTTATTTAGTACACACTGATTAGCATATACGTCCTTTAAATTAATGAAAGCCGTACTGAGCGTTATGAGGGGTAAACATTTAAAAATATAGCATACCTAAAACTGACAAGTTTAACTTCAGACTATTATGCCTTGCTTTGGCTATTTTACTAAAGGAAGATACATCTAGTTCATAAAGGTACGTTTTCCAACGCTGAGTTAAGCCGTCTTTAAGAAAAAGTGGCTTACGTGACATATTGATACAGAACGGCCTTAAAGCTGGTGATCTAATTTATTACGTTCATACACCGAACTTATTGGGAGTGAAAAGGTCATTCTTAAATTTCTCACTTAGTCCGTAGTTAGTCTTATAAAACGAAATTTGTTAGCTACGTTTATTCCAAAAAGTTCTATTACTAGCAATTTAAATCAAAATTGTTTATTTTGAAAAGTATCTCTATATTTATAAAAAGAGCATTTTATTTCTCGTTTTTAATTGTCATCAACGCGAAATATAGTTTTAATGGCCCAAGAATTATAATCTTTGTGTAGGAAACTCTGAAAAGAAAGGTTCATTTTCTAAAGGATTTTGCGGTGGAATATTTCTTTCTATAAAAAATTAAAAAAAGAACAGAAATGTGTTTGGTGAACTTCGTTTTGAATGTTTTGACTTCTTTCCCCATAGCCATTACTGCATGATGTTCAATTCATTCGAAGGGATGTCAACTGCAGAAGTTTTCATGCGTTTTATAGCTTAAACAGTTTCCTAGTTTTTGTTGTACTGAACTTCTACAGAGTGCCGATCAAAACCCGTTAACTGTAAAACATACAAGTAATCATAATTATTTAATTTTTTCTTTAGCATTTATGATTTTTAAAGAGAATGGAATAATTTATGGTACTAAGTTCATAGTTTTCGACTCGAAACAATTTACAAAAATATACTCAAAACCAAAAAATAATAAAAAGTTTCGTTTTGAATTTCGAGCAAAGTTACAGAACGGCTACCTGCTCGAGCCGTCCCTAAGTTTGCAATGTAAGACTAGAGAAAAGGTAGCTAGTTATCACCATCCACCGTTAACTCTGGGTCTACTTTTTTACCAACAACTAGTGGAATTGATCGTCACATTATACCGTCCCCTGAAAGGCATGTTTGGTGCGAGGGAATCGAACCCGCGAACCTCGCATTACAAGTCGAACGACTTAACACGCTTGGCCATGCCGGGCTTATATGAGCGCACCAAATGAAAGTGTTTTCATTTAAAATTTAGATAGGAAACGACTACAATATTTTTGTTTAATTTGACAGGTTTATATATGTAAAGAACGTATAAATTTCTTTGCTTCATTTGGTAGTTTTACACGATGTGAAAACTTTGATATCCAGTACAATGTAATTACCATTTTCATGTACGTTATCCGTCAACAATACAAAATAATATAATGTGAAACTTTCAAATATGAAGGAATATTATTGTTATAAAAATCGTTTCGATATTGTGATTTATGTTTAAACTTTTATATATTTAAACCTTAATTTAATTTGAATAATACCTATACAAACACTTCAGCAAACTTGATTCTTAAAAAATGATGTATACATAATAACCAGGGCGTTAGATGATTTGTCCTGATGAGGAAGAAAAAAGCATAAAAGTGAGATTACACAATAAAAACTATATACAGGACAGCCAATAAAGATCAAATTAATTACTTGTAGTCATTAATCATGTTTCAGGTTAAGTACTTCTAATTAAAGACAAAACGAGACATATTCACTTACTTATTTTATTTGTATGTTAATTCCATACTTCTTTCCTTTTGATTGAATAAATTTATTACATCTTTGTAGAAACTATCAGTATTTATTTCCTTGTGACTAGTGCTAAACGTGCCAGTTTTGTCTTGTCGTTGTGCATTTCTGGTGTAGCTG
The DNA here is from genome assembly GCF_004210375.1 of Tachypleus tridentatus. Lineage (NCBI taxonomy): Eukaryota > Metazoa > Arthropoda > Merostomata > Xiphosura > Limulidae > Tachypleus > Tachypleus tridentatus. The sequence goes on along the minus strand of NW_027467782.1, from coordinate 59,522,698 downwards.
TGTATTCTTTTAAATGAGGAGAAAGAACGGTCAACTGAGACAGTGGTAGATAGAAGAGTCAAGGTTAACTCACACAACTTTGTAAGTTGTTGCAGAGATACATCTAGCTTGGCATTTTGCAAACAATAAAGTAATTCATTCATTGGTTTTTCTCTCAAATCAGCGTCAGGGTATAAAACCGAAAGTTCACTTTTCAAGCGATGAATATTAAAGTATTCTCCGTAATTATCTTGCAATGATTTTTTATGCTAATTCAATAATTTTTTAATGTCAAGAAGCTCAAGAAATGCGAAGTTTTGAAGCTTTGAAACCTAATTTTAATTTGAACGCAAGAGGAATCCAACCCTGATTTTAGCGTTATAACTCCGTGGACATACCGCTGCACTAGCGGAGGGCTTGTAAAGGTTTAAGTATCCCAGTTTTCAAAATTATCAAGAATATTTTGAAATAAGTCCATGAGTTCTTCCTTGTAATCAAAGATAGTTTCAACAAGGCAGTGATTATGATTCCAACAAGTCAGGACCACTTTCGGGAATAGTTTGTTCAGTTCAGTATGTAAAGGTACACTTGCTTTGTCATAGCTTGTGACAACACTAAATTTAATCTATGTGTCATATAATAAGAAAAAAAAGAGCTTTGGGATACTTATCTCTTAACTTTATTTTGTAGCCCTTTCAGCTCACTGGACATCACGCTTGCCCCATCATAGGTTTGTGCAATACATTTTGTCCCAATATTTAATTCATCGAATAAATTTAACACTATCTTGGATAAATCTACAGCTGTTCGATGTGTACTAACATTTGTAAACCCCAGAAATCTATCGTAACTTGCATCATCTCTAGTCACATATCGCTTAACACTAGAAGCCGAGAAATGATTCTTGCATCAGCAGTGTTTTCTAAGATAAGAGCCAGAAACTTGGAATCAATTAGTTTGCTTTTAATTTTATTCAACAATACTTCCCTACACAATTAATGTGGTCATTCTGGATTCTATTTGATACACCAGATGAAAAAAAACACTTGATTTCTCTAAATGGAATTTCGACAATGGAACAATTTTTTGCGCAAATTTATCAGTTCTACATAAGTACCTCCGTTAGCAGACTCTAGGGATTCACATTACCTCTAAACGATAATTGTTGTTCACCCAAATAGCATACTACGTCTATTAATCTTCTTAAAATGTCTCTATTCCTTTTTATCTATTCATTGTGCATTTGAACATTTATTTTAAGTTGGCTATTTAGTTGGAATTCAATCCGTGATATTCCAAATCGAGTTAGGCCTAGAGTTGAAAATATATGACTGAAGAAATGTTCATGTCTCTTTAATTGCCTTATGCATATTATTTAAATCATCAAAATTCGCTTGAGTTCCATGTCCTAAAGTCACTGTTAAATAATAAACATGATCAGCACAAACGTTTCTGCAAGTTAGGACAAGCAGTTAAACAACATCTCCTGTTGTATTTTTTTACACCGAATTTTCAAACACACTGCTTATCCTTCTAGTTAGGCTTAGAGCTGCCATCGGTCTACCATTTCTGATGATACTTTCTTTATCACTGAAACTCTTTGTACCAAACTTGTTCACTAATAAGCATTCAATAATACAGTTACAATTTTTCCTATTATTTCTTGAATCCATATTAAAATCTGAAGGGTGACAGACACTTTACAAAAAAAAAAACAAAACAGTACCATTTAATACAATGCTCAGAAGCACCTGCACATAACGTGACATCATAGAAATAACAAACAGCCATGAGCGCAAGGTGCAGGTCATGAAGAAAACAAAAGTTTCCAAATATCACAAGAAAATTAACCATAAATTATTATTTTCTCTGTTTTTATCGTACATTATAATTTATAAAATAATACTTACAAAATGCTAACTTATTTATAAATTATATATTTCGCTTACATTTTAAGTGATTTAAATGACTTAATATATAAATAACAAATTATCTGGTAATTTGCTTCCTTTATGCCATAGAAGAGGCCAATGTAACATTCAAGTTATGTTGTTTTTTGTTTTTCTAGATACAATATACATTTGAATTTTGTTATTCGGAAAATTATTCATGTAAGAATAATTTTATAATTTAAGAATATATTACGCAACAAAATGTTTTTAATTAAAAGTAAAGCCTTTTCTAGTCGGAAAAAAGATAAAATCAACTCAAAAGGAAACATTTTGCGAGTTATATTCCAGATTCTTCTCAACAGTACTTTCGCCCGTACTGATTATGTGCGGTATAGTAGAGTGCTTCCGTATGAATCAAATGCAAGTTCATAACGTTATATTTAGCTGATGTTAGAAAATTAAATTGCTTTTTCTTAACTGCTTCCCTTGCTTCCATGAACCGCACACCTTTGATGATAACTCCACGTATGTTTTTTAGAATCGTTAGCTAAAATAAGTAAGATAAAAGTGCAACATACAGACTTTCCCATTTTCTAAAAAAGATTCGCGGAAATGCGAAGTGGAGATTAGTATTTAGGTCCATACGTAATACGTTACTCGCGATCTCCATTTGCATTATGAGGTATATGGAGTACACGTATATCTCAAGCGTTAAGTCTAAAGAGAAACTCATATATAAAAACTCGTCATGATACTTCACTTGCTAGTATTTGGCACTATTCCATTTTTCTTGTAGTCAAGTGTCGGTCTCAGCTGTGACATTTTTGCTTTTGTCTCCAAAATCTTCGATTTTACCGGTAAACTCATTGCGGACGGTAACTTGCACCGGCAAGCATGCGTGCGTACATCTATGTTAAAGGAGAATTGATCGATTTTGTAGACGTTTCAACCGAATATATATATATATATATAGCTGTTTCAAAGAAAACCAAAGTTAGCCTCAGAAATATAGGATTGCTCAAATGCCTTGGAAAGCTTTTGATGTTCTACTAAAGCCGACATTAGCTCTGAGATACTCAGTTCTCACAGTGTTTCACCAGTCTGAGCAGAAGAGCCGAGCTTGATTCTTCTACAGGAGACATTTCCGGCAGATTTGGTACATAGAAACTTCAACTCAACACCAGTTGAGTAAAATGTTTCACTAAGACTATATTTGACCTCAAACTATAATGGTGAGATGGTAAGCTAAGAGATCGACTCTAATGATATATTATGTCATCCCTGCGGACAACCTGTCGCAAAATCTAGAAGAAAACCCCCGTTTCCATCTCAGCAAGTACTGTAAATCTTCCTCTTGGGAGATGGAGTCGTCTAGACAAATTATTTACTTCATATTTCATGAGGAAAGGAAGTTGTATTTAGATACATAGAATTATGAAAGGATGGTTGGACAACGTTGATGTTTAGAAAACATATTACATCAAAGTTAGTATGTCAGCAAAAAGTTTGAAGCTGTGAAACAAGCCCAGCTCTTGTGTCTGTTTTTTAACTTGTATATGTTTAATATTTAATCAACTTTTTATTTTTGTTTACAAGAATTTAAACATAGTCAATACATTTATTTAC
>NW_027467782.1:59415749-59518701 GCF_004210375.1 Tachypleus tridentatus | reverse complement strand
TAGAACTACTGAACCATTCTTATTTATAAATAACATTGTATAAACACTATGAACAACATATAGAACTACTGAACCATTCTTATTTATAAATAACATTGTATAAACACTATGAACAACATGTAGAACTACTAAACCATTCTTATTTATAAATAACATTGTATAAACACTATGAACAACATGTAGAACTACTAAACCATTCTTATTTATAAATAACATTGTATAAACACTATGAACAACATGTAGAACTACTGAACCATTCTTATTTATAAATAACATTGTATAAACACTATGAACAACATGTAGAACTACTGAACCATTCTTATTTATAAATAACATTGTATAAACACTATGAACAACATGTAGAACTACTGAACCATTCTTATTTATAAATAACATTGTATAAACACTATGAACAACATGTAGAACTACTGAACCATTCTTATTTATAAATAACATTGTATAAACACTATGAACAACATGTAGAACTACTGAACCATTCTTATTTATAAATAACATTGTATAAACACTATGAACAACATATAGAACTACTGAACCATTCTTATTTATAAATAACATTGTATAAACACTATGAACAACATGTAGAACTACTGAACCATTCTTATTTATAAATAACATTGTATAAACACTATGAACAACATGTAGAACTACTGAACCATTCTTATTTATAAATAACATTGTATAAACACTATGAACAACATGTAGAACTACTGAACCATTCTTATTTATAAATAACATTGTATAAACACTATGAACAACATATAGAACTACTGAACCATTCTTATTTATAAATAACATTGTATAAACACTATGAACAACATATAGAACTACTGAACCATTCTTATTTATAAATAACATTGTATAAACACTATGAACAACATGTAGAACTACTAAACCATTCTTATTTATAAATAACATTGTATAAACACTATGAACAACATGTAGAACTACTGAACCATTCTTATTTATAAATAACATTGTATAAACACTATGAACAACATATAGAACTACTGAACCATTCTTATTTATAAATAACATTGTATAAACACTATGAACAACATATAGAACTACTGAACCATTCTTATTTATAAATAACATTGTATAAACACTATGAACAACATGTAGAACTACTGAACCATTCTTATTTATAAATAACATTGTATAAACACTATGAACAACATGTAGAACTACTGAACCATTCTTATTTATAAATAACATTGTATAAACACTATGAACAACATGTAGAACTACTGAACCATTCTTATTTATAAATAACATTGTATAAACACTATGAACAACATGTAGAACTACTGAACCATTCTTATTTATAAATAACATTGTATAAACACTATGAACAACATGTAGAACTACTGAACCATTCTTATTTATAAATAACATTGTATAAACACTATGAACAACATGTAGAACTACTGAACCATTCTTATTTATAAATAACATTGTATAAACACTATGAACAACATGTAGAACTACTGAACCATTCTTATTTATAAATAACATTGTATAAACACTATGAACAACATGTAGAACTACTGAACCATTCTTATTTATAAATAACATTGTATAAACACTATGAACAACATGTAGAACTACTGAACCATTCTTATTTATAAATAACATTGTATAAACACTATGAACAACATGTAGAACTACTGAACCATTCTTATTTATAAATAACATTGTATAAACACTATGAACAACATGTAGAACTACTGAACCATTCTTATTTATAAATAACATTGTATAAACACTATGAACAACATGTAGAACTACTGAACCATTCTTATTTATAAATAACATTGTATAAACACTATGAACAACATGTAGAACTACTGAACCATTCTTATTTATAAATAACATTGTATAAACACTATGAACAACATGTAGAACTACTGAACCATTCTTATTTATAAATAACATTGTATAAACACTATGAACAACATGTAGAACTACTGAACCATTCTTATTTATAAATAACATTGTATAAACACTATGAACAACATGTAGAACTACTGAACCATTCTTATTTATAAATAACATTGTATAAACACTATGAACAACATGTAGAACTACTGAACCATTCTTATTTATAAATAACATTGTATAAACACTATGAACAACATGTAGAACTACTGAACCATTCTTATTTATAAATAACATTGTATAAACACTATGAACAACATGTAGAACTACTGAACCATTCTTATTTATAAATAACATTGTATAAACACTATGAACAACATGTAGAACTACTGAACCATTCTTATTTATAAATAACATTGTATAAACACTATGAACAACATGTAGAACTACTGAACCATTCTTATTTATAAATAACATTGTATAAACACTATGAACAACATGTAGAACTACTGAACCATTCTTATTTATAAATAACATTGTATAAACACTATGAACAACATGTAGAACTACTGAACCATTCTTATTTATAAATAACATTGTATAAACACTATGAACAACATGTAGAACTACTGAACCATTCTTATTTATAAATAACATTGTATAAACACTATGAACAACATATAGAACTACTGAACCATTCTTATTTATAAATAACATTGTATAAACACTATGAACAACATGTAGAACTACTGAACCATTCTTATTTATAAATAACATTGTATAAACACTATGAACAACATGTAGAACTACTGAACCATTCTTATTTATAAATAACATTGTATAAACACTATGAACAACATGTAGAACTACTGAACCATTCTTATTTATAAATAACATTGTATAAACACTATGAACAACATGTAGAACTACTGAACCATTCTTATTTATAAATAACATTGTATAAACACTATGAACAACATGTAGAACTACTGAACCATTCTTATTTATAAATAACATTGTATAAACACTATGAACAACATATAGAACTACTGAACCATTCTTATTTATAAATAACATTGTATAAACACTATGAACAACATGTAGAACTACTGAACCATTCTTATTTATAAATAACATTGTATAAACACTATGAACAACATGTAGAACTACTGAACCATTCTTATTTATAAATAACATTGTATAAACACTATGAACAACATATAGAACTACTGAACCATTCTTATTTATAAATAACATTGTATAAACACTATGAACAACATGTAGAACTACTGAACCATTCTTATTTATAAATAACATTGTATAAACACTATGAACAACATGTAGAACTACTGAACCATTCTTATTTATAAATAACATTGTATAAACACTATGAACAACATGTAGAACTACTGAACCATTCTTATTTATAAATAACATTGTATAAACACTATGAACAACATGTAGAACTACTGAACCATTCTTATTTATAAATAACATTGTATAAACACTATGAACAACATGTAGAACTACTGAACCATTCTTATTTATAAATAACATTGTATAAACACTATGAACAACATGTAGAACTACTGAACCATTCTTATTTATAAATAACATTGTATAAACACTATGAACAACATGTAGAACTACTGAACCATTCTTATTTATAAATAACATTGTATAAACACTATGAACAACATATAGAACTACTGAACCATTCTTATTTATAAATAACATTGTATAAACACTATGAACAACATGTAGAACTACTGAACCATTCTTATTTATAAATAACATTGTATAAACACTATGAACAACATGTAGAACTACTGAACCATTCTTATTTATAAATAACATTGTATAAACACTATGAACAACATGTAGAACTACTGAACCATTCTTATTTATAAATAACATTGTATAAACACTATGAACAACATGTAGAACTACTGAACCATTCTTATTTATAAATAACATTGTATAAACACTATGAACAACATGTAGAACTACTGAACCATTCTTATTTATAAATAACATTGTATAAACACTATGAACAACATGTAGAACTACTGAACCATTCTTATTTATAAATAACATTGTATAAACACTATGAACAACATGTAGAACTACTGAACCATTCTTATTTATAAATAACATTGTATAAACACTATGAACAACATGTAGAACTACTGAACCATTCTTATTTATAAATAACATTGTATAAACACTATGAACAACATGTAGAACTACTGAACCATTCTTATTTATAAATAACATTGTATAAACACTATGAACAACATGTAGAACTACTGAACCATTCTTATTTATAAATAACATTGTATAAACACTATGAACAACATGTAGAACTACTGAACCATTCTTATTTATAAATAACATTGTATAAACACTATGAACAACATGTAGAACTACTGAACCATTCTTATTTATAAATAACATTGTATAAACACTATGAACAACATATAGAACTACTGAACCATTCTTATTTATAAATAACATTGTATAAACACTATGAACAACATGTAGAACTACTGAACCATTCTTATTTATAAATAACATTGTATAAACACTATGAACAACATGTAGAACTACTGAACCATTCTTATTTATAAATAACATTGTATAAACACTATGAACAACATGTAGAACTACTGAACCATTCTTATTTATAAATAACATTGTATAAACACTATGAACAACATGTAGAACTACTGAACCATTCTTATTTATAAATAACATTGTATAAACACTATGAACAACATGTAGAACTACTGAACCATTCTTATTTATAAATAACATTGTATAAACACTATGAACAACATGTAGAACTACTGAACCATTCTTATTTATAAATAACATTGTATAAACACTATGAACAACATGTAGAACTACTGAACCATTCTTATTTATAAATAACATTGTATAAACACTATGAACAACATGTAGAACTACTGAACCATTCTTATTTATAAATAACATTGTATAAACACTATGAACAACATGTAGAACTACTGAACCATTCTTATTTATAAATAACATTGTATAAACACTATGAACAACATGTAGAACTACTGAACCATTCTTATTTATAAATAACATTGTATAAACACTATGAACAACATGTAGAACTACTGAACCATTCTTATTTATAAATAACATTGTATAAACACTATGAACAACATGTAGAACTACTGAACCATTCTTATTTATAAATAACATTGTATAAACACTATGAACAACATATAGAACTACTGAACCATTCTTATTTATAAATAACATTGTATAAACACTATGAACAACATGTAGAACTACTGAACCATTCTTATTTATAAATAACATTGTATAAACACTATGAACAACATGTAGAACTACTGAACCATTCTTATTTATAAATAACATTGTATAAACACTATGAACAACATGTAGAACTACTGAACCATTCTTATTTATAAATAACATTGTATAAACACTATGAACAACATGTAGAACTACTGAACCATTCTTATTTATAAATAACATTGTATAAACACTATGAACAACATATAGAACTACTGAACCATTCTTATTTATAAATAACATTGTATAAACACTATGAACAACATGTAGAACTACTGAACCATTCTTATTTATAAATAACATTGTATAAACACTATGAACAACATGTAGAACTACTGAACCATTCTTATTTATAAATAACATTGTATAAACACTATGAACAACATGTAGAACTACTGAACCATTCTTATTTATAAATAACATTGTATAAACACTATGAACAACATGTAGAACTACTGAACCATTCTTATTTATAAATAACATTGTATAAACACTATGAACAACATATAGAACTACTGAACCATTCTTATTTATAAATAACATTGTATAAACACTATGAACAACATGTAGAACTACTGAACCATTCTTATTTATAAATAACATTGTATAAACACTATGAACAACATGTAGAACTACTGAACCATTCTTATTTATAAATAACATTGTATAAACACTATGAACAACATGTAGAACTACTGAACCATTCTTATTTATAAATAACATTGTATAAACACTATGAACAACATGTAGAACTACTGAACCATTCTTATTTATAAATAACATTGTATAAACACTATGAACAACATGTAGAACTACTGAACCATTCTTATTTATAAATAACATTGTATAAACACTATGAACAACATGTAGAACTACTGAACCATTCTTATTTATAAATAACATTGTATAAACACTATGAACAACATATAGAACTACTGAACCATTCTTATTTATAAATAACATTGTATAAACACTATGAACAACATGTAGAACTACTGAACCATTCTTATTTATAAATAACATTGTATAAACACTATGAACAACATGTAGAACTACTGAACCATTCTTATTTATAAATAACATTGTATAAACACTATGAACAACATGTAGAACTACTGAACCATTCTTATTTATAAATAACATTGTATAAACACTATGAACAACATATAGAACTACTGAACCATTCTTATTTATAAATAACATTGTATAAACACTATGAACAACATGTAGAACTACTGAACCATTCTTATTTATAAATAACATTGTATAAACACTATGAACAACATGTAGAACTACTGAACCATTCTTATTTATAAATAACATTGTATAAACACTATGAACAACATGTAGAACTACTGAACCATTCTTATTTATAAATAACATTGTATAAACACTATGAACAACATGTAGAACTACTGAACCATTCTTATTTATAAATAACATTGTATAAACACTATGAACAACATGTAGAACTACTGAACCATTCTTATTTATAAATAACATTGTATAAACACTATGAACAACATATAGAACTACTGAACCATTCTTATTTATAAATAACATTGTATAAACACTATGAACAACATGTAGAACTACTGAACCATTCTTATTTATAAATAACATTGTATAAACACTATGAACAACATGTAGAACTACTGAACCATTCTTATTTATAAATAACATTGTATAAACACTATGAACAACATGTAGAACTACTGAACCATTCTTATTTATAAATAACATTGTATAAACACTATGAACAACATGTAGAACTACTGAACCATTCTTATTTATAAATAACATTGTATAAACACTATGAACAACATGTAGAACTACTGAACCATTCTTAGAACTACTGAACCATTCTTATTTATAAATAACATTGTATAAACACTATGAACAACATGTAGAACTACTGAACCATTCTTATTTATAAATAACATTGTATAAACACTATGAACAACATGTAGAACTACTGAACCATTCTTATTTATAAATAACATTGTATAAACACTATGAACAACATGTAGAACTACTGAACCATTCTTATTTATAAATAACATTGTATAAACACTATGAACAACATATAGAACTACTGAACCATTCTTATTTATAAATAACATTGTATAAACACTATGAACAACATGTAGAACTACTGAACCATTCTTATTTATAAATAACATTGTATAAACACTATGAACAACATGTAGAACTACTGAACCATTCTTATTTATAAATAACATTGTATAAACACTATGAACAACATGTAGAACTACTGAACCATTCTTATTTATAAATAACATTGTATAAACACTATGAACAACATGTAGAACTACTGAACCATTCTTATTTATAAATAACATTGTATAAACACTATGAACAACATGTAGAACTACTGAACCATTCTTATTTATAAATAACATTGTATAAACACTATGAACAACATGTAGAACTACTGAACCATTCTTATTTATAAATAACATTGTATAAACACTATGAACAACATGTAGAACTACTGAACCATTCTTATTTATAAATAACATTGTATAAACACTATGAACAACATGTAGAACTACTGAACCATTCTTATTTATAAATAACATTGTATAAACACTATGAACAACATGTAGAACTACTGAACCATTCTTATTTATAAATAACATTGTATAAACACTATGAACAACATGTAGAACTACTGAACCATTCTTATTTATAAATAACATTGTATAAACACTATGAACAACATGTAGAACTACTGAACCATTCTTATTTATAAATAACATTGTATAAACACTATGAACAACATGTAGAACTACTGAACCATTCTTATTTATAAATAACATTGTATAAACACTATGAACAACATGTAGAACTACTGAACCATTCTTATTTATAAATAACATTGTATAAACACTATGAACAACATATAGAACTACTGAACCATTCTTATTTATAAATAACATTGTATAAACACTATGAACAACATGTAGAACTACTGAACCATTCTTATTTATAAATAACATTGTATAAACACTATGAACAACATGTAGAACTACTGAACCATTCTTATTTATAAATAACATTGTATAAACACTATGAACAACATGTAGAACTACTGAACCATTCTTATTTATAAATAACATTGTATAAACACTATGAACAACATGTAGAACTACTGAACCATTCTTATTTATAAATAACATTGTATAAACACTATGAACAACATGTAGAACTACTGAACCATTCTTATTTATAAATAACATTGTATAAACACTATGAACAACATATAGAACTACTGAACCATTCTTATTTATAAATAACATTGTATAAACACTATGAACAACATGTAGAACTACTGAACCATTCTTATTTATAAATAACATTGTATAAACACTATGAACAACATGTAGAACTACTGAACCATTCTTATTTATAAATAACATTGTATAAACACTATGAACAACATGTAGAACTACTGAACCATTCTTATTTATAAATAACATTGTATAAACACTATGAACAACATGTAGAACTACTGAACCATTCTTATTTATAAATAACATTGTATAAACACTATGAACAACATGTAGAACTACTGAACCATTCTTATTTATAAATAACATTGTATAAACACTATGAACAACATGTAGAACTACTGAACCATTCTTATTTATAAATAACATTGTATAAACACTATGAACAACATATAGAACTACTGAACCATTCTTATTTATAAATAACATTGTATAAACACTATGAACAACATATAGAACTACTGAACCATTCTTATTTATAAATAACATTGTATAAACACTATGAACAACATGTAGAACTACTGAACCATTCTTATTTATAAATAACATTGTATAAACACTATGAACAACATGTAGAACTACTGAACCATTCTTATTTATAAATAACATTGTATAAACACTATGAACAACATGTAGAACTACTGAACCATTCTTATTTATAAATAACATTGTATAAACACTATGAACAACATGTAGAACTACTGAACCATTCTTATTTATAAATAACATTGTATAAACACTATGAACAACATGTAGAACTACTGAACCATTCTTATTTATAAATAACATTGTATAAACACTATGAACAACATGTAGAACTACTGAACCATTCTTATTTATAAATAACATTGTATAAACACTATGAACAACATGTAGAACTACTGAACCATTCTTATTTATAAATAACATTGTATAAACACTATGAACAACATATAGAACTACTGAACCATTCTTATTTATAAATAACATTGTATAAACACTATGAACAACATGTAGAACTACTGAACCATTCTTATTTATAAATAACATTGTATAAACACTATGAACAACATGTAGAACTACTGAACCATTCTTATTTATAAATAACATTGTATAAACACTATGAACAACATATAGAACTACTGAACCATTCTTATTTATAAATAACATTGTATAAACACTATGAACAACATGTAGAACTACTGAACCATTCTTATTTATAAATAACATTGTATAAACACTATGAACAACATGTAGAACTACTGAACCATTCTTATTTATAAATAACATTGTATAAACACTATGAACAACATGTAGAACTACTGAACCATTCTTATTTATAAATAACATTGTATAAACACTATGAACAACATGTAGAACTACTAAACCATTCTTATTTATAAATAACATTGTATAAACACTATGAACAACATGTAGAACTACTGAACCATTCTTATTTATAAATAACATTGTATAAACACTATGAACAACATATAGAACTACTGAACCATTCTTATTTATAAATAACATTGTATAAACACTATGAACAACATGTAGAACTACTGAACCATTCTTATTTATAAATAACATTGTATAAACACTATGAACAACATGTAGAACTACTGAACCATTCTTATTTATAAATAACATTGTATAAACACTATGAACAACATGTAGAACTACTGAACCATTCTTATTTATAAATAACATTGTATAAACACTATGAACAACATGTAGAACTACTGAACCATTCTTATTTATAAATAACATTGTATAAACACTATGAACAACATGTAGAACTACTGAACCATTCTTATTTATAAATAACATTGTATAAACACTATGAACAACATGTAGAACTACTGAACCATTCTTATTTATAAATAACATTGTATAAACACTATGAACAACATGTAGAACTACTGAACCATTCTTATTTATAAATAACATTGTATAAACACTATGAACAACATGTAGAACTACTGAACCATTCTTATTTATAAATAACATTGTATAAACACTATGAACAACATGTAGAACTACTGAACCATTCTTATTTATAAATAACATTGTATAAACACTATGAACAACATGTAGAACTACTGAACCATTCTTATTTATAAATAACATTGTATAAACACTATGAACAACATATGAACAACATAGAACTACTGAACCATTCTTATTTATAAATAACATTGTATAAACACTATGAACAACATATAGAACTACTGAACCATTCTTATTTATAAATAACATTGTATAAACACTATGAACAACATGTAGAACTACTGAACCATTCTTATTTATAAATAACATTGTATAAACACTATGAACAACATGTAGAACTACTGAACCATTCTTATTTATAAATAACATTGTATAAACACTATGAACAACATGTAGAACTACTGAACCATTCTTATTTATAAATAACATTGTATAAACACTATGAACAACATGTAGAACTACTGAACCATTCTTATTTATAAATAACATTGTATAAACACTATGAACAACATATAGAACTACTGAACCATTCTTATTTATAAATAACATTGTATAAACACTATGAACAACATGTAGAACTACTGAACCATTCTTATTTATAAATAACATTGTATAAACACTATGAACAACATGTAGAACTACTGAACCATTCTTATTTATAAATAACATTGTATAAACACTATGAACAACATGTAGAACTACTGAACCATTCTTATTTATAAATAACATTGTATAAACACTATGAACAACATGTAGAACTACTAAACCATTCTTATTTATAAATAACATTGTATAAACACTATGAACAACATGTAGAACTACTGAACCATTCTTATTTATAAATAACATTGTATAAACACTATGAACAACATGTAGAACTACTGAACCATTCTTATTTATAAATAACATTGTATAAACACTATGAACAACATATAGAACTACTGAACCATTCTTATTTATAAATAACATTGTATAAACACTATGAACAACATATAGAACTACTGAACCATTCTTATTTATAAATAACATTGTATAAACACTATGAACAACATGTAGAACTACTGAACCATTCTTATTTATAAATAACATTGTATAAACACTATGAACAACATGTAGAACTACTGAACCATTCTTATTTATAAATAACATTGTATAAACACTATGAACAACATGTAGAACTACTGAACCATTCTTATTTATAAATAACATTGTATAAACACTATGAACAACATGTAGAACTACTGAACCATTCTTATTTATAAATAACATTGTATAAACACTATGAACAACATGTAGAACTACTGAACCATTCTTATTTATAAATAACATTGTATAAACACTATGAACAACATGTAGAACTACTGAACCATTCTTATTTATAAATAACATTGTATAAACACTATGAACAACATGTAGAACTACTGAACCATTCTTATTTATAAATAACATTGTATAAACACTATGAACAACATGTAGAACTACTGAACCATTCTTATTTATAAATAACATTGTATAAACACTATGAACAACATGTAGAACTACTGAACCATTCTTATTTATAAATAACATTGTATAAACACTATGAACAACATGTAGAACTACTGAACCATTCTTATTTATAAATAACATTGTATAAACACTATGAACAACATGTAGAACTACTGAACCATTCTTATTTATAAATAACATTGTATAAACACTATGAACAACATGTAGAACTACTGAACCATTCTTATTTATAAATAACATTGTATAAACACTATGAACAACATGTAGAACTACTGAACCATTCTTATTTATAAATAACATTGTATAAACACTATGAACAACATGTAGAACTACTGAACCATTCTTATTTATAAATAACATTGTATAAACACTATGAACAACATGTAGAACTACTGAACCATTCTTATTTATAAATAACATTGTATAAACACTATGAACAACATATAGAACTACTGAACCATTCTTATTTATAAATAACATTGTATAAACACTATGAACAACATATAGAACTACTGAACCATTCTTATTTATAAATAACATTGTATAAACACTATGAACAACATGTAGAACTACTGAACCATTCTTATTTATAAATAACATTGTATAAACACTATGAACAACATGTAGAACTACTGAACCATTCTTATTTATAAATAACATTGTATAAACACTATGAACAACATGTAGAACTACTGAACCATTCTTATTTATAAATAACATTGTATAAACACTATGAACAACATGTAGAACTACTGAACCATTCTTATTTATAAATAACATTGTATAAACACTATGAACAACATGTAGAACTACTGAACCATTCTTATTTATAAATAACATTGTATAAACACTATGAACAACATATAGAACTACTGAACCATTCTTATTTATAAATAACATTGTATAAACACTATGAACAACATGTAGAACTACTGAACCATTCTTATTTATAAATAACATTGTATAAACACTATGAACAACATGTAGAACTACTGAACCATTCTTATTTATAAATAACATTGTATAAACACTATGAACAACATGTAGAACTACTGAACCATTCTTATTTATAAATAACATTGTATAAACACTATGAACAACATGTAGAACTACTGAACCATTCTTATTTATAAATAACATTGTATAAACACTATGAACAACATGTAGAACTACTGAACCATTCTTATTTATAAATAACATTGTATAAACACTATGAACAACATGTAGAACTACTGAACCATTCTTATTTATAAATAACATTGTATAAACACTATGAACAACATGTAGAACTACTGAACCATTCTTATTTATAAATAACATTGTATAAACACTATGAACAACATGTAGAACTACTGAACCATTCTTATTTATAAATAACATTGTATAAACACTATGAACAACATGTAGAACTACTGAACCATTCTTATTTATAAATAACATTGTATAAACACTATGAACAACATGTAGAACTACTGAACCATTCTTATTTATAAATAACATTGTATAAACACTATGAACAACATGTAGAACTACTGAACCATTCTTATTTATAAATAACATTGTATAAACACTATGAACAACATGTAGAACTACTGAACCATTCTTATTTATAAATAACATTGTATAAACACTATGAACAACATGTAGAACTACTGAACCATTCTTATTTATAAATAACATTGTATAAACACTATGAACAACATATAGAACTACTGAACCATTCTTATTTATAAATAACATTGTATAAACACTATGAACAACATGTAGAACTACTGAACCATTCTTATTTATAAATAACATTGTATAAACACTATGAACAACATGTAGAACTACTGAACCATTCTTATTTATAAATAACATTGTATAAACACTATGAACAACATATAGAACTACTGAACCATTCTTATTTATAAATAACATTGTATAAACACTATGAACAACATATAGAACTACTGAACCATTCTTATTTATAAATAACATTGTATAAACACTATGAACAACATGTAGAACTACTGAACCATTCTTATTTATAAATAACATTGTATAAACACTATGAACAACATGTAGAACTACTGAACCATTCTTATTTATAAATAACATTGTATAAACACTATGAACAACATGTAGAACTACTGAACCATTCTTATTTATAAATAACATTGTATAAACACTATGAACAACATGTAGAACTACTGAACCATTCTTATTTATAAATAACATTGTATAAACACTATGAACAACATGTAGAACTACTGAACCATTCTTATTTATAAATAACATTGTATAAACACTATGAACAACATGTAGAACTACTGAACCATTCTTATTTATAAATAACATTGTATAAACACTATGAACAACATGTAGAACTACTGAACCATTCTTATTTATAAATAACATTGTATAAACACTATGAACAACATGTAGAACTACTGAACCATTCTTATTTATAAATAACATTGTATAAACACTATGAACAACATGTAGAACTACTGAACCATTCTTATTTATAAATAACATTGTATAAACACTATGAACAACATGTAGAACTACTGAACCATTCTTATTTATAAATAACATTGTATAAACACTATGAACAACATATAGAACTACTGAACCATTCTTATTTATAAATAACATTGTATAAACACTATGAACAACATGTAGAACTACTGAACCATTCTTATTTATAAATAACATTGTATAAACACTATGAACAACATGTAGAACTACTGAACCATTCTTATTTATAAATAACATTGTATAAACACTATGAACAACATGTAGAACTACTGAACCATTCTTATTTATAAATAACATTGTATAAACACTATGAACAACATGTAGAACTACTGAACCATTCTTATTTATAAATAACATTGTATAAACACTATGAACAACATGTAGAACTACTGAACCATTCTTATTTATAAATAACATTGTATAAACACTATGAACAACATGTAGAACTACTGAACCATTCTTATTTATAAATAACATTGTATAAACACTATGAACAACATGTAGAACTACTGAACCATTCTTATTTATAAATAACATTGTATAAACACTATGAACAACATGTAGAACTACTGAACCATTCTTATTTATAAATAACATTGTATAAACACTATGAACAACATGTAGAACTACTGAACCATTCTTATTTATAAATAACATTGTATAAACACTATGAACAACATATAGAACTACTGAACCATTCTTATTTATAAATAACATTGTATAAACACTATGAACAACATGTAGAACTACTGAACCATTCTTATTTATAAATAACATTGTATAAACACTATGAACAACATGTAGAACTACTGAACCATTCTTATTTATAAATAACATTGTATAAACACTATGAACAACATGTAGAACTACTGAACCATTCTTATTTATAAATAACATTGTATAAACACTATGAACAACATGTAGAACTACTGAACCATTCTTATTTATAAATAACATTGTATAAACACTATGAACAACATGTAGAACTACTGAACCATTCTTATTTATAAATAACATTGTATAAACACTATGAACAACATGTAGAACTACTGAACCATTCTTATTTATAAATAACATTGTATAAACACTATGAACAACATGTAGAACTACTGAACCATTCTTATTTATAAATAACATTGTATAAACACTATGAACAACATATAGAACTACTGAACCATTCTTATTTATAAATAACATTGTATAAACACTATGAACAACATGTAGAACTACTGAACCATTCTTATTTATAAATAACATTGTATAAACACTATGAACAACATGTAGAACTACTGAACCATTCTTATTTATAAATAACATTGTATAAACACTATGAACAACATGTAGAACTACTGAACCATTCTTATTTATAAATAACATTGTATAAACACTATGAACAACATGTAGAACTACTGAACCATTCTTATTTATAAATAACATTGTATAAACACTATGAACAACATGTAGAACTACTGAACCATTCTTATTTATAAATAACATTGTATAAACACTATGAACAACATGTAGAACTACTGAACCATTCTTATTTATAAATAACATTGTATAAACACTATGAACAACATGTAGAACTACTGAACCATTCTTATTTATAAATAACATTGTATAAACACTATGAACAACATGTAGAACTACTGAACCATTCTTATTTATAAATAACATTGTATAAACACTATGAACAACATATAGAACTACTGAACCATTCTTATTTATAAATAACATTGTATAAACACTATGAACAACATGTAGAACTACTGAACCATTCTTATTTATAAATAACATTGTATAAACACTATGAACAACATGTAGAACTACTGAACCATTCTTATTTATAAATAACATTGTATAAACACTATGAACAACATGTAGAACTACTGAACCATTCTTATTTATAAATAACATTGTATAAACACTATGAACAACATATAGAACTACTACTGACCATTCTTATTTATAAATAACATTGTATAAACACTATGAACAACATGTAGAACTACTGAACCATTCTTATTTATAAATAACATTGTATAAACACTATGAACAACATGTAGAACTACTGAACCATTCTTATTTATAAATAACATTGTATAAACACTATGAACAACATATAGAACTACTGAACCATTCTTATTTATAAATAACATTGTATAAACACTATGAACAACATGTAGAACTACTGAACCATTCTTATTTATAAATAACATTGTATAAACACTATGAACAACATATAGAACTACTGAACCATTCTTATTTATAAATAACATTGTATAAACACTATGAACAACATGTAGAACTACTGAACCATTCTTATTTATAAATAACATTGTATAAACACTATGAACAACATGTAGAACTACTGAACCATTCTTATTTATAAATAACATTGTATAAACACTATGAACAACATGTAGAACTACTGAACCATTCTTATTTATAAATAACATTGTATAAACACTATGAACAACATGTAGAACTACTGAACCATTCTTATTTATAAATAACATTGTATAAACACTATGAACAACATGTAGAACTACTGAACCATTCTTATTTATAAATAACATTGTATAAACACTATGAACAACATGTAGAACTACTGAACCATTCTTATTTATAAATAACATTGTATAAACACTATGAACAACATGTAGAACTACTGAACCATTCTTATTTATAAATAACATTGTATAAACACTATGAACAACATGTAGAACTACTGAACCATTCTTATTTATAAATAACATTGTATAAACACTATGAACAACATGTAGAACTACTGAACCATTCTTATTTATAAATAACATTGTATAAACACTATGAACAACATGTAGAACTACTGAACCATTCTTATTTATAAATAACATTGTATAAACACTATGAACAACATGTAGAACTACTGAACCATTCTTATTTATAAATAACATTGTATAAACACTATGAACAACATGTAGAACTACTGAACCATTCTTATTTATAAATAACATTGTATAAACACTATGAACAACATGTAGAACTACTGAACCATTCTTATTTATAAATAACATTGTATAAACACTATGAACAACATGTAGAACTACTGAACCATTCTTATTTATAAATAACATTGTATAAACACTATGAACAACATGTAGAACTACTGAACCATTCTTATTTATAAATAACATTGTATAAACACTATGAACAACATGTAGAACTACTGAACCATTCTTATTTATAAATAACATTGTATAAACACTATGAACAACATGTAGAACTACTGAACCATTCTTATTTATAAATAACATTGTATAAACACTATGAACAACATGTAGAACTACTGAACCATTCTTATTTATAAATAACATTGTATAAACACTATGAACAACATGTAGAACTACTGAACCATTCTTATTTATAAATAACATTGTATAAACACTATGAACAACATGTAGAACTACTGAACCATTCTTATTTATAAATAACATTGTATAAACACTATGAACAACATGTAGAACTACTGAACCATTCTTATTTATAAATAACATTGTATAAACACTATGAACAACATGTAGAACTACTGAACCATTCTTATTTATAAATAACATTGTATAAACACTATGAACAACATGTAGAACTACTGAACCATTCTTATTTATAAATAACATTGTATAAACACTATGAACAACATGTAGAACTACTGAACCATTCTTATTTATAAATAACATTGTATAAACACTATGAACAACATGTAGAACTACTGAACCATTCTTATTTATAAATAACATTGTATAAACACTATGAACAACATGTAGAACTACTGAACCATTCTTATTTATAAATAACATTGTATAAACACTATGAACAACATGTAGAACTACTGAACCATTCTTATTTATAAATAACATTGTATAAACACTATGAACAACATGTAGAACTACTGAACCATTCTTATTTATAAATAACATTGTATAAACACTATGAACAACATGTAGAACTACTGAACCATTCTTATTTATAAATAACATTGTATAAACACTATGAACAACATGTAGAACTACTGAACCATTCTTATTTATAAATAACATTGTATAAACACTATGAACAACATGTAGAACTACTGAACCATTCTTATTTATAAATAACATTGTATAAACACTATGAACAACATGTAGAACTACTGAACCATTCTTATTTATAAATAACATTGTATAAACACTATGAACAACATGTAGAACTACTGAACCATTCTTATTTATAAATAACATTGTATAAACACTATGAACAACATGTAGAACTACTGAACCATTCTTATTTATAAATAACATTGTATAAACACTATGAACAACATGTAGAACTACTGAACCATTCTTATTTATAAATAACATTGTATAAACACTATGAACAACATGTAGAACTACTGAACCATTCTTATTTATAAATAACATTGTATAAACACTATGAACAACATGTAGAACTACTGAACCATTCTTATTTATAAATAACATTGTATAAACACTATGAACAACATGTAGAACTACTGAACCATTCTTATTTATAAATAACATTGTATAAACACTATGAACAACATGTAGAACTACTGAACCATTCTTATTTATAAATAACATTGTATAAACACTATGAACAACATGTAGAACTACTGAACCATTCTTATTTATAAATAACATTGTATAAACACTATGAACAACATGTAGAACTACTGAACCATTCTTATTTATAAATAACATTGTATAAACACTATGAACAACATGTAGAACTACTGAACCATTCTTATTTATAAATAACATTGTATAAACACTATGAACAACATGTAGAACTACTGAACCATTCTTATTTATAAATAACATTGTATAAACACTATGAACAACATGTAGAACTACTGAACCATTCTTATTTATAAATAACATTGTATAAACACTATGAACAACATGTAGAACTACTGAACCATTCTTATTTATAAATAACATTGTATAAACACTATGAACAACATGTAGAACTACTGAACCATTCTTATTTATAAATAACATTGTATAAACACTATGAACAACATGTAGAACTACTGAACCATTCTTATTTATAAATAACATTGTATAAACACTATGAACAACATGTAGAACTACTGAACCATTCTTATTTATAAATAACATTGTATAAACACTATGAACAACATGTAGAACTACTGAACCATTCTTATTTATAAATAACATTGTATAAACACTATGAACAACATATAGAACTACTGAACCATTCTTATTTATAAATAACATTGTATAAACACTATGAACAACATGTAGAACTACTGAACCATTCTTATTTATAAATAACATTGTATAAACACTATGAACAACATGTAGAACTACTGAACCATTCTTATTTATAAATAACATTGTATAAACACTATGAACAACATGTAGAACTACTGAACCATTCTTATTTATAAATAACATTGTATAAACACTATGAACAACATGTAGAACTACTGAACCATTCTTATTTATAAATAACATTGTATAAACACTATGAACAACATGTAGAACTACTGAACCATTCTTATTTATAAATAACATTGTATAAACACTATGAACAACATGTAGAACTACTGAACCATTCTTATTTATAAATAACATTGTATAAACACTATGAACAACATGTAGAACTACTGAACCATTCTTATTTATAAATAACATTGTATAAACACTATGAACAACATGTAGAACTACTGAACCATTCTTATTTATAAATAACATTGTATAAACACTATGAACAACATGTAGAACTACTGAACCATTCTTATTTATAAATAACATTGTATAAACACTATGAACAACATGTAGAACTACTGAACCATTCTTATTTATAAATAACATTGTATAAACACTATGAACAACATGTAGAACTACTGAACCATTCTTATTTATAAATAACATTGTATAAACACTATGAACAACATGTAGAACTACTGAACCATTCTTATTTATAAATAACATTGTATAAACACTATGAACAACATGTAGAACTACTGAACCATTCTTATTTATAAATAACATTGTATAAACACTATGAACAACATGTAGAACTACTGAACCATTCTTATTTATAAATAACATTGTATAAACACTATGAACAACATGTAGAACTACTGAACCATTCTTATTTATAAATAACATTGTATAAACACTATGAACAACATGTAGAACTACTGAACCATTCTTATTTATAAATAACATTGTATAAACACTATGAACAACATGTAGAACTACTGAACCATTCTTATTTATAAATAACATTGTATAAACACTATGAACAACATGTAGAACTACTGAACCATTCTTATTTATAAATAACATTGTATAAACACTATGAACAACATGTAGAACTACTGAACCATTCTTATTTATAAATAACATTGTATAAACACTATGAACAACATGTAGAACTACTGAACCATTCTTATTTATAAATAACATTGTATAAACACTATGAACAACATGTAGAACTACTGAACCATTCTTATTTATAAATAACATTGTATAAACACTATGAACAACATGTAGAACTACTGAACCATTCTTATTTATAAATAACATTGTATAAACACTATGAACAACATGTAGAAACTACTGAACCATTCTTATTTATAAATAACATTGTATAAACACTATGAACAACATATAGAACTACTGAACCATTCTTATTTATAAATAACATTGTATAAACACTATGAACAACATGTAGAACTACTGAACCATTCTTATTTATAAATAACATTGTATAAACACTATGAACAACATGTAGAACTACTGAACCATTCTTATTTATAAATAACATTGTATAAACACTATGAACAACATGTAGAACTACTGAACCATTCTTATTTATAAATAACATTGTATAAACACTATGAACAACATGTAGAACTACTGAACCATTCTTATTTATAAATAACATTGTATAAACACTATGAACAACATGTAGAACTACTGAACCATTCTTATTTATAAATAACATTGTATAAACACTATGAACAACATGTAGAACTACTGAACCATTCTTATTTATAAATAACATTGTATAAACACTATGAACAACATGTAGAACTACTGAACCATTCTTATTTATAAATAACATTGTATAAACACTATGAACAACATGTAGAACTACTGAACCATTCTTATTTATAAATAACATTGTATAAACACTATGAACAACATGTAGAACTACTGAACCATTCTTATTTATAAATAACATTGTATAAACACTATGAACAACATGTAGAACTACTGAACCATTCTTATTTATAAATAACATTGTATAAACACTATGAACAACATGTAGAACTACTGAACCATTCTTATTTATAAATAACATTGTATAAACACTATGAACAACATGTAGAACTACTGAACCATTCTTATTTATAAATAACATTGTATAAACACTATGAACAACATGTAGAACTACTGAACCATTCTTATTTATAAATAACATTGTATAAACACTATGAACAACATGTAGAACTACTGAACCATTCTTATTTATAAATAACATTGTATAAACACTATGAACAACATGTAGAACTACTGAACCATTCTTATTTATAAATAACATTGTATAAACACTATGAACAACATGTAGAACTACTGAACCATTCTTATTTATAAATAACATTGTATAAACACTATGAACAACATGTAGAACTACTGAACCATTCTTATTTATAAATAACATTGTATAAACACTATGAACAACATGTAGAACTACTGAACCATTCTTATTTATAAATAACATTGTATAAACACTATGAACAACATGTAGAACTACTGAACCATTCTTATTTATAAATAACATTGTATAAACACTATGAACAACATGTAGAACTACTGAACCATTCTTATTTATAAATAACATTGTATAAACACTATGAACAACATGTAGAACTACTGAACCATTCTTATTTATAAATAACATTGTATAAACACTATGAACAACATGTAGAACTACTGAACCATTCTTATTTATAAATAACATTGTATAAACACTATGAACAACATGTAGAACTACTGAACCATTCTTATTTATAAATAACATTGTATAAACACTATGAACAACATATAGAACTACTGAACCATTCTTATTTATAAATAACATTGTATAAACACTATGAACAACATGTAGAACTACTGAACCATTCTTATTTATAAATAACATTGTATAAACACTATGAACAACATGTAGAACTACTGAACCATTCTTATTTATAAATAACATTGTATAAACACTATGAACAACATGTAGAACTACTGAACCATTCTTATTTATAAATAACATTGTATAAACACTATGAACAACATGTAGAACTACTGAACCATTCTTATTTATAAATAACATTGTATAAACACTATGAACAACATGTAGAACTACTGAACCATTCTTATTTATAAATAACATTGTATAAACACTATGAACAACATGTAGAACTACTGAACCATTCTTATTTATAAATAACATTGTATAAACACTATGAACAACATATAGAACTACTGAACCATTCTTATTTATAAATAACATTGTATAAACACTATGAACAACATGTAGAACTACTGAACCATTCTTATTTATAAATAACATTGTATAAACACTATGAACAACATGTAGAACTACTGAACCATTCTTATTTATAAATAACATTGTATAAACACTATGAACAACATGTAGAACTACTGAACCATTCTTATTTATAAATAACATTGTATAAACACTATGAACAACATATAGAACTACTGAACCATTCTTATTTATAAATAACATTGTATAAACACTATGAACAACATGTAGAACTACTGAACCATTCTTATTTATAAATAACATTGTATAAACACTATGAACAACATGTAGAACTACTGAACCATTCTTATTTATAAATAACATTGTATAAACACTATGAACAACATGTAGAACTACTGAACCATTCTTATTTATAAATAACATTGTATAAACACTATGAACAACATGTAGAACTACTGAACCATTCTTATTTATAAATAACATTGTATAAACACTATGAACAACATGTAGAACTACTGAACCATTCTTATTTATAAATAACATTGTATAAACACTATGAACAACATGTAGAACTACTGAACCATTCTTATTTATAAATAACATTGTATAAACACTATGAACAACATGTAGAACTACTGAACCATTCTTATTTATAAATAACATTGTATAAACACTATGAACAACATGTAGAACTACTGAACCATTCTTATTTATAAATAACATTGTATAAACACTATGAACAACATGTAGAACTACTGAACCATTCTTATTTATAAATAACATTGTATAAACACTATGAACAACATGTAGAACTACTGAACCATTCTTATTTATAAATAACATTGTATAAACACTATGAACAACATGTAGAACTACTGAACCATTCTTATTTATAAATAACATTGTATAAACACTATGAACAACATATAGAACTACTGAACCATTCTTATTTATAAATAACATTGTATAAACACTATGAACAACATGTAGAACTACTGAACCATTCTTATTTATAAATAACATTGTATAAACACTATGAACAACATGTAGAACTACTGAACCATTCTTATTTATAAATAACATTGTATAAACACTATGAACAACATGTAGAACTACTGAACCATTCTTATTTATAAATAACATTGTATAAACACTATGAACAACATGTAGAACTACTGAACCATTCTTATTTATAAATAACATTGTATAAACACTATGAACAACATGTAGAACTACTGAACCATTCTTATTTATAAATAACATTGTATAAACACTATGAACAACATGTAGAACTACTGAACCATTCTTATTTATAAATAACATTGTATAAACACTATGAACAACATGTAGAACTACTGAACCATTCTTATTTATAAATAACATTGTATAAACACTATGAACAACATGTAGAACTACTGAACCATTCTTATTTATAAATAACATTGTATAAACACTATGAACAACATGTAGAACTACTGAACCATTCTTATTTATAAATAACATTGTATAAACACTATGAACAACATGTAGAACTACTGAACCATTCTTATTTATAAATAACATTGTATAAACACTATGAACAACATGTAGAACTACTGAACCATTCTTATTTATAAATAACATTGTATAAACACTATGAACAACATGTAGAACTACTGAACCATTCTTATTTATAAATAACATTGTATAAACACTATGAACAACATGTAGAACTACTGAACCATTCTTATTTATAAATAACATTGTATAAACACTATGAACAACATATAGAACTACTGAACCATTCTTATTTATAAATAACATTGTATAAACACTATGAACAACATATAGAACTACTGAACCATTCTTATTTATAAATAACATTGTATAAACACTATGAACAACATATAGAACTACTGAACCATTCTTATTTATAAATAACATTGTATAAACACTATGAACAACATGTAGAACTACTGAACCATTCTTATTTATAAATAACATTGTATAAACACTATGAACAACATGTAGAACTACTGAACCATTCTTATTTATAAATAACATTGTATAAACACTATGAACAACATGTAGAACTACTGAACCATTCTTATTTATAAATAACATTGTATAAACACTATGAACAACATGTAGAACTACTGAACCATTCTTATTTATAAATAACATTGTATAAACACTATGAACAACATATAGAACTACTGAACCATTCTTATTTATAAATAACATTGTATAAACACTATGAACAACATGTAGAACTACTGAACCATTCTTATTTATAAATAACATTGTATAAACACTATGAACAACATGTAGAACTACTGAACCATTCTTATTTATAAATAACATTGTATAAACACTATGAACAACATATAGAACTACTGAACCATTCTTATTTATAAATAACATTGTATAAACACTATGAACAACATATAGAACTACTGAACCATTCTTATTTATAAATAACATTGTATAAACACTATGAACAACATGTAGAACTACTGAACCATTCTTATTTATAAATAACATTGTATAAACACTATGAACAACATGTAGAACTACTGAACCATTCTTATTTATAAATAACATTGTATAAACACTATGAACAACATGTAGAACTACTGAACCATTCTTATTTATAAATAACATTGTATAAACACTATGAACAACATGTAGAACTACTAAACCATTCTTATTTATAAATAACATTGTATAAACACTATGAACAACATGTTTATAACTACTTGAACCATTCTTAACAATAAATAACATTGTATAAAATACTATGAACAACATGTAGAACTACTGAACCATTCTTATTTATAAATAACATTGTATAAACACTATGAACAACATGTAGAACTACTGAACCATTCTTATTTATAAATAACATTGTATAAACACTATGAACAACATGTAGAACTACTGAACCATTCTTATTTATAAATAACATTGTATAAACACTATGAACAACATGTAGAACTACTGAACCATTCTTATTTATAAATAACATTGTATAAACACTATGAACAACATGTAGAACTACTGAACCATTCTTATTTATAAATAACATTGTATAAACACTATGAACAACATGTAGAACTACTGAACCATTCTTATTTATAAATAACATTGTATAAACACTATGAACAACATATAGAACTACTGAACCATTCTTATTTATAAATAACATTGTATAAACACTATGAACAACATGTAGAACTACTGAACCATTCTTATTTATAAATAACATTGTATAAACACTATGAACAACATGTAGAACTACTGAACCATTCTTATTTATAAATAACATTGTATAAACACTATGAACAACATGTAGAACTACTGAACCATTCTTATTTATAAATAACATTGTATAAACACTATGAACAACATGTAGAACTACTACTGACCATTCTTATTTATAAATAACATTGTATAAACACTATGAACAACATATAGAACTACTGAACCATTCTTATTTATAAATAACATTGTATAAACACTATGAACAACATGTAGAACTACTGAACCATTCTTATTTATAAATAACATTGTATAAACACTATGAACAACATGTAGAACTACTGAACCATTCTTATTTATAAATAACATTGTATAAACACTATGAACAACATGTAGAACTACTGAACCATTCTTATTTATAAATAACATTGTATAAACACTATGAACAACATGTAGAACTACTGAACCATTCTTATTTATAAATAACATTGTATAAACACTATGAACAACATGTAGAACTACTGAACCATTCTTATTTATAAATAACATTGTATAAACACTATGAACAACATGTAGAACTACTGAACCATTCTTATTTATAAATAACATTGTATAAACACTATGAACAACATATAGAACTACTGAACCATTCTTACATTGTATAAACACTATGAACAACATCTACTGAACCATTCTTATTTATAAATAACATTGTATAAACACTATGAACAACATGTAGAACTACTGAACCATTCTTATTTATAAATAACATTGTATAAACACTATGAACAACATGTAGAACTACTGAACCATTCTTATTTATAAATAACATTGTATAAACACTATGAACAACATGTAGAACTACTGAACCATTCTTATTTATAAATAACATTGTATAAACACTATGAACAACATGTAGAACTACTGAACCATTCTTATTTATAAATAACATTGTATAAACACTATGAACAACATGTAGAACTACTGAACCATTCTTATTTATAAATAACATTGTATAAACACTATGAACAACATGTAGAACTACTGAACCATTCTTATTTATAAATAACATTGTATAAACACTATGAACAACATGTAGAACTACTGAACCATTCTTATTTATAAATAACATTGTATAAACACTATGAACAACATGTAGAACTACTGAACCATTCTTATTTATAAATAACATTGTATAAACACTATGAACAACATGTAGAACTACTGAACCATTCTTATTTATAAATAACATTGTATAAACACTATGAACAACATGTAGAACTACTGAACCATTCTTATTTATAAATAACATTGTATAAACACTATGAACAACATGTAGAACTACTGAACCATTCTTATTTATAAATAACATTGTATAAACACTATGAACAACATATAGAACTACTGAACCATTCTTATTTATAAATAACATTGTATAAACACTATGAACAACATGTAGAACTACTGAACCATTCTTATTTATAAATAACATTGTATAAACACTATGAACAACATGTAGAACTACTGAACCATTCTTATTTATAAATAACATTGTATAAACACTATGAACAACATGTAGAACTACTGAACCATTCTTATTTATAAATAACATTGTATAAACACTATGAACAACATATAGAACTACTGAACCATTCTTATTTATAAATAACATTGTATAAACACTATGAACAACATGTAGAACTACTGAACCATTCTTATTTATAAATAACATTGTATAAACACTATGAACAACATATAGAACTACTGAACCATTCTTATTTATAAATAACATTGTATAAACACTATGAACAACATGTAGAACTACTGAACCATTCTTATTTATAAATAACATTGTATAAACACTATGAACAACATGTAGAACTACTGAACCATTCTTATTTATAAATAACATTGTATAAACACTATGAACAACATGTAGAACTACTGAACCATTCTTATTTATAAATAACATTGTATAAACACTATGAACAACATGTAGAACTACTGAACCATTCTTATTTATAAATAACATTGTATAAACACTATGAACAACATGTAGAACTACTGAACCATTCTTATTTATAAATAACATTGTATAAACACTATGAACAACATGTAGAACTACTGAACCATTCTTATTTATAAATAACATTGTATAAACACTATGAACAACATGTAGAACTACTGAACCATTCTTATTTATAAATAACATTGTATAAACACTATGAACAACATATAGAACTACTGAACCATTCTTATTTATAAATAACATTGTATAAACACTATGAACAACATGTAGAACTACTGAACCATTCTTATTTATAAATAACATTGTATAAACACTATGAACAACATGTAGAACTACTGAACCATTCTTATTTATAAATAACATTGTATAAACACTATGAACAACATGTAGAACTACTGAACCATTCTTATTTATAAATAACATTGTATAAACACTATGAACAACATGTAGAACTACTGAACCATTCTTATTTATAAATAACATTGTATAAACACTATGAACAACATGTAGAACTACTGAACCATTCTTATTTATAAATAACATTGTATAAACACTATGAACAACATGTAGAACTACTGAACCATTCTTATTTATAAATAACATTGTATAAACACTATGAACAACATGTAGAACTACTGAACCATTCTTATTTATAAATAACATTGTATAAACACTATGAACAACATGTAGAACTACTGAACCATTCTTATTTATAAATAACATTGTATAAACACTATGAACAACATGTAGAACTACTGAACCATTCTTATTTATAAATAACATTGTATAAACACTATGAACAACATGTAGAACTACTGAACCATTCTTATTTATAAATAACATTGTATAAACACTATGAACAACATGTAGAACTACTGAACCATTCTTATTTATAAATAACATTGTATAAACACTATGAACAACATGTAGAACTACTGAACCATTCTTATTTATAAATAACATTGTATAAACACTATGAACAACATATAGAACTACTGAACCATTCTTATTTATAAATAACATTGTATAAACACTATGAACAACATGTAGAACTACTGAACCATTCTTATTTATAAATAACATTGTATAAACACTATGAACAACATGTAGAACTACTGAACCATTCTTATTTATAAATAACATTGTATAAACACTATGAACAACATGTAGAACTACTGAACCATTCTTATTTATAAATAACATTGTATAAACACTATGAACAACATGTAGAACTACTGAACCATTCTTATTTATAAATAACATTGTATAAACACTATGAACAACATGTAGAACTACTGAACCATTCTTATTTATAAATAACATTGTATAAACACTATGAACAACATGTAGAACTACTGAACCATTCTTATTTATAAATAACATTGTATAAACACTATGAACAACATGTAGAACTACTGAACCATTCTTATTTATAAATAACATTGTATAAACACTATGAACAACATGTAGAACTACTGAACCATTCTTATTTATAAATAACATTGTATAAACACTATGAACAACATGTAGAACTACTGAACCATTCTTATTTATAAATAACATTGTATAAACACTATGAACAACATGTAGAACTACTGAACCATTCTTATTTATAAATAACATTGTATAAACACTATGAACAACATATAGAACTACTGAACCATTCTTATTTATAAATAACATTGTATAAACACTATGAACAACATGTAGAACTACTGAACCATTCTTATTTATAAATAACATTGTATAAACACTATGAACAACATGTAGAACTACTGAACCATTCTTATTTATAAATAACATTGTATAAACACTATGAACAACATGTAGAACTACTGAACCATTCTTATTTATAAATAACATTGTATAAACACTATGAACAACATGTAGAACTACTGAACCATTCTTATTTATAAATAACATTGTATAAACACTATGAACAACATGTAGAACTACTGAACCATTCTTATTTATAAATAACATTGTATAAACACTATGAACAACATGTAGAACTACTGAACCATTCTTATTTATAAATAACATTGTATAAACACTATGAACAACATGTAGAACTACTGAACCATTCTTATTTATAAATAACATTGTATAAACACTATGAACAACATATAGAACTACTGAACCATTCTTATTTATAAATAACATTGTATAAACACTATGAACAACATGTAGAACTACTGAACCATTCTTATTTATAAATAACATTGTATAAACACTATGAACAACATGTAGAACTACTGAACCATTCTTATTTATAAATAACATTGTATAAACACTATGAACAACATGTAGAACTACTGAACCATTCTTATTTATAAATAACATTGTATAAACACTATGAACAACATGTAGAACTACTGAACCATTCTTATTTATAAATAACATTGTATAAACACTATGAACAACATGTAGAACTACTGAACCATTCTTATTTATAAATAACATTGTATAAACACTATGAACAACATGTAGAACTACTGAACCATTCTTATTTATAAATAACATTGTATAAACACTATGAACAACATGTAGAACTACTGAACCATTCTTATTTATAAATAACATTGTATAAACACTATGAACAACATGTAGAACTACTGAACCATTCTTATTTATAAATAACATTGTATAAACACTATGAACAACATGTAGAACTACTGAACCATTCTTATTTATAAATAACATTGTATAAACACTATGAACAACATGTAGAACTACTGAACCATTCTTATTTATAAATAACATTGTATAAACACTATGAACAACATGTAGAACTACTGAACCATTCTTATTTATAAATAACATTGTATAAACACTATGAACAACATGTAGAACTACTGAACCATTCTTATTTATAAATAACATTGTATAAACACTATGAACAACATGTAGAACTACTGAACCATTCTTATTTATAAATAACATTGTATAAACACTATGAACAACATGTAGAACTACTGAACCATTCTTATTTATAAATAACATTGTATAAACACTATGAACAACATGTAGAACTACTGAACCATTCTTATTTATAAATAACATTGTATAAACACTATGAACAACATGTAGAACTACTGAACCATTCTTATTTATAAATAACATTGTATAAACACTATGAACAACATGTAGAACTACTGAACCATTCTTATTTATAAATAACATTGTATAAACACTATGAACAACATGTAGAACTACTGAACCATTCTTATTTATAAATAACATTGTATAAACACTATGAACAACATGTAGAACTACTGAACCATTCTTATTTATAAATAACATTGTATAAACACTATGAACAACATGTAGAACTACTGAACCATTCTTATTTATAAATAACATTGTATAAACACTATGAACAACATGTAGAACTACTGAACCATTCTTATTTATAAATAACATTGTATAAACACTATGAACAACATGTAGAACTACTGAACCATTCTTATTTATAAATAACATTGTATAAACACTATGAACAACATGTAGAACTACTGAACCATTCTTATTTATAAATAACATTGTATAAACACTATGAACAACATATAGAACTACTGAACCATTCTTATTTATAAATAACATTGTATAAACACTATGAACAACATGTAGAACTACTGAACCATTCTTATTTATAAATAACATTGTATAAACACTATGAACAACATGTAGAACTACTGAACCATTCTTATTTATAAATAACATTGTATAAACACTATGAACAACATATAGAACTACTGAACCATTCTTATTTATAAATAACATTGTATAAACACTATGAACAACATGTAGAACTACTGAACCATTCTTATTTATAAATAACATTGTATAAACACTATGAACAACATGTAGAACTACTGAACCATTCTTATTTATAAATAACATTGTATAAACACTATGAACAACATGTAGAACTACTGAACCATTCTTATTTATAAATAACATTGTATAAACACTATGAACAACATGTAGAACTACTGAACCATTCTTATTTATAAATAACATTGTATAAACACTATGAACAACATATAGAACTACTGAACCATTCTTATTTATAAATAACATTGTATAAACACTATGAACAACATGTAGAACTACTGAACCATTCTTATTTATAAATAACATTGTATAAACACTATGAACAACATGTAGAACTACTGAACCATTCTTATTTATAAATAACATTGTATAAACACTATGAACAACATGTAGAACTACTGAACCATTCTTATTTATAAATAACATTGTATAAACACTATGAACAACATGTAGAACTACTGAACCATTCTTATTTATAAATAACATTGTATAAACACTATGAACAACATGTAGAACTACTGAACCATTCTTATTTATAAATAACATTGTATAAACACTATGAACAACATGTAGAACTACTGAACCATTCTTATTTATAAATAACATTGTATAAACACTATGAACAACATGTAGAACTACTGAACCATTCTTATTTATAAATAACATTGTATAAACACTATGAACAACATGTAGAACTACTGAACCATTCTTATTTATAAATAACATTGTATAAACACTATGAACAACATGTAGAACTACTGAACCATTCTTATTTATAAATAACATTGTATAAACACTATGAACAACATGTAGAACTACTGAACCATTCTTATTTATAAATAACATTGTATAAACACTATGAACAACATATAGAACTACTGAACCATTCTTATTTATAAATAACATTGTATAAACACTATGAACAACATGTAGAACTACTGAACCATTCTTATTTATAAATAACATTGTATAAACACTATGAACAACATGTAGAACTACTGAACCATTCTTATTTATAAATAACATTGTATAAACACTATGAACAACATGTAGAACTACTGAACCATTCTTATTTATAAATAACATTGTATAAACACTATGAACAACATATAGAACTACTGAACCATTCTTATTTATAAATAACATTGTATAAACACTATGAACAACATGTAGAACTACTGAACCATTCTTATTTATAAATAACATTGTATAAACACTATGAACAACATGTAGAACTACTGAACCATTCTTATTTATAAATAACATTGTATAAACACTATGAACAACATGTAGAACTACTGAACCATTCTTATTTATAAATAACATTGTATAAACACTATGAACAACATATAGAACTACTGAACCATTCTTATTTATAAATAACATTGTATAAACACTATGAACAACATGTAGAACTACTGAACCATTCTTATTTATAAATAACATTGTATAAACACTATGAACAACATGTAGAACTACTGAACCATTCTTATTTATAAATAACATTGTATAAACACTATGAACAACATATAGAACTACTGAACCATTCTTATTTATAAATAACATTGTATAAACACTATGAACAACATGTAGAACTACTGAACCATTCTTATTTATAAATAACATTGTATAAACACTATGAACAACATGTAGAACTACTGAACCATTCTTATTTATAAATAACATTGTATAAACACTATGAACAACATGTAGAACTACTGAACCATTCTTATTTATAAATAACATTGTATAAACACTATGAACAACATGTAGAACTACTGAACCATTCTTATTTATAAATAACATTGTATAAACACTATGAACAACATGTATAGAACTACTGAACCATTCTTATTTATAAATAACATTGTATAAACACTATGAACAACATGTAGAACTACTGAACCATTCTTATTTATAAATAACATTGTATAAACACTATGAACAACATGTAGAACTACTGAACCATTCTTATTTATAAATAACATTGTATAAACACTATGAACAACATGTAGAACTACTGAACCATTCTTATTTATAAATAACATTGTATAAACACTATGAACAACATATAGAACTACTGAACCATTCTTATTTATAAATAACATTGTATAAACACTATGAACAACATACTGAACCATTCTTTATTTATAAATAACATTGTATAAACACTATGAACAACATGTAGAACTACTGAACCATTCTTATTTATAAATAACATTGTATAAACACTATGAACAACATGTAGAACTACTGAACCATTCTTATTTATAAATAACATTGTATAAACACTATGAACAACATGTAGAACTACTGAACCATTCTTATTTATAAATAACATTGTATAAACACTATGAACAACATATAGAACTACTGAACCATTCTTATTTATAAATAACATTGTATAAACACTATGAACAACATGTAGAACTACTGAACCATTCTTATTTATAAATAACATTGTATAAACACTATGAACAACATGTAGAACTACTAAACCATTCTTATTTATAAATAACATTGTATAAACACTATGAACAACATATAGAACTACTGAACCATTCTTATTTATAAAT
Organism: Tachypleus tridentatus; assembly: GCF_004210375.1. Taxonomy (NCBI): domain Eukaryota; kingdom Metazoa; phylum Arthropoda; class Merostomata; order Xiphosura; family Limulidae; genus Tachypleus; species Tachypleus tridentatus. Next base: position 59,483,854 of record NW_027467782.1, on the reverse strand, counting down.
AACATTGTATAAACACTATGAACAACATGTAGAACTACTGAACCATTCTTATTTATAAATAACATTGTATAAACACTATGAACAACATGTAGAACTACTGAACCATTCTTATTTATAAATAACATTGTATAAACACTATGAACAACATGTAGAACTACTGAACCATTCTTATTTATAAATAACATTGTATAAACACTATGAACAACATATAGAACTACTGAACCATTCTTATTTATAAATAACATTGTATAAACACTATGAACAACATGTAGAACTACTGAACCATTCTTATTTATAAATAACATTGTATAAACACTATGAACAACATGTAGAACTACTGAACCATTCTTATTTATAAATAACATTGTATAAACACTATGAACAACATGTAGAACTACTGAACCATTCTTATTTATAAATAACATTGTATAAACACTATGAACAACATGTAGAACTACTGAACCATTCTTATTTATAAATAACATTGTATAAACACTATGAACAACATGTAGAACTACTGAACCATTCTTATTTATAAATAACATTGTATAAACACTATGAACAACATGTAGAACTACTGAACCATTCTTATTTATAAATAACATTGTATAAACACTATGAACAACATGTAGAACTACTGAACCATTCTTATTTATAAATAACATTGTATAAACACTATGAACAACATGTAGAACTACTGAACCATTCTTATTTATAAATAACATTGTATAAACACTATGAACAACATATAGAACTACTGAACCATTCTTATTTATAAATAACATTGTATAAACACTATGAACAACATATAGAACTACTGAACCATTCTTATTTATAAATAACATTGTATAAACACTATGAACAACATGTAGAACTACTGAACCATTCTTATTTATAAATAACATTGTATAAACACTATGAACAACATGTAGAACTACTGAACCATTCTTATTTATAAATAACATTGTATAAACACTATGAACAACATATAGAACTACTGAACCATTCTTATTTATAAATAACATTGTATAAACACTATGAACAACATGTAGAACTACTGAACCATTCTTATTTATAAATAACATTGTATAAACACTATGAACAACATGTAGAACTACTGAACCATTCTTATTTATAAATAACATTGTATAAACACTATGAACAACATGTAGAACTACTGAACCATTCTTATTTATAAATAACATTGTATAAACACTATGAACAACATGTAGAACTACTGAACCATTCTTATTTATAAATAACATTGTATAAACACTATGAACAACATGTAGAACTACTGAACCATTCTTATTTATAAATAACATTGTATAAACACTATGAACAACATGTAGAACTACTGAACCATTCTTATTTATAAATAACATTGTATAAACACTATGAACAACATGTAGAACTACTGAACCATTCTTATTTATAAATAACATTGTATAAACACTATGAACAACATGTAGAACTACTGAACCATTCTTATTTATAAATAACATTGTATAAACACTATGAACAACATGTAGAACTACTGAACCATTCTTATTTATAAATAACATTGTATAAACACTATGAACAACATGTAGAACTACTGAACCATTCTTATTTATAAATAACATTGTATAAACACTATGAACAACATGTAGAACTACTGAACCATTCTTATTTATAAATAACATTGTATAAACACTATGAACAACATGTAGAACTACTGAACCATTCTTATTTATAAATAACATTGTATAAACACTATGAACAACATGTAGAACTACTGAACCATTCTTATTTATAAATAACATTGTATAAACACTATGAACAACATGTAGAACTACTGAACCATTCTTATTTATAAATAACATTGTATAAACACTATGAACAACATGTAGAACTACTGAACCATTCTTATTTATAAATAACATTGTATAAACACTATGAACAACATGTAGAACTACTGAACCATTCTTATTTATAAATAACATTGTATAAACACTATGAACAACATGTAGAACTACTGAACCATTCTTATTTATAAATAACATTGTATAAACACTATGAACAACATGTAGAACTACTGAACCATTCTTATTTATAAATAACATTGTATAAACACTATGAACAACATGTAGAACTACTGAACCATTCTTATTTATAAATAACATTGTATAAACACTATGAACAACATGTAGAACTACTGAACCATTCTTATTTATAAATAACATTGTATAAACACTATGAACAACATGTAGAACTACTGAACCATTCTTATTTATAAATAACATTGTATAAACACTATGAACAACATGTAGAACTACTGAACCATTCTTATTTATAAATAACATTGTATAAACACTATGAACAACATGTAGAACTACTGAACCATTCTTATTTATAAATAACATTGTATAAACACTATGAACAACATTCTACTGAACCATTCTTATTTATAAATAACATTGTATAAACACTATGAACAACATGTAGAACTACTGAACCATTCTTATTTATAAATAACATTGTATAAACACTATGAACAACATATAGAACTACTGAACCATTCTTATTTATAAATAACATTGTATAAACACTATGAACAACATATAGAACTACTGAACCATTCTTATTTATAAATAACATTGTATAAACACTATGAACAACATGTAGAACTACTGAACCATTCTTATTTATAAATAACATTGTATAAACACTATGAACAACATGTAGAACTACTGAACCATTCTTATTTATAAATAACATTGTATAAACACTATGAACAACATGTAGAACTACTGAACCATTCTTATTTATAAATAACATTGTATAAACACTATGAACAACATATAGAACTACTGAACCATTCTTATTTATAAATAACATTGTATAAACACTATGAACAACATGTAGAACTACTGAACCATTCTTATTTATAAATAACATTGTATAAACACTATGAACAACATGTAGAACTACTGAACCATTCTTATTTATAAATAACATTGTATAAACACTATGAACAACATGTAGAACTACTGAACCATTCTTATTTATAAATAACATTGTATAAACACTATGAACAACATGTAGAACTACTGAACCATTCTTATTTATAAATAACATTGTATAAACACTATGAACAACATGTAGAACTACTGAACCATTCTTATTTATAAATAACATTGTATAAACACTATGAACAACATGTAGAACTACTGAACCATTCTTATTTATAAATAACATTGTATAAACACTATGAACAACATGTAGAACTACTGAACCATTCTTATTTATAAATAACATTGTATAAACACTATGAACAACATGTAGAACTACTGAACCATTCTTATTTATAAATAACATTGTATAAACACTATGAACAACATATAGAACTACTGAACCATTCTTATTTATAAATAACATTGTATAAACACTATGAACAACATGTAGAACTACTGAACCATTCTTATTTATAAATAACATTGTATAAACACTATGAACAACATGTAGAACTACTGAACCATTCTTATTTATAAATAACATTGTATAAACACTATGAACAACATGTAGAACTACTGAACCATTCTTATTTATAAATAACATTGTATAAACACTATGAACAACATGTAGAACTACTGAACCATTCTTATTTATAAATAACATTGTATAAACACTATGAACAACATGTAGAACTACTGAACCATTCTTATTTATAAATAACATTGTATAAACACTATGAACAACATGTAGAACTACTGAACCATTCTTATTTATAAATAACATTGTATAAACACTATGAACAACATGTAGAACTACTGAACCATTCTTATTTATAAATAACATTGTATAAACACTATGAACAACATGTAGAACTACTGAACCATTCTTATTTATAAATAACATTGTATAAACACTATGAACAACATGTAGAACTACTGAACCATTCTTATTTATAAATAACATTGTATAAACACTATGAACAACATGTAGAACTACTGAACCATTCTTATTTATAAATAACATTGTATAAACACTATGAACAACATGTAGAACTACTGAACCATTCTTATTTATAAATAACATTGTATAAACACTATGAACAACATGTAGAACTACTGAACCATTCTTATTTATAAATAACATTGTATAAACACTATGAACAACATGTAGAACTACTGAACCATTCTTATTTATAAATAACATTGTATAAACACTATGAACAACATGTAGAACTACTGAACCATTCTTATTTATAAATAACATTGTATAAACACTATGAACAACATATAGAACTACTGAACCATTCTTATTTATAAATAACATTGTATAAACACTATGAACAACATGTAGAACTACTGAACCATTCTTATTTATAAATAACATTGTATAAACACTATGAACAACATGTAGAACTACTGAACCATTCTTATTTATAAATAACATTGTATAAACACTATGAACAACATGTAGAACTACTGAACCATTCTTATTTATAAATAACATTGTATAAACACTATGAACAACATGTAGAACTACTGAACCATTCTTATTTATAAATAACATTGTATAAACACTATGAACAACATGTAGAACTACTGAACCATTCTTATTTATAAATAACATTGTATAAACACTATGAACAACATGTAGAACTACTGAACCATTCTTATTTATAAATAACATTGTATAAACACTATGAACAACATGTAGAACTACTGAACCATTCTTATTTATAAATAACATTGTATAAACACTATGAACAACATGTAGAACTACTGAACCATTCTTATTTATAAATAACATTGTATAAACACTATGAACAACATGTAGAACTACTGAACCATTCTTATTTATAAATAACATTGTATAAACACTATGAACAACATGTAGAACTACTGAACCATTCTTATTTATAAATAACATTGTATAAACACTATGAACAACATGTAGAACTACTGAACCATTCTTATTTATAAATAACATTGTATAAACACTATGAACAACATGTAGAACTACTGAACCATTCTTATTTATAAATAACATTGTATAAACACTATGAACAACATGTAGAACTACTGAACCATTCTTATTTATAAATAACATTGTATAAACACTATGAACAACATGTAGAACTACTGAACCATTCTTATTTATAAATAACATTGTATAAACACTATGAACAACATGTAGAACTACTGAACCATTCTTATTTATAAATAACATTGTATAAACACTATGAACAACATGTAGAACTACTGAACCATTCTTATTTATAAATAACATTGTATAAACACTATGAACAACATGTAGAACTACTGAACCATTCTTATTTATAAATAACATTGTATAAACACTATGAACAACATATAGAACTACTGAACCATTCTTATTTATAAATAACATTGTATAAACACTATGAACAACATGTAGAACTACTGAACCATTCTTATTTATAAATAACATTGTATAAACACTATGAACAACATGTAGAACTACTGAACCATTCTTATTTATAAATAACATTGTATAAACACTATGAACAACATGTAGGAACTACTGAACCATTCTTATTTATAAATAACATTGTATAAACACTATGAACAACATGTAGAACTACTGAACCATTCTTATTTATAAATAACATTGTATAAACACTATGAACAACATGTAGAACTACTGAACCATTCTTATTTATAAATAACATTGTATAAACACTATGAACAACATGTAGAACTACTGAACCATTCTTATTTATAAATAACATTGTATAAACACTATGAACAACATATAGAACTACTGAACCATTCTTATTTATAAATAACATTGTATAAACACTATGAACAACATGTAGAACTACTGAACCATTCTTATTTATAAATAACATTGTATAAACACTATGAACAACATGTAGAACTACTGAACCATTCTTATTTATAAATAACATTGTATAAACACTATGAACAACATGTAGAACTACTGAACCATTCTTATTTATAAATAACATTGTATAAACACTATGAACAACATGTAGAACTACTGAACCATTCTTATTTATAAATAACATTGTATAAACACTATGAACAACATGTAGAACTACTGAACCATTCTTATTTATAAATAACATTGTATAAACACTATGAACAACATGTAGAACTACTGAACCATTCTTATTTATAAATAACATTGTATAAACACTATGAACAACATGTAGAACTACTGAACCATTCTTATTTATAAATAACATTGTATAAACACTATGAACAACATGTAGAACTACTGAACCATTCTTATTTATAAATAACATTGTATAAACACTATGAACAACATGTAGAACTACTGAACCATTCTTATTTATAAATAACATTGTATAAACACTATGAACAACATATAGAACTACTGAACCATTCTTATTTATAAATAACATTGTATAAACACTATGAACAACATATAGAACTACTGAACCATTCTTATTTATAAATAACATTGTATAAACACTATGAACAACATGTAGAACTACTGAACCATTCTTATTTATAAATAACATTGTATAAACACTATGAACAACATGTAGAACTACTGAACCATTCTTATTTATAAATAACATTGTATAAACACTATGAACAACATGTAGAACTACTGAACCATTCTTATTTATAAATAACATTGTATAAACACTATGAACAACATGTAGAACTACTGAACCATTCTTATTTATAAATAACATTGTATAAACACTATGAACAACATATAGAACTACTGAACCATTCTTATTTATAAATAACATTGTATAAACACTATGAACAACATATAGAACTACTGAACCATTCTTATTTATAAATAACATTGTATAAACACTATGAACAACATGTAGAACTACTGAACCATTCTTATTTATAAATAACATTGTATAAACACTATGAACAACATATAGAACTACTGAACCATTCTTATTTATAAATAACATTGTATAAACACTATGAACAACATGTAGAACTACTGAACCATTCTTATTTATAAATAACATTGTATAAACACTATGAACAACATGTAGAACTACTGAACCATTCTTATTTATAAATAACATTGTATAAACACTATGAACAACATGTAGAACTACTGAACCATTCTTATTTATAAATAACATTGTATAAACACTATGAACAACATGTAGAACTACTGAACCATTCTTATTTATAAATAACATTGTATAAACACTATGAACAACATGTAGAACTACTGAACCATTCTTATTTATAAATAACATTGTATAAACACTATGAACAACATGTAGAACTACTGAACCATTCTTATTTATAAATAACATTGTATAAACACTATGAACAACATGTAGAACTACTGAACCATTCTTATTTATAAATAACATTGTATAAACACTATGAACAACATGTAGAACTACTGAACCATTCTTATTTATAAATAACATTGTATAAACACTATGAACAACATGTAGAACTACTGAACCATTCTTATTTATAAATAACATTGTATAAACACTATGAACAACATGTAGAACTACTGAACCATTCTTATTTATAAATAACATTGTATAAACACTATGAACAACATGTAGAACTACTGAACCATTCTTATTTATAAATAACATTGTATAAACACTATGAACAACATATAGAACTACTGAACCATTCTTATTTATAAATAACATTGTATAAACACTATGAACAACATGTAGAACTACTGAACCATTCTTATTTATAAATAACATTGTATAAACACTATGAACAACATGTAGAACTACTGAACCATTCTTATTTATAAATAACATTGTATAAACACTATGAACAACATGTAGAACTACTGAACCATTCTTATTTATAAATAACATTGTATAAACACTATGAACAACATGTAGAACTACTGAACCATTCTTATTTATAAATAACATTGTATAAACACTATGAACAACATGTAGAACTACTGAACCATTCTTATTTATAAATAACATTGTATAAACACTATGAACAACATGTAGAACTACTGAACCATTCTTATTTATAAATAACATTGTATAAACACTATGAACAACATGTAGAACTACTGAACCATTCTTATTTATAAATAACATTGTATAAACACTATGAACAACATGTAGAACTACTACTGAACCATTCTTATTTATAAATAACATTGTATAAACACTATGAACAACATGTAGAACTACTGAACCATTCTTATTTATAAATAACATTGTATAAACACTATGAACAACATATAGAACTACTGAACCATTCTTATTTATAAATAACATTGTATAAACACTATGAACAACATGTAGAACTACTGAACCATTCTTATTTATAAATAACATTGTATAAACACTATGAACAACATGTAGAACTACTGAACCATTCTTATTTATAAATAACATTGTATAAACACTATGAACAACATGTAGAACTACTGAACCATTCTTATTTATAAATAACATTGTATAAACACTATGAACAACATGTAGAACTACTGAACCATTCTTATTTATAAATAACATTGTATAAACACTATGAACAACATATAGAACTACTGAACCATTCTTATTTATAAATAACATTGTATAAACACTATGAACAACATATAGAACTACTGAACCATTCTTATTTATAAATAACATTGTATAAACACTATGAACAACATGTAGAACTACTGAACCATTCTTATTTATAAATAACATTGTATAAACACTATGAACAACATGTAGAACTACTGAACCATTCTTATTTATAAATAACATTGTATAAACACTATGAACAACATGTAGAACTACTGAACCATTCTTATTTATAAATAACATTGTATAAACACTATGAACAACATGTAGAACTACTGAACCATTCTTATTTATAAATAACATTGTATAAACACTATGAACAACATGTAGAACTACTGAACCATTCTTATTTATAAATAACATTGTATAAACACTATGAACAACATATAGAACTACTGAACCATTCTTATTTATAAATAACATTGTATAAACACTATGAACAACATGTAGAACTACTGAACCATTCTTATTTATAAATAACATTGTATAAACACTATGAACAACATGTAGAACTACTGAACCATTCTTATTTATAAATAACATTGTATAAACACTATGAACAACATGTAGAACTACTGAACCATTCTTATTTATAAATAACATTGTATAAACACTATGAACAACATGTAGAACTACTGAACCATTCTTATTTATAAATAACATTGTATAAACACTATGAACAACATGTAGAACTACTGAACCATTCTTATTTATAAATAACATTGTATAAACACTATGAACAACATGTAGAACTACTGAACCATTCTTATTTATAAATAACATTGTATAAACACTATGAACAACATGTAGAACTACTGAACCATTCTTATTTATAAATAACATTGTATAAACACTATGAACAACATGTAGAACTACTGAACCATTCTTATTTATAAATAACATTGTATAAACACTATGAACAACATGTAGAACTACTGAACCATTCTTATTTATAAATAACATTGTATAAACACTATGAACAACATGTAGAACTACTGAACCATTCTTATTTATAAATAACATTGTATAAACACTATGAACAACATGTAGAACTACTGAACCATTCTTATTTATAAATAACATTGTATAAACACTATGAACAACATGTAGAACTACTGAACCATTCTTATTTATAAATAACATTGTATAAACACTATGAACAACATGTAGAACTACTGAACCATTCTTATTTATAAATAACATTGTATAAACACTATGAACAACATGTAGAACTACTGAACCATTCTTATTTATAAATAACATTGTATAAACACTATGAACAACATATAGAACTACTGAACCATTCTTATTTATAAATAACATTGTATAAACACTATGAACAACATGTAGAACTACTGAACCATTCTTATTTATAAATAACATTGTATAAACACTATGAACAACATGTAGAACTACTGAACCATTCTTATTTATAAATAACATTGTATAAACACTATGAACAACATATAGAACTACTGAACCATTCTTATTTATAAATAACATTGTATAAACACTATGAACAACATATAGAACTACTGAACCATTCTTATTTATAAATAACATTGTATAAACACTATGAACAACATATAGAACTACTGAACCATTCTTATTTATAAATAACATTGTATAAACACTATGAACAACATGTAGAACTACTACTGACCATTCTTATTTATAAATAACATTGTATAAACACTATGAACAACATGTAGAACTTCTTACTAACATTGTATAAACACTATGAACAACATCTTACTTTCTTATTTATAAATAACATTGTATAAACACTATGAACAACATATAGAACTACTGAACCATTCTTATTTATAAATAACATTGTATAAACACTATGAACAACATGTAGAACTACTGAACCATTCTTATTTATAAATAACATTGTATAAACACTATGAACAACATGTAGAACTACTGAACCATTCTTATTTATAAATAACATTGTATAAACACTATGAACAACATGTAGAACTACTGAACCATTCTTATTTATAAATAACATTGTATAAACACTATGAACAACATGTAGAACTACTGAACCATTCTTATTTATAAATAACATTGTATAAACACTATGAACAACATGTAGAACTACTGAACCATTCTTATTTATAAATAACATTGTATAAACACTATGAACAACATGTAGAACTACTGAACCATTCTTATTTATAAATAACATTGTATAAACACTATGAACAACATGTAGAACTACTGAACCATTCTTATTTATAAATAACATTGTATAAACACTATGAACAACATATAGAACTACTGAACCATTCTTATTTATAAATAACATTGTATAAACACTATGAACAACATGTAGAACTACTGAACCATTCTTATTTATAAATAACATTGTATAAACACTATGAACAACATGTAGAACTACTGAACCATTCTTATTTATAAATAACATTGTATAAACACTATGAACAACATGTAGAACTACTGAACCATTCTTATTTATAAATAACATTGTATAAACACTATGAACAACATGTAGAACTACTGAACCATTCTTATTTATAAATAACATTGTATAAACACTATGAACAACATATAGAACTACTGAACCATTCTTATTTATAAATAACATTGTATAAACACTATGAACAACATATAGAACTACTGAACCATTCTTATTTATAAATAACATTGTATAAACACTATGAACAACATGTAGAACTACTGAACCATTCTTATTTATAAATAACATTGTATAAACACTATGAACAACATGTAGAACTACTGAACCATTCTTATTTATAAATAACATTGTATAAACACTATGAACAACATGTAGAACTACTGAACCATTCTTATTTATAAATAACATTGTATAAACACTATGAACAACATGTAGAACTACTGAACCATTCTTATTTATAAATAACATTGTATAAACACTATGAACAACATGTAGAACTACTGAACCATTCTTATTTATAAATAACATTGTATAAACACTATGAACAACATATAGAACTACTGAACCATTCTTATTTATAAATAACATTGTATAAACACTATGAACAACATGTAGAACTACTGAACCATTCTTATTTATAAATAACATTGTATAAACACTATGAACAACATGTAGAACTACTGAACCATTCTTATTTATAAATAACATTGTATAAACACTATGAACAACATGTAGAACTACTGAACCATTCTTATTTATAAATAACATTGTATAAACACTATGAACAACATATAGAACTACTGAACCATTCTTATTTATAAATAACATTGTATAAACACTATGAACAACATGTAGAACTACTGAACCATTCTTATTTATAAATAACATTGTATAAACACTATGAACAACATGTAGAACTACTGAACCATTCTTATTTATAAATAACATTGTATAAACACTATGAACAACATATAGAACTACTGAACCATTCTTATTTATAAATAACATTGTATAAACACTATGAACAACATGTAGAACTACTGAACCATTCTTATTTATAAATAACATTGTATAAACACTATGAACAACATGTAGAACTACTGAACCATTCTTATTTATAAATAACATTGTATAAACACTATGAACAACATGTAGAACTACTGAACCATTCTTATTTATAAATAACATTGTATAAACACTATGAACAACATGTAGAACTACTGAACCATTCTTATTTATAAATAACATTGTATAAACACTATGAACAACATGTAGAACTACTGAACCATTCTTATTTATAAATAACATTGTATAAACACTATGAACAACATATAGAACTACTGAACCATTCTTATTTATAAATAACATTGTATAAACACTATGAACAACATGTAGAACTACTGAACCATTCTTATTTATAAATAACATTGTATAAACACTATGAACAACATGTAGAACTACTGAACCATTCTTATTTATAAATAACATTGTATAAACACTATGAACAACATATAGAACTACTGAACCATTCTTATTTATAAATAACATTGTATAAACACTATGAACAACATATAGAACTACTGAACCATTCTTATTTATAAATAACATTGTATAAACACTATGAACAACATGTAGAACTACTGAACCATTCTTATTTATAAATAACATTGTATAAACACTATGAACAACATGTAGAACTACTGAACCATTCTTATTTATAAATAACATTGTATAAACACTATGAACAACATGTAGAACTACTGAACCATTCTTATTTATAAATAACATTGTATAAACACTATGAACAACATGTAGAACTACTGAACCATTCTTATTTATAAATAACATTGTATAAACACTATGAACAACATGTAGAACTACTGAACCATTCTTATTTATAAATAACATTGTATAAACACTATGAACAACATATAGAACTACTGAACCATTCTTATTTATAAATAACATTGTATAAACACTATGAACAACATGTAGAACTACTGAACCATTCTTATTTATAAATAACATTGTATAAACACTATGAACAACATGTAGAACTACTGAACCATTCTTATTTATAAATAACATTGTATAAACACTATGAACAACATGTAGAACTACTGAACCATTCTTATTTATAAATAACATTGTATAAACACTATGAACAACATGTAGAACTACTGAACCATTCTTATTTATAAATAACATTGTATAAACACTATGAACAACATGTAGAACTACTGAACCATTCTTATTTATAAATAACATTGTATAAACACTATGAACAACATGTAGAACTACTGAACCATTCTTATTTATAAATAACATTGTATAAACACTATGAACAACATGTAGAACTACTGAACCATTCTTATTTATAAATAACATTGTATAAACACTATGAACAACATATAGAACTACTGAACCATTCTTATTTATAAATAACATTGTATAAACACTATGAACAACATGTAGAACTACTGAACCATTCTTATTTATAAATAACATTGTATAAACACTATGAACAACATGTAGAACTACTGAACCATTCTTATTTATAAATAACATTGTATAAACACTATGAACAACATGTAGAACTACTGAACCATTCTTATTTATAAATAACATTGTATAAACACTATGAACAACATATAGAACTACTGAACCATTCTTATTTATAAATAACATTGTATAAACACTATGAACAACATGTAGAACTACTGAACCATTCTTATTTATAAATAACATTGTATAAACACTATGAACAACATGTAGAACTACTGAACCATTCTTATTTATAAATAACATTGTATAAACACTATGAACAACATATAGAACTACTGAACCATTCTTATTTATAAATAACATTGTATAAACACTATGAACAACATATAGAACTACTGAACCATTCTTATTTATAAATAACATTGTATAAACACTATGAACAACATGTAGAACTACTGAACCATTCTTATTTATAAATAACATTTATAAATAACATTGTATAAACACTATGAACAACATGTAGAACTACTGAACCATTCTTATTTATAAATAACATTGTATAAACACTATGAACAACATGTAGAACTACTGAACCATTCTTATTTATAAATAACATTGTATAAACACTATGAACAACATGTAGAACTACTGTATAAACCATTCTTATTTATAAATAACATTGTATAAACACTATGAACAACATGTAGAACTACTGAACCATTCTTATTTATAAATAACATTGTATAAACACTATGAACAACATGTAGAACTACTGAACCATTCTTATTTATAAATAACATTGTATAAACACTATGAACAACATGTAGAACTACTGAACCATTCTTATTTATAAATAACATTGTATAAACACTATGAACAACATGTAGAACTACTGAACCATTCTTATTTATAAATAACATTGTATAAACACTATGAACAACATGTAGAACTACTGAACCATTCTTATTTATAAATAACATTGTATAAACACTATGAACAACATGTAGAACTACTGAACCATTCTTATTTATAAATAACATTGTATAAACACTATGAACAACATATAGAACTACTGAACCATTCTTATTTATAAATAACATTGTATAAACACTATGAACAACATATAGAACTACTGAACCATTCTTATTTATAAATAACATTGTATAAACACTATGAACAACATGTAGAACTACTGAACCATTCTTATTTATAAATAACATTGTATAAACACTATGAACAACATGTAGAACTACTGAACCATTCTTATTTATAAATAACATTGTATAAACACTATGAACAACATATAGAACTACTGAACCATTCTTTCTTATTTATAAATAACATTGTATAAACACTATGAACAACATGTAGAACTACTGAACCATTCTTATTTATAAATAACATTGTATAAACACTATGAACAACATGTAGAACTACTGAACCATTCTTATTTATAAATAACATTGTATAAACACTATGAACAACATGTAGAACTACTGAACCATTCTTATTTATAAATAACATTGTATAAACACTATGAACAACATATAGAACTACTGAACCATTCTTATTTATAAATAACATTGTATAAACACTATGAACAACATACTAGAACTACTGAACCATTCTTATTTATAAATAACATTGTATAAACACTATGAACAACATGTAGAACTACTGAACCATTCTTATTTATAAATAACATTGTATAAACACTATGAACAACATATAGAACTACTGAACCATTCTTATTTATAAATAACATTGTATAAACACTATGAACAACATATAGAACTACTGAACCATTCTTATTTATAAATAACATTGTATAAACACTATGAACAACATGTAGAACTACTGAACCATTCTTATTTATAAATAACATTGTATAAACACTATGAACAACATGTAGAACTACTGAACCATTCTTATTTATAAATAACATTGTATAAACACTATGAACAACATGTAGAACTACTGAACCATTCTTATTTATAAATAACATTGTATAAACACTATGAACAACATATAGAACTACTGAACCATTCTTATTTATAAATAACATTGTATAAACACTATGAACAACATGTAGAACTACTGAACCATTCTTATTTATAAATAACATTGTATAAACACTATGAACAACATGTAGAACTACTGAACCATTCTTATTTATAAATAACATTGTATAAACACTATGAACAACATATAGAACTACTGAACCATTCTTATTTATAAATAACATTGTATAAACACTATGAACAACATGTAGAACTACTGAACCATTCTTATTTATAAATAACATTGTATAAACACTATGAACAACATGTAGAACTACTGAACCATTCTTATTTATAAATAACATTGTATAAACACTATGAACAACATGTAGAACTACTGAACCATTCTTATTTATAAATAACATTGTATAAACACTATGAACAACATGTAGAACTACTGAACCATTCTTATTTATAAATAACATTGTATAAACACTATGAACAACATATAGAACTACTGAACCATTCTTATTTATAAATAACATTGTATAAACACTATGAACAACATGTAGAACTACTGAACCATTCTTATTTATAAATAACATTGTATAAACACTATGAACAACATGTAGAACTACTGAACCATTCTTATTTATAAATAACATTGTATAAACACTATGAACAACATGTAGAACTACTGAACCATTCTTATTTATAAATAACATTGTATAAACACTATGAACAACATATAGAACTACTGAACCATTCTTATTTATAAATAACATTGTATAAACACTATGAACAACATAACATTGTATAAACACTATGAACTACTGAACCATTCTTATTTATAAATAACATTGTATAAACACTATGAACAACATGTAGAACTACTGAACCATTCTTATTTATAAATAACATTGTATAAACACTATGAACAACATATAGAACTACTGAACCATTCTTATTTATAAATAACATTGTATAAACACTATGAACAACATGTAGAACTACTGAACCATTCTTATTTATAAATAACATTGTATAAACACTATGAACAACATGTAGAACTACTGAACCATTCTTATTTATAAATAACATTGTATAAACACTATGAACAACATATAGAACTACTGAACCATTCTTATTTATAAATAACATTGTATAAACACTATGAACAACATGTAGAACTACTGAACCATTCTTATTTATAAATAACATTGTATAAACACTATGAACAACATGTAGAACTACTGAACCATTCTTATTTATAAATAACATTGTATAAACACTATGAACAACATGTAGAACTACTGAACCATTCTTATTTATAAATAACATTGTATAAACACTATGAACAACATGTAGAACTACTGAACCATTCTTATTTATAAATAACATTGTATAAACACTATGAACAACATATAGAACTACTGAACCATTCTTATTTATAAATAACATTGTATAAACACTATGAACAACATATAGAACTACTGAACCATTCTTATTTATAAATAACATTGTATAAACACTATGAACAACATGTAGAACTACTGAACCATTCTTATTTATAAATAACATTGTATAAACACTATGAACAACATGTAGAACTACTGAACCATTCTTATTTATAAATAACATTGTATAAACACTATGAACAACATGTAGAACTACTGAACCATTCTTATTTATAAATAACATTGTATAAACACTATGAACAACATGTAGAACTACTGAACCATTCTTATTTATAAATAACATTGTATAAACACTATGAACAACATGTAGAACTACTGAACCATTCTTATTTATAAATAACATTGTATAAACACTATGAACAACATGTAGAACTACTGAACCATTCTTATTTATAAATAACATTGTATAAACACTATGAACAACATATAGAACTACTGAACCATTCTTATTTATAAATAACATTGTATAAACACTATGAACAACATGTAGAACTACTGAACCATTCTTATTTATAAATAACATTGTATAAACACTATGAACAACATGTAGAACTACTGAACCATTCTTATTTATAAATAACATTGTATAAACACTATGAACAACATGTAGAACTACTGAACCATTCTTATTTATAAATAACATTGTATAAACACTATGAACAACATATAGAACTACTGAACCATTCTTATTTATAAATAACATTGTATAAACACTATGAACAACATGTAGAACTACTGAACCATTCTTATTTATAAATAACATTGTATAAACACTATGAACAACATGTAGAACTACTGAACCATTCTTATTTATAAATAACATTGTATAAACACTATGAACAACATGTAGAACTACTGAACCATTCTTATTTATAAATAACATTGTATAAACACTATGAACAACATGTAGAACTACTGAACCATTCTTATTTATAAATAACATTGTATAAACACTATGAACAACATGTAGAACTACTGAACCATTCTTATTTATAAATAACATTGTATAAACACTATGAACAACATGTAGAACTACTGAACCATTCTTATTTATAAATAACATTGTATAAACACTATGAACAACATGTAGAACTACTGAACCATTCTTATTTATAAATAACATTGTATAAACACTATGAACAACATATAGAACTACTGAACCATTCTTATTTATAAATAACATTGTATAAACACTATGAACAACATGTAGAACTACTGAACCATTCTTATTTATAAATAACATTGTATAAACACTATGAACAACATGTAGAACTACTGAACCATTCTTATTTATAAATAACATTGTATAAACACTATGAACAACATATAGAACTACTGAACCATTCTTATTTATAAATAACATTGTATAAACACTATGAACAACATGTAGAACTACTGAACCATTCTTATTTATAAATAACATTGTATAAACACTATGAACAACATGTAGAACTACTGAACCATTCTTATTTATAAATAACATTGTATAAACACTATGAACAACATGTAGAACTACTGAACCATTCTTATTTATAAATAACATTGTATAAACACTATGAACAACATATAGAACTACTGAACCATTCTTATTTATAAATAACATTGTATAAACACTATGAACAACATGTAGAACTACTGAACCATTCTTATTTATAAATAACATTGTATAAACACTATGAACAACATGTAGAACTACTGAACCATTCTTATTTATAAATAACATTGTATAAACACTATGAACAACATGTAGAACTACTGAACCATTCTTATTTATAAATAACATTGTATAAACACTATGAACAACATATAGAACTACTGAACCATTCTTATTTATAAATAACATTGTATAAACACTATGAACAACATGTAGAACTACTGAACCATTCTTATTTATAAATAACATTGTATAAACACTATGAACAACATGTAGAACTACTGAACCATTCTTATTTATAAATAACATTGTATAAACACTATGAACAACATATAGAACTACTGAACCATTCTTATTTATAAATAACATTATATAAACACTATGAACAACATGTAGAACTACTGAACCATTCTTATTTATAAATAACATTGTATAAACACTATGAACAACATGTAGAACTACTGAACAATTCTTATTTATAAATAACATTGTATAAACACTATGAACAACATAGAACTACTGAACCATTCTTAATAAATAACTACTATGAACCATTCTTCTTATTTATAAATAACATTGTATAAACACTATGAACAACATGTAGAACTACTGAACCATTCTTATTTATAAATAACATTGTATAAACACTATGAACAACATATAGAACTACTGAACCATTCTTATTTATAAATAACATTGTATAAACACTATGAACAACATGTAGAACTACTGAACCATTCTTATTTATAAATAACATTGTATAAACACTATGAACAACATATAGAACTACTGAACCATTCTTATTTATAAATAACATTGTATAAACACTATGAACAACATGTAGAACTACTGAACCATTCTTATTTATAAATAACATTGTATAAACACTATGAACAACATGTAGAACTACTGAACCATTCTTATTTATAAATAACATTGTATAAACACTATGAACAACATGTAGAACTACTGAACCATTCTTATTTATAAATAACATTGTATAAACACTATGAACAACATATAGAACTACTGAACCATTCTTATTTATAAATAACATTGTATAAACACTATGAACAACATATAGAACTACTGAACCATTCTTATTTATAAATAACATTGTATAAACACTATGAACAACATGTAGAACTACTGAACCATTCTTATTTATAAATAACATTGTATAAACACTATGAACAACATGTAGAACTACTGAACCATTCTTATTTATAAATAACATTGTATAAACACTATGAACAACATGTAGAACTACTGAACCATTCTTATTTATAAATAACATTGTATAAACACTATGAACAACATGTAGAACTACTGAACCATTCTTATTTATAAATAACATTGTATAAACACTATGAACAACATGTAGAACTACTGAACCATTCTTATTTATAAATAACATTGTATAAACACTATGAACAACATGTAGAACTACTGAACCATTCTTATTTATAAATAACATTGTATAAACACTATGAACAACATGTAGAACTACTGAACCATTCTTATTTATAAATAACATTGTATAAACACTATGAACAACATGTAGAACTACTGAACCATTCTTATTTATAAATAACATTGTATAAACACTATGAACAACATGTAGAACTACTGAACCATTCTTATTTATAAATAACATTGTATAAACACTATGAACAACATGTAGAACTACTGAACCATTCTTATTTATAAATAACATTGTATAAACACTATGAACAACATGTAGAACTACTGAACCATTCTTATTTATAAATAACATTGTATAAACACTATGAACAACATGTAGAACTACTGAACCATTCTTATTTATAAATAACATTGTATAAACACTATGAACAACATGTAGAACTACTGAACCATTCTTATTTATAAATAACATTGTATAAACACTATGAACAACATGTAGAACTACTGAACCATTCTTATTTATAAATAACATTGTATAAACACTATGAACAACATATAGAACTACTGAACCATTCTTATTTATAAATAACATTGTATAAACACTATGAACAACATGTAGAACTACTGAACCATTCTTATTTATAAATAACATTGTATAAACACTATGAACAACATGTAGAACTACTGAACCATTCTTATTTATAAATAACATTGTATAAACACTATGAACAACATGTAGAACTACTGAACCATTCTTATTTATAAATAACATTGTATAAACACTATGAACAACATGTAGAACTACTGAACCATTCTTATTTATAAATAACATTGTATAAACACTATGAACAACATGTAGAACTACTGAACCATTCTTATTTATAAATAACATTGTATAAACACTATGAACAACATGTAGAACTACTGAACCATTCTTATTTATAAATAACATTGTATAAACACTATGAACAACATGTAGAACTACTGAACCATTCTTATTTATAAATAACATTGTATAAACACTATGAACAACATGTAGAACTACTGAACCATTCTTATTTATAAATAACATTGTATAAACACTATGAACAACATGTAGAACTACTGAACCATTCTTATTTATAAATAACATTGTATAAACACTATGAACAACATGTAGAACTACTGAACCATTCTTATTTATAAATAACATTGTATAAACACTATGAACAACATGTAGAACTACTGAACCATTCTTATTTATAAATAACATTGTATAAACACTATGAACAACATGTAGAACTACTGAACCATTCTTATTTATAAATAACATTGTATAAACACTATGAACAACATGTAGAACTACTGAACCATTCTTATTTATAAATAACATTGTATAAACACTATGAACAACATGTAGAACTACTGAACCATTCTTATTTATAAATAACATTGTATAAACACTATGAACAACATGTAGAACTACTGAACCATTCTTATTTATAAATAACATTGTATAAACACTATGAACAACATGTAGAACTACTGAACCATTCTTATTTATAAATAACATTGTATAAACACTATGAACAACATGTAGAACTACTGAACCATTCTTATTTATAAATAACATTGTATAAACACTATGAACAACATGTAGAACTACTGAACCATTCTTATTTATAAATAACATTGTATAAACACTATGAACAACATGTAGAACTACTGAACCATTCTTATTTATAAATAACATTGTATAAACACTATGAACAACATGTAGAACTACTGAACCATTCTTATTTATAAATAACATTGTATAAACACTATGAACAACATGTAGAACTACTGAACCATTCTTATTTATAAATAACATTGTATAAACACTATGAACAACATGTAGAACTACTGAACCATTCTTATTTATAAATAACATTGTATAAACACTATGAACAACATGTAGAACTACTGAACCATTCTTATTTATAAATAACATTGTATAAACACTATGAACAACATGTAGAACTACTGAACCATTCTTATTTATAAATAACATTGTATAAACACTATGAACAACATGTAGAACTACTGAACCATTCTTATTTATAAATAACATTGTATAAACACTATGAACAACATATAGAACTACTGAACCATTCTTATTTATAAATAACATTGTATAAACACTATGAACAACATGTAGAACTACTGAACCATTCTTATTTATAAATAACATTGTATAAACACTATGAACAACATATAGAACTACTGAACCATTCTTATTTATAAATAACATTGTATAAACACTATGAACAACATGTAGAACTACTGAACCATTCTTATTTATAAATAACATTGTATAAACACTATGAACAACATGTAGAACTACTGAACCATTCTTATTTATAAATAACATTGTATAAACACTATGAACAACATGTAGAACTACTGAACCATTCTTATTTATAAATAACATTGTATAAACACTATGAACAACATGTAGAACTACTGAACCATTCTTATTTATAAATAACATTGTATAAACACTATGAACAACATATAGAACTACTGAACCATTCTTATTTATAAATAACATTGTATAAACACTATGAACAACATGTAGAACTACTGAACCATTCTTATTTATAAATAACATTGTATAAACACTATGAACAACATGTAGAACTACTGAACCATTCTTATTTATAAATAACATTGTATAAACACTATGAACAACATGTAGAACTACTGAACCATTCTTATTTATAAATAACATTGTATAAACACTATGAACAACATATAGAACTACTGAACCATTCTTATTTATAAATAACATTGTATAAACACTATGAACAACATATAGAACTACTGAACCATTCTTATTTATAAATAACATTGTATAAACACTATGAACAACATGTAGAACTACTGAACCATTCTTATTTATAAATAACATTGTATAAACACTATGAACAACATGTAGAACTACTGAACCATTCTTATTTATAAATAACATTGTATAAACACTATGAACAACATGTAGAACTACTGAACCATTCTTATTTATAAATAACATTGTATAAACACTATGAACAACATGTAGAACTACTGAACCATTCTTATTTATAAATAACATTGTATAAACACTATGAACAACATATAGAACTACTGAACCATTCTTATTTATAAATAACATTGTATAAACACTATGAACAACATGTAGAACTACTGAACCATTCTTATTTATAAATAACATTGTATAAACACTATGAACAACATGTAGAACTACTGAACCATTCTTATTTATAAATAACATTGTATAAACACTATGAACAACATGTAGAACTACTGAACCATTCTTATTTATAAATAACATTGTATAAACACTATGAACAACATGTAGAACTACTGAACCATTCTTATTTATAAATAACATTGTATAAACACTATGAACAACATGTAGAACTACTGAACCATTCTTATTTATAAATAACATTGTATAAACACTATGAACAACATGTAGAACTACTGAACCATTCTTATTTATAAATAACATTGTATAAACACTATGAACAACATGTAGAACTACTGAACCATTCTTATTTATAAATAACATTGTATAAACACTATGAACAACATATAGAACTACTGAACCATTCTTATTTATAAATAACATTGTATAAACACTATGAACAACATGTAGAACTACTGAACCATTCTTATTTATAAATAACATTGTATAAACACTATGAACAACATGTAGAACTACTGAACCATTCTTATTTATAAATAACATTGTATAAACACTATGAACAACATGTAGAACTACTGAACCATTCTTATTTATAAATAACATTGTATAAACACTATGAACAACATATAGAACTACTGAACCATTCTTATTTATAAATAACATTGTATAAACACTATGAACAACATGTAGAACTACTGAACCATTCTTATTTATAAATAACATTGTATAAACACTATGAACAACATGTAGAACTACTGAACCATTCTTATTTATAAATAACATTGTATAAACACTATGAACAACATGTAGAACTACTGAACCATTCTTATTTATAAATAACATTGTATAAACACTATGAACAACATGTAGAACTACTAAACCATTCTTATTTATAAATAACATTGTATAAACACTATGAACAACATGTAGAACTACTGAACCATTCTTATTTATAAATAACATTGTATAAACACTATGAACAACATATAGAACTACTGAACCATTCTTATTTATAAATAACATTGTATAAACACTATGAACAACATGTAGAACTACTGAACCATTCTTATTTATAAATAACATTGTATAAACACTATGAACAACATGTAGAACTACTGAACCATTCTTATTTATAAATAACATTGTATAAACACTATGAACAACATATAGAACTACTGAACCATTCTTATTTATAAATAACATTGTATAAACACTATGAACAACATGTAGAACTACTGAACCATTCTTATTTATAAATAACATTGTATAAACACTATGAACAACATGTAGAACTACTGAAAATAATTCATTGTAGATATGACAATGACATCTTAAAAAACGAATCTGGCCATCGGAAAGTGTCAATAGAGGGCGATAATACTGCTGAATCTAACTTTCATTCATATCACAGCCTGCATACTTGAGATGACTTGAGAGCGAGTTCAACAAACTATCCAGTTTTGAATATAGATGCATGTTTTGGAATGGCACACTTGATTTTCGGCTATAGGTTTATTTTAAGTAATTTCTATATCGCGGAGTGCCTTCTGTGTAACATTCCACTTCAACCTGTAACCACGTTCGTAAAAAAATGCACCACGCTAGTACAGCGGTATGTTTGGACTTACAACACTAAAATCAGGGGTTCGATTCCCTCGGCTGTGAGCAGATATCCCTTTGTGGCTTTGCTACACGAAAATACACACACACACCCTCAAAGAATATTGAAAACTTCTAAAGGCAAACCTTTATCCAGTGATGACAGAGAACTACTTGAAATAAAAATGTATCTCAAAACGGCTGGTATGGGTATTAACACTTTTATTGATAAGCAGAGAAATTATGCCATATGAGAGTGAATAATCCCTTCTGACCTCATTGGTGTATCTAACAAGAATTATTACCCAATGACAAAGTTTATAAGAATGGAATATTACACGGAATTATTGACACTATAATTCAAGGTTTAAGTCATTCCTTCTATGTTAGTTATTCATGTCTCAAGATATAAATACAATGTGTTATTATCGCCAAAAGTTTTGTTGCTACACAGTTTAATAAACTTTTACACAAATAAATTTGCCTGGTGTATTTTATTTGTAGTAATTGTTTTTCTGTAATCATTTTGCAATCATATCTGCTGCGATACCTGTAATTAGGGTTGCTCAATAAGTTGAACTAATTTTAAGGAAAACAAATCACTTGTTGAAGATATTCCAAACTGATTAAAATATGTTATTATTTTCAAAGGGTACTTTTAACATGATTGTATAGCAAAAGGTGTTTTTAAAACATTTATTTTAAGTTATAACGCAAAACATAACATAATAGATAGAAAATATTATGTATAGGAAAAATATTAATTCATTAAAAATCACCTTAACTGTATTATCTTGCAGGAAGTGGATAAAATTCTATATGTTTATAAACCTTATATAAATAATATAATTATAATTATAGAGAGGTCAAACAACATACATGACTTTATGCAATAAAATAATTATATAGTTTTAAAGTTACATAACTGTTACATGAAAAGATATTTTGGACCCAAAGAGATGATGACCTGTAAAATGTAGTTACCTCTCAAGTATTTTCTAATTAAACATAATAAATCACAAAATACCACTACTTACGGCGTTTGAATAGTAATGTTATCGGACCTTTATAAGCTCATAAAGTAATATTGGGTTTTAAGTTACTGGAGCAAGCTGTAATCTGTGTAGCAAGCTGTAATCTGTGTAGCAAGCTGTAATCTGTGTAGCAAGCTGTAATCTGTGGAGCAAGCTGTAATCTGTGTAGCAAGCTGTAATCTGTGGAGCAAGCTGTAATCTGTGTAGCAAGCTGTAATCTGTGTAGCAAGCTGTAATCTTTTTTTTGATTCCAAGTACTACTTATCATACTTTACACGTTAACTACATTCTCGAAAATAACGCAATGTTAATTCTCCGTAAAATTAAGTGCATATGTTGCTAAAAAAATAAAGGTTTTAAAATTACTTCTAGCTGCATTCTAGTTACCTTATTAAGTCTTCTTCAAAAGACCAAAACGTTGTTCTCTGCTTTTACCAGTAAAAGTTTTAATACCCATACAAGCAGTTCTGAGAAACATTTTTACTTCAAGTGGGTTTCGTCACGAATTTCATTGTCTGTATTTGTATTAAACTTGCATTGTGAAATTATCCAAGACTGTTTTATACCCGCTGCATGCAGTAATGACACGGTTTTCAGTTTACTTTAGGGATCAGGAGTAGCCTAGTGCCGGACAATTTGAGCCGAGTCTTTACACTTAAGGGCTGTAGATGCGTTATAAGAGTGATGGTCAAACCCACTTTTCGATTAGTCTAAGAGTCGTGGGTGCTGTTGAATGGTTAATCAGTTCAAAATTAGGAAGGCTAGCAGATTAACCCTTTGTAACTTGTGTGAATATAGAAACAAACAATTTTACTTTGTATGACCAATAAATAATTTGCACTTTGATCTACCTCCCCAAGTAGCTCAACGTTATATCTGGGGACTTAGGACGCAAACAAGGTTTCAATAACTGTGGTGTGAAGAGCACAGATCGCTCATTGCGTAGTTTTGTGTTTAACTTCAATCAAACAAACATATATCTTTGCTTGTATCAGTAAGTGTTAGAATTTTATTTAAAACTTATTTGAACTACATTGCTATTTAAACACAAATATTTGATAAAATATGGCCGTTATATTTTTTCAAATATTTTATTAATTATTTCAAGGCCAGCTATTGTTTAGTGGTTAGCGTGAGGGCCTTTGGTTCATGTTCTGCTAACAAAGAATCTCTCTAATTAACTCCCCAAAGAGACATTGATTACATAATTCGTTGCATCTATATTTATCTTAATCATTTACTTATACTTCAAACTATATGCTTGTCATTTATGTTACTTTGGTTAACATTTAACCACTGTGTTTCTGGCCACTTGATGTTTCAAGATACGTCGTTTTCATAGATTAGTGCGTCAAAATTAATTCTTGGTTTTATTTAAAATTACGAAATATGAATATAATCTTCCTATTATATCTTTTTTACAGATCAGTAATCAAACGTCCTAAAACCATGTATTTGATATACAACTTTAATGTTTAGTCATGTAATAAATCAATAAATGTTTTATAAACTAAGCCCTTATACCGATTAACGTAAGAAAAACCTAAGCAGAAAACATACGTTAATATATATAAAAGCCAAGTGTCGGTCAGCCACGCTTGATTTCTCCGAATATTGTGAGGTAAACAAGTTCAATTCCACTTTTTCTCCTATAACACTTCCTCTTTTGAGTAACAATTTCCATTTTAGTTGTATTTAATCATTAACATAGGCATAAAAGCTCCTCTCCTACATTTCAACACTTTTTCTGCCGTATAAAAGCGTGTTAAAGGATAGAGTTTTCAGAATTATATCAGGCATGGCTCTATGTGTGTAACACCATATCATCCACTTCATTAAGACTTCTAGCTATGTAGGATCCGAATAGAAAAGCGGGAAGAACCCGTGATAGTATACACGGAAGTGCATTCGTACCCTATCAACGGTTGTTAAAAATAATTAAAATTAGCGTAAATTTATGCTTGGGAATTATTACGAAAGACTTCAGTTAAAACAAACTGACGACATCAGTTATATGAATGGAAGAGAACGGCTTGCCCTCAAAAGAACAGGTGTGTTTGTAATCACATGGTCATCGTATGTTATAATCTTTTTACAAAGGCACCAATATGTGGAATGTTTGCTCAGTTATATGTTGTGGATTCAGGAACAATATGCAGCATGTTCTTGTGAAAGGATACGTTATGTTTCATTTATTTATTTATTTTATGTATTGTCAGTTATACACGGAACAAGTTTAGTTCCCAGTGGTTTCCGTCATTTTGACAGGCCTTTACGCTGGTATTCGTATATAATTGATGATGAGTCTCTGTCTGAATTCAAGTCTATTATTTTGGAAGCTTGTGAGTTTGTTTCAGCGCAAGCTACAGAATAGGTTATCTGTTCACTACGAGGAATCGAACTCCGAATTCTAGTGTTGCAAATCCGTCAATCTACTGGTGACTTACTGGTGAACATTTGGGAAAACATAAGAAGTAATAAGTTATAAAAACTCAGTAAGTGATTGAAAAGCACAGTACAAAATTTTTGAATTCTAATAAACTATTTTGATGAAAACGTAATATATATATATATATATATATATATATATATATATATATATACATTTACCTTTCTTAAATGAATGTTAAGTTCAGATCATATGCCATTAAAATATACTGTTAAAATTGCATCGTAAAATATATAAGTATGAAATATAAATCAATATTCATATGTGGATAAGTAGTCGACGCAAAAAAAAAATTATTCACTTTGATTCTATTTTGTTTGATCTATTTGCATCCACTTCATAATTCTACATCAAATACTGGTTTATAAGAGTAATAGATTTTAATAACATAATGTATAATTTTTCATGTTCTCAAAACAGCAAGAACCAACAATTACACCTTTCTAATCGTTTGTTTGTTTGTTGTTAAGAGAACAGCTACACAATGGGTCATCTCGATTCTGCAAAACGCGGGTATTAAAACCCGATTTTTAGTGTTATAAGTCATTAGAGTTACCGCTGAGTCATCAAGAACCCCTTCTTATAAAGATATTATATGTTATGGAAGGGCATGTTAACACCTTTAAGCTCACATTTTGGTTGTGTGTGTGTTGAATTTTACGCAAAATTATTCGTACAGTGACTGCATTAGCCGTCCCTAATTGTGAAGTGATAAGAGTAGAGGGAAGACAGCTAGTTAACAACACTTACCACTAATAATTGGGTACTGTTTTACCAATATTTAATAGGATTGAATGCTACATTACTTCTTCAAGGTTAGAAGGGAGCGTGTTCTGCGATGGTTTCTGATCCCGCCATCTATAGGTTCCGAGTTGGATGTCATAGCAGGCTTAAGTTCATTGTAAAACTTTCAGGTAGGTTTAAGTTCTCAGTCATTATCGTTAAGAGAGCCAGAAACTAGCTTGATCTTGCGTTATATTACATGTTGGTTTATTTTATTTCTGTATAATATAGATATTATTTTAGGGTTAATTGTATTATTGAAAGATGGTCTCTTAACTGTTAATGTCCGTCTATTTATGGTTTTGATGATTATTTTGAGTTGTATATGTATATATGTTCCTGGTGGTTCAACGGTAAATTTGAGTTCTTATAACACGTAAAGCTAAAAAGTAAACCTTATTTTAATTATTTTTCTCTTCAAGAACAACGAAACATTAGAGGAACAATATAATTTATATATTATACTTTCATCAGTTAGTTTGGTTTCAGTGTTTGTTTTGAATTTTGCGCCAAACTACACGAGTGCTATCTGAGCTAGCCGTTCTAATTTAGAAAGCAGTTAGTCAATACCATCCGCCACCAATTCTTGGGCTACTCTTTTACTAACGAATAGTAGGATTGACCGCCACATTATAATTTTCCACGGCTGAAACCGTGAGCATTCTCTATGAAGGATACTTCAACATGTGACCCTCAGATTGCGATTGGAACAGCCTAACCACCAGGCCATGCCAGGTCTGTCATCATTTAGTAATTTTGTGTAGGTTTCAGAGATGTTGTTTGAGGAAATGTTGTACACTTGCTTTAATTGTTTCTTTGTAGTTACATAGCCTCATTGACGTATTTGTTTCTAGGTGAAGGAAATAGATGACATTCATGTGAAACAACTTTTATAATGAAGAATGCTTTCAGAATATACAGAGAGATCTTTATAGCACTAATTTATAGTTTATGCGGATGATGTCTTTGTAGTGTTACTTTATTAATCAGACAAAATATACTCATGCATTTTTTTTTTACTATAGGTGTAATTCTATTAACAGCATGCTATTAAATAGCAGTTTTATGCCCAATTCTCTATACCTGATCCTATACATGTACATATAATGCTTAAATAGATACAGAAAATGTGATATGTTGCCTGGCCACTTTATTATACCACCTGATCATATATTTATATAATACTCAGTTTGTTTGCACGTTCAAAGAAAATTGATTGCGTTATTTTTTGGGCGATTTATTGAGTCTCATGGAGGCGAGATGCATTTATATCATCTTTCATTAGCAGAACGATGGGTATGAGCAGAAATATCTCCGGTTTAGGTGTAGCCCATCTATGATGGGTATCGTTATTAAATACCATTTTTTAAACCAGATATTCAAAGACATTTGTCATGAGTTATCTCTCAATAGCAATAATAAAAAAAGTGATGTATTTACCACTAGAAATCATCTATTTGTGTCTGAATAAAAGAAAAAGGTATTAAACAGGACTTAAATTTGATGACCAGAATCCCAAGATTTGGAATATAAACGATTGGAGACAACTTGACTGGATAATGAAGAAAATTTTATCATTAATGTACAACGTTTCGACAAGTTTGTGTGTCGAGTTCAAATAGTGTACAGAGACACTTGAATATATGCATAATATGGAACAATGATATTACATATTAATAATTATGGCCAGGTGGTTAGGGCGCTCGACTAGCAATCTGAAGGTTACAGGTTCGAATCCCTGTCGTACCAAACATGCTATCCCTTTCAGTCGTTATAATGTCATGGTCAATCCCATTATACTTTGGTAAAAGAGTAGTCCACGAGTTGACTAGTTTAGAGTTGGATGGCGCAGGTTGTCCTCGTGCAGCTTTGAGCGAAATTCCAAAACAAACAATTAAAATAACAATAAACGCAGGATAAAGAAAGCTATATTAATTTAACCAAACAGCTCCATCCTGAGCTAGCATTTCAGGGTACCAAAATAACTTTACTGGGTTGTGAAGCAATCTCTGGTCCTGTGACCTCTTCGTTTCATGCTAAATATATAATGTGTCACTGTAAACTACTTGTACCCGACAATGACATGATCTTGTTAAAACGTTATATATTTATAATAAAGGTTTTCATTGCCCAGTCAAACTCTCTCCAAACATTTATTAAAAAGGTGTATAGAACAACAGTTATTAGATCTTGTCCCACTTACTCAGCTATTTTGATAGTAAGTAGAATATTACTATCTCCAACCGCACGTGCGATGAGCATTATAAAATTGTAATGTGGAAGTTTATGATCATTCTGAATAAAAAATACTCATATAAAGAGCAAAATGAAGGTATAACTTCAAAGTAAGTGGAAACATATGCTGTAGTTTCTACTATTTTGTGCTTAGAGTAGGATAAAATGTAGAGAAAAAACCACATGAAACATTTGTCCATGCATGAGTTGTCTCCACAGATCAACCTGCTGGAAACAAGATGGATTCAAGTTGGATCTTACAACCGTGAAGAATGTGATTTTATATGGTTTTATTTAATGTAGATGGTCGTTGTACACCTATTATTTTAATGCACTTAATAACTGTTGTAATTTCTGGTATAAAACGTTTTTACAAAAGAAAACTAATTTTTCTTTATATGATTTGATGAAAAATTGGAAAATCGCTTGAGTTTTTAATAGTAATATATGTTTCTAAAATAGCATTAAAAGGTACTTAAGAGGAAGGTAACACTTAATCATCCCTGATTAAAAACACAACAAATATTCATTCATAGTGGTATGAAGAACAGCTGTGACTGGGATTCCTTTAAAAGTAAGAGTGATAAACTTTGTTGACGATTATGTGGACACTATTAAAAATACGAAGATCATAATGAAACAATCCGGGGATCTCTTATTGTCAATTTGTTTTAGTTTAAACCATGCTGATTTCTTGTTGTTAATACAGTAAAAAAGTGGCTAATCAACACAGTAATGGAAAAGTAAACTATAAATTTAGTAAAACTTGGGTTTGTTGTCAATTTGGACAGTAATGTTTACTCAATAGAATATTAAGTAAAATCTATGATACAAAAATTTCAAACAAAATGCATTCGCTAAATTTAGTGACGTGACATGACTCATTTTTTATTTTTCTTACAAACAAATAGCTCAACAACATTTACAATATTGTGTCTGTGATCACTTCATTATGGATTAACAAATAAAATGAATTAGGTAGTATTAATCTTAAAGGAAGACACATCTCCACGTGTTTAATTATTTTTTAGACAGTTTTAAGAAATAACTTAACAAAACATTACCTCTCGGAGGTGACATTTTCATATCATATCCAAATGGACTTAGCCATTCGAACAGAAAGATGGCAAGGCAGCAACCTGGATACTAACCAACAGGATGAGTAGCCAGGATAGCGTGTCAAAGGGTTCTGAAAACGCAGAAATATTAATGTGTGCATAATTTCTATACTTTATTTCTATTAGAAAACATATCAGTTCAGCATTAGGATAGAAAACACCTAATTTCAGCGAAATTTATAGAAGATGTATTATGAACTTCTCTTGCTTTAGATTTTGAGATGCAACCACAGTCACTAAGGCAATAGAAGCCCATGGTCGTTATGGACTTGCAATACATTGCATCGTGTCCGGAAATTAATAATCCATTGTTTAATAAAACATACTATTTGACGGTAAGTTTCTGGTGACAATGAAATAAAATGATCCTATAGAAATATATCTAAAGCAGTAGACTACGTAACGTGAAATTAGATAAGCGTAATATGTGTTTACCTTACGGTACTTCAACTAGTCTTATTATTATGTATTTAAATTTTATTTGGGGAATTGAATATTTATACGTGTTAGAAGGCAATTTTTTAAATTCACATTTTGTTATTTTTTCTTCAATTGACCAAATATTTAGATGATAAAATTTTGCAGTAAAAATACCAGGAGGCATGATCAATACTTTTGCTTTTTTATGGGAAAATGATACAATATATCATAGAAATAACAATGGTAAAAGGTATTAAGTGTATAATTCTCACCAAGAAATGCCTTTGGTGAAATAATCCCAGTTCGTTTAGCTACGATAAGAGTTATTCCGGTTTCCATGAAGGGAACTGTAAAGTCCAGCACTGTTTGACGTTCGGAATTCATCTTGAAACTTGTCACAACAGCATCTGCTCGCTCTTCTAAAATTTCTGCTATTAGTCCGTTCCATGATCCATTCTAATATGTCATCAAAAACTTGAATAATTTATAAATCTTATAATAATCCATAAACAACAAACTCCTTATCGTTCATTTCCTTGTCCCTTTACTCGAGAATATATTAAATCATGGTATTTATATTTATGGGACAAGGAGACTTCAGAGAATAGAAACATCGGAGGACCATGACAAACTGAAATGGAAATTTCATTTTCAAATTGATTTATCAATTAATCGTTTCTGATTCACGACTTAAAATGTAACATGTGCCTGATAATGAGTTTGTGGGCTGGATGCTGATTCAAGTTGGATCTTGCAACCGCAAAGAATGTGATTTTATATGGTTTTATTTAACGTAGATGGCCATTTTACACCCATTAATTTTTAATCTACTTAATAACTGTTGAAATTTTGTATATAAGATATTTATACAAAAGAAAACTAATTTTTCTTTATATGATTTGATGAAAAATCACAAAATCATTTTGGTTTTAATTGGAATATATGTATTTAAAAATAACATTAAAAGGTACTAAAGAGGAACATAAATTTTAACCATCTCTGATTAAAAACACAACAAATATTCATTCAGTAGTTAGCGTGGCTGCGTATTTTGTTTTGCCTATCATCATGTTTCAAGTTAAATAAAAAAAAAGAGGC
Source organism: Tachypleus tridentatus (assembly GCF_004210375.1). NCBI lineage: Eukaryota > Metazoa > Arthropoda > Merostomata > Xiphosura > Limulidae > Tachypleus > Tachypleus tridentatus. The sequence continues at coordinate 59,449,797 of NW_027467782.1, read as the reverse complement.
CTAGCTAGCTAATGAATAAATATTTACTGGAAAATTATTATCAATTCTACAAGTTTATGGAAAAGTTTCATCACTGATATAATTGTAATTACTAATTTAGTTGTCAGTTTGAATTCATTCCTTTAAGTCGCACACTGAATCCTTTTTTTAGTTGTATCTTTTCACACCTGACTTGTTTTTCATTAAATATCATAATTGTCGTCAATACACACCAACAAGCCACAAGAAGTAAAATATGACACTCGATAGCAACTAACATTAGTTTTAGGATCACCAAACCCTTTTATTCGTAAAGATGTATACTTTATAAAACAAACCAGGTTCTTTAAAACACATTGTAGTAGTTTTCTCTCCAAAACCGTGTTATTTAATAACTTTCTTTATAATAACACCGTGGAATCTAGATTAACAGTTTTTTGTCATCACTCCATGTAGTCGGTACAACCGTATCAGGCATCATCATTTATGTTAATTGTGAGGTTAAACGCCCTTTGATTAGGATAATTTCATAAAATTTAGCAAATGTTACTCAAAGGTTGGCTATGAATAATAACCGTCCACCTGTATGATTTTTGTTGTATTTGTATGGGCTTTCACTCTATAGTTTTGCTGCTTTAGCTCAGGCTCTCTTTAACATGAATGACAAAATTTCCAAGGTTTCGAACTTTACTTTAGGTGAAGATATAGTGAACACGATAACTCACGTGAATTTTGCTTAGGTATGCGCAAAATGTTTGGTAAGAATTAAGCGGTTTTGTTGAATACTTTGCTCATGTGACTCATATTTAGAACAAATTTAACACATAATATAATATTATAAAGGGCTATCAGTGTATTAAATTTGAAAAGAATCCACTAAAGTTAACTACGTTTTCCATTAAATACAATTTTTTTTAATGAATTCATTTCAAATATGATATGTGAAATAATACTGCAGTGTAATACATCCACTGAAAATATGCGATAGTTTGATTCCCACACTCCGAAAACATAAAATTGAAAATTGATAGACTGTTACTTATGTTAATAGTATACAGTGATTTATATGATTTGAAAAAACAAAACAAAAACGAAACCAAACCCTAATTTCGCATTCAGCAAATTATGAAACACCGTTATCAGAATAAGTGGTGAGAATATATGCCGGATTTTCTGTATTCGCTATTGAAAAGGTTTGAAATTTCTACTGTTTCTTTGGCATAGCGACATTGATTATAATATTTGTTCATTAAAGGATAATTACGACGTTTCGAAGGAAAATATATTTCATTTTTTATCTTTTATGTTGCTTAAGTCATCATCATATATTTTCATCGAATTATTTTAATTAGACGTTAATATTTATCTAACACTGAAAAATAATATACTTAATTTTGTATAAAAGTACTTGCACTTCGTTGAGTGTTTTTTCTTATAATAAAGCAGCATCAGGCTATCTGCTGTATCCATCGACGGGAATCGAGCCCCTGATTTTATCGGGAGACATTTACATTTGTTGTTTTACCCCGCTTTAATAAACTGCAGCGAAGGGATTAATCATTGTGATTTTTTTCAGATTTAATAATTCAGGTAATAAATTTACAATTACCCTTGCTGAGTTGAAACAACCTCCAACTCTCATATTTTATACTGTAATAAAACCAATTACAAACACTTATAGGTTTAGTTTTCGCCAAAACAATAGTCACTTACCTCTAAACCCCCATATTCCGTCTTCTACACGATATAGATCATAAGTAAATCCTAAGTCAACAGCAAACTTCTGAAGAAGATCAATACAGAAGCCGGAACAACACATATAGTATTTGGGGTTTCGCATAGCCAGAGTAAGATTGACTCTGAAATCCAAATTAACACATTTTATGTGACTCTAAAATCCAAATTAACACAGTTTTATGTGACTCTGAAATCCAAATTAACACATTTTTATGTGACTCTAAAATCCAAATTAACACAGTTTTTATGTGACTCTGAAATCCAAATTAACACATTTTATGTGACTCTGAAATCCAAATTAACACAGTTTTATGTGACTCTAAAATCCAAATTAACACAGTTTTATGTGACACTCTGAAATCCAAATTAACACAGTTTTATGTGACTCTGAAATCCAAATTAACACAGTTTTAGTGACTCTGAAACCAAATTAGCACAGTTTTATGTGGACGTCTTGAAAAAAATTCTTATATTTTTCAAACTTATTAGGTCGATAAGTGATATGATAATTATTACTCATATGCGTTTTTTCTGAACAATATAACAAAGATGAAATTGGGGTTTCGCATACCCAGAGTAAGATTGACTCTGAAATCCAAATTAATACAGTTTTTATGTGACTCTGAAATCCAAATTAACACAGTTTTTATGTGACTCTGAAATCCAAATTAACACATTTTTATGTGACTTTGAAATTAAAATTAACACAGTTTTTATATGACTCTGAAATCCAAATTAACACAGTTTTATGTGACTCTGAAATCCAAATTAACACAGTTTTATGTGACTCTGAAATCTAAATTAACACATTTTATGTGACTCTGAAATTCAAATTAACACAGTTAAAGGATTATTGACCGCAGTTGAAGTAATTACAAAACGGTCAGTAAATGATATATAATTGAATACATATTTATTTCAGGTTTTGAACTATCAGAACAAGGGAGGAATGTGTGAGGTTAAAAGATAAGTTTTAATATGAAACAATATGTTTTATTTTGTTGCTTGTTTTCGAATTTTGTGCAAAGTTACTCGAGGGCTATTTGAGCTAGTCGTCCTTATTTTTCAGTGAGACTACAGGGAAGGCAGCTAGTTATCACCACCCAACGCCTACTCTTTTACCAACGAATAGAGAGATTGACCGTCACGTTATAACGCCCCACAGCTGAAAGGGCGAGCATGTTTGGTGTTATGGGAATTTGAATCTGTGACCTTCAGATTATTCCTTGGTAAAAGAGTAGCCCAAGAGTTGGCAATGGGTGGTGATGACTTCCCTCTAGTCTTACATTGTTAAATTAGGGACGGCAGGTAGCCCTGTGTAGCTTTGCGCGAAATTCAAAACAAACAAACCAAACTACAAACAAACAACGATCGGTGTCTTAGGGTAGCTACGAACATAGCTGGGTTGTCTGTGAATCGTCAGAGGAGTTTTAAATTCCACATTTACCGTGAGCTGTTTATGTTAAACAGCTTAAAAGACTGGGCAACGGTTGGATGGAAATAAACGTACTCGATATAGACTGTAGAGACTAGACAGTGGGATAGTGGTATAGCAGGTAGTAACTTACTGTTTATTATAGAACCTGCAGCACTAGTTGAAGAGTAGGAGGTGGAGAACAGAGTAACAAACGAAGCTACTATCGAAAGTACAATGGAAAGTTTAAGCAATGAAACACACCATGTGAGGAACATTAACCTTTTAACGTCACATAAATTTACGGGTAGGAAGCGAAGACCCAACGAATGGGTATGTTCCGTTGGGGATAATGCAGACTCCTGATATATTTGATAAGCTACACGTGGTAAACTATTTAAATCATTAAAGTCAGCTGTTTGAGGTACATAATGCTATTTGGAATATAATAATTTACTGTGATATAGATCAGTGGCTTACACAGCGATTAGTGAAGTAGAACACGTGTAACGAAAGGTGGTCCCGGATTGTTAGGGTAAACCGTTTGTATAAAAAGATAAGTAATTGGTCAGTGATGTGTGCATTACGTGTTTGAAATGTAATAAATAAGTAAATTAGTATAGTAGAATATATGTAGGAAATAGTGGGGTATTAGTAATGGCGTAAACTTTGATTAATTGAAAGAAAAAACAAATTAGACATTGTGAAATAAAGAAAAGTGTGAGTTAGGGAAGTAAATATCCTGAGGTAACAGGAAGATCTAAGTAACTGGAGTTTATTGTGTTTGTTTGATTTTAACTTCTTGCAAAGCTATACGAGGGCAATCTGCGTTAGCCGTCCCTAATTTAGCAGTGTAAGACTAGGAAGATGGCAGCAAGTCATCACCACCTCTTGAGCTACACTTTAAAATGAATAGTGGGATTGACTGTAAATCATAATGCCCCTATGGTTGAAAGGACAAACATGTTTGTTGTGACGAGGATTCGAACCCACCACCCTCAGATTAAGAGTCGCGCGCTAGCTGCATGGCCCGAATTTATGGAGTGTAACTGTAAATTAATGATTGGTCTTGAAACTACATATAACTCAATTAAACAACGTGTGTGATTAAAAAGAAAATAATAAATTATTTGAAATGAAAGTTTAGTGGACATATACATGTAGTAAGACAGATAAGTTGAATAAAGTATTTGAATGAAAGAATAACTGGATAAGTGTAATAAATACTCAGTAATATAAAGTTGGATTAAAGATAATGATGAGAGAAAACAAAGATGATATATTAGTGGTATAGGACATGCGTAATATAAAGACAGAAATATATCAGCAAATAAAATTATTTGAAGTAAAAGTTGTTGCTAAAATTTGTTTTCTAGACAACAAACTAAAAGTAGATGAACGATGACAAGCAATGGTTAATAAAAGGTGGATACCGACTTGTGAAAGAGACAAAAGATAATCAAAATAGCGTATGTATTAGTGCTATAGACTGTCTTTGGTTTGTCTTGAATTTCGCGCAAAGCTACAGGTGGGCTATCTGCGGTAGCCGTTCCTAATTGAGTAGTGTAAGGCTAGAGGGAAGGCAGCTTGTCACCACCATCCACCGCTAACACTTGGGCTACTCTTCTACCAAAGAATAGTGATTAACCGTCATATTATAACACCCCACGGCTGAAAGAGCGAACATGTTTTGTATGACGGGAATTTGAATCCGCGACCCTCGGAATACGAGTAGAGTGCCTTAACCACCTGGTCATGCCAGGTCGACTATGTTTGATTAATTTTAGGAAAATGCCAGTGAAGTATTAAAAGCTACTTGTAGAAAGAACGGCGAAATGTAGACTAATTAGACAACTAAACAGTGCGGAATAACATTTGGAGCAAAATTAACGATGCAAATTTTACATAATAAGTCAATGAGTAAATCAATTCAGTAGTTTTCAGTGAAATGTAAAATTGAGTTAGAAATAATAAGTCGCAGTTAACATAAAACTCACTACGAGATATTTTCGAAATTGCTTAACTACAGTTAAGAGCAGGACAATTTGTTTTCAGGTCTTAAATTTTAACATTTGTTTTTCCAAAAATCTTTTGTTTGAGTGCACTTTTTGAGATAAGACAGTAAGATACTGATAGAAATACCACTAAATTGTAATAATAACATAATTATACATTTCTGATGAAAGTAAGTTAAAAAACAACTTATTAAACCAAACAGTAAATTGAGAGCTTCACTAAATTTAAATAAGGAAACAATAATATAATTAAATTTATAAATCATTACACAAACCAACGAAAAAAACTCTACCTAATAACAGGCTTAGGTTCAGGGACAGTGGAACTAACTTATGATGAAGAAATGGATAGAGAACCACGGAAATACAGTAGATAGATTAGTGAAGCGCCCAGTGGGAACTTACAACGCTAGAAACCTGGTTTCGATACCCGCGATGGGCAGAACACAGATGATTCATTGTGTATGTTTGTACTCAACTACAAATAAACAAACAAGATTAGTGAACTAGTTATGTGGATTAATTGAGTAAAACTAATTGCACATTCTTGATGACGAGTAACCTACTTGAAATAAAAATGTATCTCAGTACGGCTGGTGTGTGGTATTAACACTTTTATTGCAATACAATACTGGGAATATATCAGGCAAATTAGCTATATTCAATAAAATACGAAGCCAGATTATTGGAGTAAACCTCATAAAAGTTTTAAATGGAAGTGAATCAGTCAATGGAATTAGTTGTGTGAATCGAAAGATAAGGAGGAGTGCACTGGAATATATTATTTATTTATCCTAAAGATAGATTAATCAATAAATAAAAAATAAAATGAGAATAGAACATCAAAAATAATATGGGAAACCAAGTGAGTTAAATGTTTGGGTTTGTAATAAATTGGTTGTGCTGGATAAGTAAAACAAAATACGTGGATTAAGTGTGACAGCCCCAAGATTGGAACTCACTAGAAGTAAAAAACAACAACAACACGGAAGATAAGTTATTCGAATAGAAAAGTAAAATATAAAGTTGAAATATATTAGTAAATTTTATTGTGATCAGTAAAATTATTGTTAAGGAGATAACAAGTGACACTCAGAAAATTAGTGAGGTGAATTATCGAAAAAACCCTCAAGATTATGTAATAATGAAGTAGTGTAGGAAGGACAGAAAATAAAGGATAATAATTAGAAGCGTCTGCTTGATATAAAGAACTATTATATGTCACTAGAATATATAATTTGTGGTAAACAGATGAAGTATTTAAGGTATTGTTTGTTTGGAAATTTCGCACAAAGCTACTCGAGGGCTATCTGTGCTAGCCATCCCTAATTTAGCAGTGTAAGACTAGAGGGAAGACAGCTAGTCATCACCACCCACCGCCAACTCTTGGGCTACTCTTTACCAACGAATAGTGGGATTGACCGTCACATTATACACCCCCACGGCTGGGAGGGCGAGCATGTTTAGCGCGACGCGGGCACGAACCCGCTACCCTCGGATTACGAGACGCACGCCTTACGCGCTAGGCCATGCCGGGCCGTATTTAAGGTAAGAATATAAGTAAAGTGAACTAAGAAACATAAAATATGATGGATTAAACTTCGAATAACCAAACTTAAGTCTTTTACCGATAGGCTTGTTGTGTTAAAAGCATGTTTGGTTGAAAATGAAAACCAGAAGAAAGGTTACAAAAATATTTTAATTGAATTATTGGATCACTGGCAGCCAGGTTAAATTCTTACAAAATGTTCTTACTCCTTCACTGGTTTGTAGTTTAGCACAAAGCTACACAATGAGCTAACTGTGATGTACGAAACATGGATATCTAAACTCATTTATTGGTGTTACAAGCTCGACGATTCACGGCTATGCTACAAAGGGACAGTTCCCTCTGAAACAATAGAAATGTTATTCTTTTTGAACACGGAATCATAACAGGTCAAAAAATTTAACGGAATATTTAAAAGTGTAAATCAAACTTTACTTACTAATATGTAAGTAAAACTAGTTATATTAATCTTATTACAAGTGTGTTACAATTTCTGTCAATTTGTGGTCAAAATAATTTTCCTGCATTTATAAAGTTTTTGAAAATCATTTCAAGAATTATATGCTAGAAACACTTAACGATTTTTAATTTTAAATATACAATGAAGTTATAATGTTGTTATTAAAACTAAAACGAAAATTTTGGTATTATACTTAAGTTCAAGTCCAGTCATAAACATTATAAATGGAAAATGTATCATGCTTTCAACTTGAAATAACTTATATATTCCTCTCTATACACTAAGCCATAATTTGTGAGATAACCACTATTATTATTCTTACAAGGTAGAGGTGAGGAAAAACACACATACGTTATTACTTTCTACTTTTAGGAATTGTTCGATATTTTGTAAAATGTGTATTTCGCAAAGGACATTTCTGCCAACCAGACGCGAGTGGTATTTTTAGGTGGCAGTACAAGGAATAAAATCAGTATTTGTTTCTTGGTTATTTTGTGCACACCGTTGAGAAGTCCGAAATCTACTGTATTAAGATATGCAGTTCATATAATAATAACTTATATCGATTAGAAGTTATAAGCAGACAAAGAGACACAGGGTTTTGAGGGACCAGACGACCTTATCAAAACAGACACACGAATTGATTAATTCTCTTTCGATTGTTAAAACAAATTATGTCCCCTTTCTTTGTGTGTTTGAGGTTGGATACCTTCTACTCTCTGATCTGGAGGAAAGCTACTACTACTGTCCTTGTCAGCACCAAACCCACTTTCGAGTACCACAATATCTTTTGGTTTGATAGATGGATTTTCTTCAAAAGAGCTGTCAAAATCTTTTCGTAATCGCATCTACAATGGATACACAGATTGCAAATTGAATGTCACGAAATTCTGCACATGCACAAATCGAATAAATAATGGAGACTGGTGGTGACATGGTGAGAAGCAAAGTTCCAGTAACGGTTAGTGGAGACTGGAGTTGTCTCCAGAAGTCATTTAGAGCTCTGGCCTGACAAATCTCGGCATGACTATGTGGATAAGGCGCTCAACCAAGTTAGGTACGATTTGTTAACCATCTTTTAGTATTCCAAAATTAGGCAAACGTGTCGATAACTCTATCGTTAGTGGTTTAATCTAATAAAGTTAAGATACTCATAGAAAAAAACGGTCTTATAAAATACTAACATATAATTATATAGTTTTAATTAGCCGTTTGAGGACATTTTATAAAGTACAGTTATCACAAATAATTACCCAGAAAGCTCTGATTCGGGAGCCACACGACAGGGGACAGCACGATCTGTTTTACATTCTCCTGTCTCATTGTCTGGTGGAACAAGATTCACATATGGTGGCTCTTCCATGAAAGTGATCTTTAAATTGAATTTTCTGGAACACCTTTAGGAGGAACAGGAGAGTCTCCGGGCCAAACAATATCCTTTATTTCCAAAACTCCAGCTGTCCATGCGCCAATCTGTGAAGAAAATCTTCTGTGTTATTATGTATCGATTTAAGAGTTTTAATTATTAAACTGTAAAACAAACATTAACAGAATAAATTGTAAATGCACTAAGTTTTATCATAAAAAAATAAATCATTTTCATGATCTGTAAAAACAAAAGAATAGTGTGAGGTTTTGTTTTATTAGTTATTACCACTTTGTTTGAAACAGGTTATCGGTGGTTAATAATAATTAGTTCAGGCCAGGCATGGTCAGGTGGTTAAGGCACTCGACTCTAATCTGAGGGTCGCGGGTTGAATCCTCGTCACACCAAACATGCTCGCCCTTTCAGCCGTAGGGGCGTTATAATGTAACGGTCAATCCCACTATTCGTTGATAAAAGAGTAGCCCTACAGTTGGCAGTGAGTGGTGATGACTAGCTGCCTTTTCTCTAGTCTTATACTGCAAAATTAAGGACGTCTAGCGCAGATAGCCCTCGTGTAACTTTTGCGCGAAATTGAAAACAAACAAACAAATGATAATTAGTTCTATATAATGTAACGATATTCATTGATTCACAGTAGTTTTGTATTTATAGAGAAGATATTCATGAGGTCATTATAGAAAGAAAAAATATTGGCAGTGTTGGGAATGGAAGAAAAGAGATATGCAGAGTATAAAGGGAATGAAAATTCTTACTTTGTTTCTTACGAAAATAGTTAGAAGAAATAATGTACACTACATGAAAAAAATGAATAGATGAGATTAATAATGTCAATTATTGATTAAACTGTTAAATATTATCTGGTAAAGTTGTGATTTTAGTGGAATACTGGACGGATGAATTACACCAAATGACATTCTGACTAGAAAACAATATTAAATACGCTACATGAATAGGCAGAAATATAAACTGTAAGAAAAGATTTGTTGTTCAGATAGATAGATATACAAGTACCCCGCTGGTTCATCGATAAGTCTACGGATTTACAACGCTAAAATCAGGAGTTCGATTTCTCTCGGTGGACTCAGCAGATAGCCTAATGTGGCTTTGTTATAAGGATTATTTGTTTGTTTTTTGAATTTCGCAAAAAGCTACGCGAGGGCTATCTTTGCTAGCCGTTCTTAATTTAGCAGTGCAAGACTAGAGGGAAGGCAGCTAGTCATCACCACCCACCGCCAACTCTTGGGCTACTCTTTTACCTACGAAAAGTGGGACTGACCGTCACATTATAACGCCCCATGTTTTGTGCGACGGGGATTCGAGCCCGATACCCTAGAATTACGAGTCTAGCGCCTCAATCAACTGGCTATGCAGGGCCGATTTGATAATAATTAAACCGATATTAAATTACGATTTGAGTTGTCAGAGAAATAGAATATTTATAGATGATGGATATAAATATTAGCAAAGAACAAGGAAATTATAATTGATTTATAACTTTTAACACATATAAAAAAAGTCTTGTTTCACGAAGTAATCCAACAACCACGTTCCTACATAAACCTTGAAGGTTCTACAATTCCTCGTGCTTAGGAGAATTCATCGTAACGTTAAAATTCTTATCCAAATATAAAAGCTTGCAAATATGTTGTATAAAATTACACATTCAAATGAACAGTTGCTCTTGCGAACTAAATTATTAAAAAAAGTTGACGGTTCTGCATATTTTCTACTATAATTTCAATATTACCGTGGCTACTGTTGAGAAAACAAAATGTGAAACATGAGCTCATGATTCTTAAAGAATCTTTTAAAATATCATTAGCATATTTAGAACAGAATAATATAAATCATATTAGATATACAGCAGTTTTGTAACTGTTATTTTGCATTTATTGGTTTGGTTTATTTTGAATTTCGCGCAAAGCTACACGAGGACTATCTGCGCTTGTCGTCCTAAATCTGGCAGTGTAAAGAACAAGGCAGTTAGTCGTCACCACCCATACCCAACTATTGGGCTACTCTTTTACCAACTAATAGTGGGATTGAACCGTCACATTATAACGCTCCCACAGCTGATAGGGCGAACATGTTTGATGTAATGGGGATTCGAACCCACGACCCTCAGAATGCCTTATCCATCTAGCCGAGTCCTATTTTTTATCGAAACAAAGTAATAGATCATTCAGAATACGTAACAATATTGAGCCCTTTACTATTCCATTATGTAAATAATTTAAACATTGTTTTTGAAAAAATGTGACTGGATAATTTCGGTAAAGAGGAACTTTAAAAACTTAGAAAATGCCTCATTATCATTAACTGCTTGAATTACTAAATGCATTCTCTATTGTTTTCTTTTGTGGTAAATTATTAGCTTAAAACTGGCACAAATTTTAAACATTGTTTTTTTTTTGTAAAAATTCAATGTTTTGTTTTGTTATTTTGTTTATACACAATTGTCTTATGATATATGCTTAAGCCATAATGTTACAAAAAAACAAATTGTTGAAACAGTAAAAGCAATGGAGGAATAAATCACGTGGTAGAAATAATCCCATTCATCAAATATCTTTTCGTCAACTAGCTGTAAGTAGCCAAGAATGAAAACAACTCATAATCCTCAAAAGATGTTAGTCATATTTACCATTAAAATAGCGATATTTAGCAACTTTTAACTAGTGTGTATACAAAGAGAGGCAAAGATTTATTTCTTGACCCAAAACAACTGAAAACAGTTACACTACATACTTCTATAGATTACAGCTGGAACTGTTTAGTTGAGATTTTCTAAGCAACTTTTCAAACGGGTAACATTTTTCAATTGTGTATAATAATACATAATTGATTGATTGTTTGAAATTAAGTACAAAGTTACACAATGGGCTGTCTGTGTTTTGTCCACCACGAATATCGAAACCCCTATTCTAGCGTTATAATCCACAGACATGCCGCTGTGTCACTAGGGAGCAACTCGTTTTTTTTATACTACGTAATACGGAATTTATTGTATTAAACTTTATATTAGCAATAATAATAATAATAATAATAATATATATATATACAGCCATATATAGAAATTTGAAATTATTTTAACTGAAGAAATATTAAAGGTGGCGCACCTTCTGATCTCGTTTTCACTTTTTTTTAGAAAAACTTCCAACCTTAGAGAATGTCTGGTCATCTATAATTTATTCATTCATATTATTTGAAAGAATATTAAGATTTCAACTGAAGCCAATGAGGATGACACTTTCTGTGTATAATATTTTTACATGTTCTTCAGCCACAAAACCCCAAAAAAGTGAGTTCATCAGATAGCTCACTACCTATCTTAAATGTTTATTATTCTAGAAAAAGACCCGGAAAGACCAGGTGGTTAAGGCGCTCTAATCGCAATTTGAAGGTTGCAGGTTCGAGTCTCCGCAACAACACCAAACGTGCTTGCCATTTCTACCGTGGGGGCGTTATAATGTAACGGTGAATCCCACTATTCGTTGGTAAAAGAATAGCTCAAAAGTTGGCGGTGGGTAGTGATGACTAGCTGCATTCTCTCTAGTCTTACACTGCTAAATTAGGAACGGCTAACGCAGACAGCACTCGTGTAGTTTTCTGCAAAAGTAAAAACAAAACAAATATAATCTGAAAAATAAGATGATGAATAAACGTTTAATTCATACATTATTATTAGTTTGTGATTCGGAAAAACTTTATTATTACCGAATGAGAAAACAAAACTAATAATGCCAAATTAATGATATGATAAATCTAACTTATTTCTTAAAGATGACATTACTTGCTCTTTCTTACGGTTAATCTGTATTATGAACAGAGTAAGTATTACTTGTGAAAATAAATATTATGAAGGTATATAAAGTACAACTGGGATCTTATAATTTCGATCTTTCTTGTTTTGGAACTGAGCGCCAAACTTCAGCTTCATGACATTTTAAATTAAAGTGCTATGATGATGTGAATGTTTTCTTTTTTTCCTTCAAATATTAAAAAACGCGTAATGTTTTAATGAGTACCCATTTATATGTATGAGTTTAAGAGCTGTAAAGACAAGTGTGCTAATCTATACAGTTATATATATATATTATTTCATGGAAATTATTTTTATATAAAGCATCAGTTTTAAGTTGATGTATAATAATTTTAAGATTTAATGATTTAGTGATTCGATTAGCGGGAACGACATATCATAGAGAATAGAAAAACTGACTTATTTGCTGGGAGCTACAGTAACCAACATTCCTGTGAAGTTAAAAAACAGATTCTACAGGAAAAGAACGTGATAGTAATGAAAAGCAAATATTAGGTAGAGTTGAGAATAATGAACGGTATTAAGAAAATTAAACGACGTCAAACCATAAATGAAAGGAAAGAAGTCAGTGTCGCTTCAGTTGTAAGTATACGTTCAGGGTTTTATAGAGAGTGTACAAGGTGGTGTTTCATAGTTATTAACACTTAACACAAAGGAAATAATGAGTATAATATAATTCATAATTATCTCTAAGAAGATAGAAATACAAGTATCACTAATTATCACATGCACTTCCTTATGCTAGAAAATATAGAAACGTCTCTTTAAATCGTTCTACGAGGGCTGTTCAAAAATACGCGGACTGACGTCATAAAACAAAATGTACTTTATTTAGAAGTTACAGGTCTGGGACCCCTTCAAAGTACTCTTCTCCCCAACGCACACACTTATCCCAACGGTGTTTCCACTTGTTGAAACAGTCCTGGTACGCTTCTTTTGTAATGTCCTCCAGCTCCTTCGTCGCATTTGCCTTAATCTCGGGAATCGTCTCAAATCTTCTTCCTTTTAAGGGTCTTTTGAGTTTGGGGAACAAGAAAAAATCGCAAGGAGCAAGGTCAGGTGAGTAGGGGTGGGGAAGAACAGTGATCGAGTGTTTGGCCAAAACTCACAAGTTCTGAGGCACACATTTCGCAGCAACGCGGTGCATTTTCAATTTTTCGGTCAAAATCTCGTAACAAGATCCAACTGATATCCCACACTCTTCAGCAAGCTTCCTGACAGTCAGACGTCGATTTGCCCGCACCAGGGTGTTGATTTTGTCGACGTGTGGGTCGTCAGTTGACGTGGAAGGACGTCCAGGACGCTCATCATCTTCAATGGACTGTCGACCATCCTTAAAACGTTCATGCCACTTGAAACATGCCGTACGCCTCATAGCAACATCACCGTAAGCCGTGTTAAGCATAGCAAAAGTTTTAGTCGCAGATTTTCTAAGTTTAACACAAAATTTCACAGCAAGTCGTTGCTCCTTCAGGTCATTCCTTCTGAAATCCGCCAAACGAAAAATCGCACTTCACTTAAAACCGCGTAGCTAATACACAAATGAAGATATCTGCAATCGGGAAATGGCGTCGTAATCAGCTGATCTGTGCAAACCTAGCGACACCAAGCGGATTCCCTGGAACTAACTGGAGCCGCGCAATTCAAACAGTCCGCGTATTTTTTGAAAAGACCTCGTATTACATTTTCAGCAAGAAAAAGACTCATTTTGATCGTTAAAGAATTGAAATTTTGTGATTCTCTTAATCATTGAAATGTCAGTTGTAGTAGACCATAGGACTAGTAAACTAACGGTAAAACAGTTAGCGTAGATCAAAATGTTATTATGTTAATCTGAAGACGACTTAGGAAGGTCGAAACGTTGTTCTCTGCTTATCAATAAAAGTGTTAATACCCATACCAACCATTTTGTGAAACAAAAGGTTTGTTTGTTTTGAAGCACAAAGTTACACTATAGGCTATCTGTATTCTGTCCAGTCATGTATCGTAACCCAATTTTATATTTATCCCCGACATTTGCCACCGTGAGGGAAACCAAACGGAAACAGCAAATTTTCTATCCACATTTGACCTGGATATGTAATTATTATAAGACCTTTAACTGTAACGCAAAATTCCTCAGCATCAAATAACTTATTGGATAAAATCAATAAATTTACTAATTAAAGAGCTTCCGATATTGTGATTTCGATTTTGATGTTATGCGAACAATTTTTTCCCCACAGGAATACATTGTATCGAACTGGATCATCTTAATAACTTAATAGAAGTAATAGGATGAGCTTGTCTTCTGTTGACCGTTATAAAGTACTTTTCCTTATCAGTACCGTGAAGTAGTTAGTTGGTTTGTTTTGAACTTTGCACAAAGCTACACGAGGGCTAACTGCAGTTGCCGTCCATAATTTAGCAGTGTAAGACTAGAGGGAAGGCAGCTAGTCATCACCACCCACCGCCAACTCTTGGACTACTCTTTTACCAACTAATAATAGGATTGACCGTCACATAATAACGCCTCCGTAGCTGAAAGGACGAGCATGTTTGGTGTGACGGGGTTTCGAACATACGACCCTCTGCTTACGAGTCGAACGCCCTGACTACCTGGCCATGTCGGGCCTAGAAACATATGAATATAAACATATGAAAACAAAATTACGTTACATAAAATAAACATGGGTCAAGTGTGTGTGCTGCTTGTAACATCTTCTACAAACTTTTTTAAATTGTAGAAATTTTGTCAAAACATTCTTCAGGGTACTCATTAGGAACATAAGATTCCAATATGAAAATAAGGTTAAAAGAAGAAGGTTACAATCAACATATCTTTAGGTATTCCGATTAAAGAAATCTAGTTATATAGATTCAATACAAAACCAGTGAATAATATAGTTAATTTAATATGTATCGTTCAAACTAGAAGTATGCAATAACATAAAAATATGTATAATGCTTATAATGCACGAATTCATTTTGCAAGTTTCCATTTTAGACTTCAGAAGCGAAGAATTCTAAGAACTATCGTTTTACTTGTGTGGATTAAAGAATTAGGTACGAAGTATGGAACTCTTTGTTTAACTTAAGTTTGATTAAGTTTTGGGTTCTATGAATATTATTACAGGTTAGTCAAAATTAAGATAAAATAATTGTATATAAGGACAACTCACACTTTTCTTTTACCGTGAACAGCATGAACTGGACACAAATTGCCTTTTAAATACCCTGTTTTTTAGTTTAAATTTCTTATAAACAGAATTTGATTCCGCTAGACAAAGTTTTACCCTAGAGTGTTAATTTAATAGTCAGGGAAATTCCGCCTTTTCTCTTTTCAGTAGTTCTCCACATGAATTATTCATCACGTGGTGAATAGGAGTTTTACAATCAGTTCACGGTTTGTTATCTCAGTAAGTTTTAACTAGTTGGTATTTTTATCTTGATAAAGCTCATTTTGTTTGTAAAATAATCCAAATTATTACTTGTGTCAAACCAATGTAAAATGAGTGAATATTCCATGAAGTCCGAACTTTACGATTATTAATGAAACTCTGAGGTTTCATTGTTGTTTTGATTTGTAAAAGAAAGAGGTGCAGTTTTAAAAAATAGTCAATAAGGAAATTTCCACTAATTACCCCAGTGGCTAAGGGGTAATTTCGAAGAATTATAATGTGAAAACCTGGCACAGCACAAATAGCTTATTTGTAGCTTTGTGCTTAAAACAAACAAACAAATTCACTTAATTGGTGATGAATATAGGAAGTTATGGCTCCCTGACCTTTATGGATTCAAGTGCACTTCTTTGTTATAATGTAAACTGAGAGATAAATAGAAACAGTCTGTTATAGGAACCAAAATTTGATGTCCTTCAATTATATATGATGGTTGTTACAATTTATTTACAGTAGTGAGGATGTATCACACTAAACAAAACTAACATTTCAACTAGTGGACTTGTATTTTATTAGATACGAGGAAAGAAAGTGTTTTTGCATAAAACTAAAGTTCAGTATGCTTTAAATTTTTTCTTACAAATTAGCTATTTACTAACACGTATTCATAGAATCGAAACAAATATTACAAAGTAGCACATTCTGAAGTAATTTGTGTCTATGTGTTTCTATTTTCCAAAGCTTTCTGAGTAAAAAAGAATCTATTAGGAGATTCTAGGAGCATTTTATAAATCAAATGTCTTGATCTATTAGGGTAAAACCAATGGGAAACCGAGAAAAGCTAATTAAATAAATTAATTTGCTATAATACGTAGTTAATGGACTTTGTCTTCTCCCAAAACCCTCGTGTATATTAATTAGTTAATGCGTTTCTTTAGTTTCGTTTTTTTGTATCTTACACTATTCCATTGTCTCTGATTATTACATCCTCCAAGAACCATCGCGTATATTAAGTAACGTATTTCTTTAGTTTCCAGTTTTTATTTCTTACATTATTCTATTGTCTATCATTATCAGATTCTCCCACTATCCTTGAGTCTTATATTATTCCATTGTCTCTTATTATTACCTTTTCCCAGTATCCTTGAGTCTTTAGATTCATCACTTCCAACTCCACATATCTGAGAGTGCCGTCTGGGTTGAACTCTAAGTTTGGTCCTCCGCTAGTTGATGGAATGCTAACGTTTCGAAGATATCTAAACATAGAAATATTAAATAGAAACTTTAGGCATCACTGAAAGTAGTACCTAAAGTGAAAATTTAATATATACAATAAAACATACAACACCGGCTCGTCTGAAAGATAAAAAATGGTTCGTGAAATCAACAATGAATTGTTGTCAATGAATTTACGTTTTATACTAAGAAACTTCCAATAATTAAATCCTCTGTCGCTAAACACAAAATCTAGCAAGATTAATTGCACCGTTAATAACTTTTAAGTGCTTCTTTCTCTTCAGATACTTTTTTAAAATCTTTAGTTTAGAGTACTTTTAGTTTTGTTTTATATTAAAGAAAAGCATACCAAATTTTTTTTGATTCTAGATAATTAATATTTTATCTAAGTGCACAACGTAAAATAATTTTTTGATTTCACTCATTATAAGCACACTTGAAATAGGGCCCTTGAAAATATACAACTGTTACTTTTCTGAAATAAACATAATGCTAGACTATTGGTTATAAATGTGAATTATTCTAAAACAGAAATAGTTTATAAGAGCTAACGTTTGAAAATTACGAAAGCAGAGTGCATAAAAATACTAAATACATATAATTAGGCTGATTATCTTTAAGAATAAATAGGTCAAGACGTTCGATACGGAACTGGAGGGTTACTTAATAAAACCTTTAATCCTGAAAGCTTAGAAGCCTTTAGAAAGAAAATATTCAAAATAGGTAACCATAAAGTTTAAAGAGTTTGTTTTTCAACTAAGCAAACATATCTTGCGAGGTCATTTTGAATACAAGTTTCTGAGTAATGCTTTGTAAAGACTTTGGTATACACAACTAAAACACATTAAAATAGCTCGAGTGAATGTTAAAGCCTTAAAATGTATTCCAATACATGATATATTCTTGTCCTCGTATCTCAATGCACTGAAATAATTTGGTCTTTGACGTTACATTTTCAAATGCATTTCTAGCATTTATATGAATAAATTTAACTTATTTAAACAAATATCGTAGTCAGTATTAGTAACGCCCCGAATAATTAATGTCATATAGTTTAAAATTCATCAATTCATTGAATTATTTTGCTTCTATTTAAGAAAACCAAATGTGCGGGAGCTCAGGTTTTGAGAAGTTCAAACTCTCCACGTGTCCATTGTCTAGGTTAATGCTTCTTTCGACTGTAAATTAAAGCATTTAGGAAAAAGATTAATAACGTATAAATTCAGCCTTTGAGATAGCTTTTTCTAGTGGTACTAAACGGTGATTTATGGTTTTATTTTAAAAAAAAAGACATTTCTAATTTTTTAGATATTTTCAAAGAAATGAAATAAACGAAAACAAATTCCATTGATTTTCAGTCCTAGAAAACATTTCTGCTTGCGTTTCAGAGAAGGACAAACGGTTGTTACAAACAGTTCGGCCAGCAATGAAACCAACAAGAAATTAAAATAAAACAAAAACAACAGTTAACGCAGGTCAAACTGTATTTTGATTATTTTTTCCCTTTCAGTTATAAGTAATAAAGTCATATTCATGTTAAACATTTCTCTAACGTGATGATTACATTACCTAATTTTTAACATACATTATGATTTCTCTTATACGTAAGAGGTAGGTTAATCGCAACTTATAATAATAATTTGGAAAATGCTTATTGAGTAAAGTGTCACCACAGATGTTAACCTTGACGTCGCGGGCGTTATGCTTAGAATCTATATATTTAGATTACTGCTATTTCCTGATTGATCAATGCACAATGCTACATTACAAATGTAATTATGGATGAAAGAATGATGTAAGTAAATAGACACCAAAATTTGAAAGAATGTCAGTTTATTATGGAATCATACAAAGCAATAACTAAATCCTAATGTGGTTGATACTTTGGCCTTATAGAGGGCAGCGCTGCGTTTAAACACTGCTAGATGAGACCAGTAATCCTGGTCTAAGGGTTAAAAGATAATTTATGACACTGCATCTGCTACATGGAATATCTGGAAGCCCCCTACCTACACAGTGACACAGCGGTATATCTACGGACTTACAACACTAGAAACCGGGTTTCGATACCCGCGATAGGCGGAACATAGATAGCCCATTATTTAACTTTATGATTAATTTTACATAGAACAAACAAGTCCTAGAAGTGTGTCTACGGGGACGCTTTTGCAGGACCGGCTAGAATATGCAACTTACGCTAAATAGGATTCATGTTCATTGATTAGCTGAACCATGAATACGTGATGGTTCTGACTCTAATTCCATTTTTCAATCTCTAGGAGTATTGAAATACTTGCGTCAAGTTTTTGTAAATCACAGCCTTCTGATAGAAAGGATACGCGCACAATGAAATTATTAAACAGTTTTCATTACAGTAATTATTTAAACAGCTTTGAAACCAAATTCCAAGTCAATTCAAAGCAATGCAATCATTCGCAAACTGTGTGTGTGTTTTCTCATAGCAAAGCCACATCGGCTATCTTCTGAGCCCATCGAGGGGAATCGAACCCTTAATTTTAACGTTGTAAATCAATGGACAAACCACTGTGTTAGGGGGCCATTCACAAAGTGAATGACTTTGGTTATGACTGTGACGCAGGATAGACATTGCAAATAATTTGGGCTTATCACTCTTGGTACTTTTAACAAGATGAAAACAAGGATTTGAAGCTGGTGAAGTCCCACACAATAAATATCTACAAATTCCCTGCCATAACTCTAAATTAACAGGTATATCATGAAAAATATGGCCAGAAAAACAGGAATCACAACAAACCTCATTGATCAAGTACTTGTCATTCTTTTGTAACGTAACTCTAATGGATCTTTAGGCTGCTTAAATGTTGTCTTTAAAGTCGACATCTCCTTAGAACGGTTAACTAAAACGACATTTTATACTCACAATATAAAATATAAAATGTACTTTCTTCATTTAGCTCTGTTCTTTGATTTTAATGAAATGCAAAACCTTCAGCTGGATCAGATTGTTTACTGTATAAGTTGTGATGTGAAATCTTTGCGTACAAAAATTCATTTGTTTTTATTTTGGTCAATTTAAGAAACTCATGCAAAGCCACATAAAGTGTTTTTCTTAGCCACTTTTAAGTTTGATATGTAGGCTAGAGGAAAGGAAACTAGTCAAAGGTTTTCACTAACTGTTCTTGAGCTACTGCAATTGAATAGTGAAATTTGACTGTTACTCCAATAACGTATAGACAGTCTCAAACTGTATATTTGTACAGCAGCAGAACGTAAACCATGAACCCTCAATACACTCTATAGTAACGACTTTGGTTTGAACGTCATTGAAATTTAGAAGAATGTACAATATTAATTTAAAATATTATTGTTTTATATGCGCTTTGAATTCTTCAGGAGTCTTCACAATGTAGGGAGAAGCAGTGTTGTGAAGTATGTTTTAATATTTCAATTTAGAAGTCTTGTATATTTTGCTTGAAGTGTTTTGGTGTGACGTAGTGATAATGCGTTATAGTTGGAAATTTCCGAGTATCTAGATTTGTCGTGGCGTGATAAAAAATAATGTCTTAAATTTTCTTTAACTTTAGAGAAAAACATTATAGTAATATGAAATATCACCGACAAAGTGTATTTATTGACGAGGTAGTTAGTTAGTTAGGTAACTGGTGGGTTTATTACGGTGTTGTCAATTGAACACTAAGTTAAAGAATGTTAATGGTTTTGGTTTGGTTTTGGAATTTCGCACAAAGCTACTCGAGGGCTATCTGTGCTAGCCGTCCCTAATTTAGCAGTGTAAGACTAGAGGAAGGCAGCTAGTCATCACCACCCACCGCCAACTCTTGGGTTACTCTTTTTACCAACGAATAGTGGGATTGACCGTCACATTATAACGCCTCCACGGCTGGGAGGGCGAGCATGTTTGGCGCGACGCGGGCGCAAACCCGCGACCCTCGGATTACAGAGTCGCACGCCTCACGCGCTTGGCCATGTCGGGCCTAAAGAATGTTAATAAACCAGTTTTGAGTTTATGCTGTGGATACCAGAAGAACAAGTTGTTTAGTTTCAATTGTGACTTAAGCTTAACACCTGGTTAAGTTGCAGAATTTTCTGAAAGAAATAAAACATTTTATTTTCTTTAAGTGAATTAGATTTTGACTTTGTACATTAGTTAGTTTGTCACTGTTTACACGTCTCACGAAATTAGTCACTGAATGGAGTGTAAGATTTATAATAAGAATTATTTTATTATTAATTAACTACTATTTTTTACAATTAAAGATTATATATTTGCTTGTTTTCACATTCCTTGATAATAATGCTAGCGATAAAGGTGTTTATGCTTTACAAAGTGATTCATCGTTACAAAATCAAAACTTTCTTAGCAAATAGAAATTGTATTTACTTAAAGAACATATCTCCTTTACTCCAGTGGTCGGTAGAAGTTCCATTGCATTTCAGTCCAGGCGACAGACTTTTGTTCTCATTTCGAGGGTCATTTACAAAGAGCTCCAAGCCGTAACCGAAGACATAGACAGCTCGTTCGATCTCATCTTCAAGTTTCGCTTTGGTAGTGTTAAAGTGAACTCCTGAGAATGAAAGACAACATAGGGTGAGCACATACTTGATGAATTCCTATTTAGAACTGGAGCCAGAAAAAGCTACGAGAGACTATAGGAAAGAAAATAATAGTATTATCAGCTAATAGAACACGACTGACTCTTTAAGATACCTTTTGAAATCTTCCTAGAAATGTTCTCATTAGATCTCGTATTATACAATCGGATATATACCAGTAAAATGTGTAAAGTAAAACAGTTCATTACAATAACACTTATCATTTTACACAGTAGATGAGAAACACAATCAGTATTTGCTTGGTCATAGTTATTCATGAGTATTTGTTTCAGTTGGATTAACTTTAATTCAGAAAAAAAAACCTGGACTAAACAAAGATTTTAAAGTTATTTTCTATGTAATTTCTATCATTACAAAGTGATGAAAACTTAACCATAAAACCACTTACCATACTCTTTTGTTTAAATCTATATTATTAATGTGTATTTTAGGAGTATTTATTTGCACTTTACCTGTGTTTGTCAGTCCTATTGGATGGTTTGTATTATAGTTTAAACTTTCTCATAACATTAGTAGCCAACCATTTTTTGTTGTGCAGATATTTAAAACACACATTTCTCGTTGATTACTTTTGTCTCTAACTGTTAAACTGGCTCGGCATGGCAATGTAGGTTAAGGCGTTCGACTCGTAATCTGAGGATCGCGAGTTCGAATCCCCGTCGCACCAATCGTATTCGCTCTCTCAGTCATGGGGGTTATAATATGACGGTCAATCCCGCTATTCGTTGGTAAAAGAGTAGCCCAAGAGTTCTACCTAAATTAGCGCAGGTAATCTTCGTGTAGCTTTGCGCGAAATTCAAACCAATTCTCAGTACGTACTTTAGCTATATAATATCATTTCTAATTCAGTAGAACTCTGTTTGTTTTGATTATTCGAACTAAGCGAAGCGTACTCTAGCGGTCCCTAATTTTGAATTGATAGAGAAGAAAACAGCTTATCATTATCTCCAACTCTTAGGGTAATTGAATCGAATTGTAGGGTTTTAATGCTTCTTTCATAACATACCCACAACCCTAAACTGAGGAACACAATTTTGTGGCAACGAGAAGTGAGCTATGGACCCTCAACTTTATGGTTCGAGCATGCTCACTATAATACGTTAGACATTTTATGAACGATTAATACTCAGTTTCACATATATAATTTTTTCTTAAGAGTAATAAGTCCGTTTTAATAAAATTTCTTTTCTAATAAGCTCTTTGTTAGCTGTGGCATAGAGACTCATGGATTGTTTTATTTTTTCAAGTACAAGCTCATAGTTTCATCTTTTGTATGATTTGAAATTTAACTACAGCTGCGGCTATTAAGGATTCCTTGTGGCTTGTTTATTAAACGTGTTATTTATATTGCTAAATACCAAAATAAATTAGATATGGCGTAAAACAAATAGCTTCTTAGCTAATATGTTTGGATACTTTGGCTACTTTATTTTCATTAATTTATTTGGGGTTACTTATATAGCGGCCTTCGACACTTACAGCATAAGAGTTTCAGTTCTGGTAGACGACAAGCAAGGACATTAAGGAAAGACTGTAGGTAAAATTAGTGGGCGACATTTTCCAATCAGAACTACCTCTTTGGCAGGTGAGATGGTGGTTCTCGAACGATGAAGTTAGTGGATCATGAAGCAGTGGTGAAGTTTTCTAAGTCGGGAATTATTTTGCAAAGATAACATTACGCAACAAAATATTTACTTTTTTTTGTTCCTGGGCAGAAAGTGTTATTTCCCGATTGCTTATGTCTAACGTAAATGGAAAAATCTATTTTCTCTTCAAAATTTGGTTTTGTGACCGGGTAGAATGATGTAGAAGCCTCAAAGTTGTGCTACTACATAACGGGAATAAGTATCCGTCTTGTTCCCTGGCTCATTCGGTGCACCTCAAAGAGGAATACAACAGCCTCAATACTTTGATTGAAGCCTTGAAGTATGATGAGTATGGCTGGGAGGTTACCAAATACTTCAGAATGGTGGCATTCCTGGTGGGTCTCCAAGGAGACTTTACCAAGTTTCCCTGTTATCTTTGCCTTTGGGACAGCAAGGACACCACAGCGCACTACAACAGGAAGCACTGCCCACAACGGACCGAGTTCTCTGTGGGGAGGCACAACGTCAAGTGTAAACCACTAGTGGACCTCCAGAAGATGTTGTTCTCACCATTTCACATAAAATTGGGACTTATGAAACAATATGTCACAGTTCTTGATAAGGAGTCTTCAGCCTTCAAGTACCATCGAGACTTCTTCCCTAAGCTGTCTGAGGTGAAGGTCAAACCTGGTGTCTTCGTTGGATCATGAATAAAGAAGATCCTGGAGTGCACAGAATTCCCAAGAAGCTCAATAGGAGAGAGAAAAGGCTTGGGGCAGCTTTGCCGTAATGATTCGGGGCTTCTTGGGCAATCACAAGGCCAAAAATTATGTGGAATTGGTTGGGGCTCTGATGAAGAACTACGGCATAATGGGCTGCAGGATGTCTCTGAAAGTCCATATTCTTAACGCTCATCTTGATAAATTCAAGTAGAACATGGGAGTATGCTCAAAGAAGCAGGACGAGGGCTTCACTAAGATATACTGGACTTTTAACTCTGCTACCAAGGAGCGTATAACGAAAACATGATGGGAGAATATATTTATGGGCTGATACGTGAGAGTGATTTACATTACAGTCGCAAATCTCGAAAAACTATTCACCTCTAAACATTTTTATATAACTTTAGTATAAATACATGTAAATGTTGATTCATATGTTGTTTTATTCAGACTTAATGTAAGTGAAAATGTGCAAATTTGCCCGTTTTACATAGAAAATAGATTAATTTCTAAATTTCATCATCCAGGTCACAAAAGCAAAGTTTTACGGGGATAATGGCCATTTCCGTACTTTTACAACATAAGCAATTGAGAAATAACACATACAACTCAGGAACAAAATTTATTACATAGAGTAACTATGGGCCACGAAAACACTTGGAAGCGAGGTCGTCATAGTCAGGTGATGGGAAAGAGAATGCAATTATGGTTCCATGTGAGTGAGACAAAATGATACGTAAGGGCAAAGCTAATGAAGATTTGGATTGGTTCTTGAGGCATTCCAAGCACTTGCCTGAAATACTTAAAATGGCTGGACACCAGAACAGGAACAGACAACACAAAATATTAAATGAGAAGCAACTCTAGGGCTATAAGACAGTTATTACTGAATTATGGTGGAGGTTTGACATGGACAAAACAGAGCAATACTTTGGGCTGAGTTCAAGGCTTCAGAAAAGCCTAACTGCTTATGTGTATAATCTGTACAATATGTATGGTAGGCTTATTTTGCAATGATTTTATTGGATTGTGAATATATTGTCACTAATAAGTTTGTAGAAGGGCTATCTAGTAAGACAATGCAGCAACATCTAGGCGTGAGAGAAAATCTCACTGTTTTGAGAAATGTTCTGTTGTTTTATAAAACAAAATGATAATTTCAACCTGAGCATAAAAGAGGAAGGAGCTTGCATTAGCAGCTGCAATGACTTTGCCTTGAACAGGCTTTCTTATCCAGGCATCCATTTTGTTCCAGCTTTAAATCCAAATAAAGGTTAACTGATCACTTACACATCCAGGTGTTTCAAGAAAACTGCAGTGGTTTTATGGTCCTCCCATGGTTTATATGCCACAACGTACGCTACTGACAATAACATTGTGAAACAAGAGAGGTAATCTCTATGACTAGCCAAGTACCTTGTGTTCTTTGCAGAATACCAGGTATTTTGATAGGAGATTGATCAACGTTTATCACTCTGTGCTTCATTGCAGGGTTACAAAATCCATAATGTTTTGGTTGGCCATAAATATAGTCTACATTTCTCTTAATTGCCTCAATCAAAGCTGAGGATCGAACTTCTGATAACACACCCTCCATCATACCATCATCATAGTGCTGACAATGGTGCAGTTCCAGATCTAAAAGAGATCATTCCCAAGAAATTTCCGTCAGATGGATGCAATCTTAGATTTCTTGTATAACCAGAAAGAGGATTGTATTTAATGAAGTTCAATGACACCTTCCTTGTTAGTGGAAGATGTTCACCAGCTGTAGACAGAGATGGAACAGAGCAGATGGACCTTGGACTGAGCAAAAGGTCGTTATCTGAAATATGGTGGCAGCCAATCAGCGATCAACAACTGCTTTGGAGTGTCTGCTGTATGGACTAAAATAAGAGTGAGGAAAAATGAATATCATAGCTACTGTTGACGTAGATGTAGGATTTGTGAATATTTATGTCATATGTTTTTATCTGAGGGTACTTTCTTGAGTGAACATTGTTTTTGTGTATCCATATTTTGTTTTTGGTGTGTATTATTTTCAAAGGGTTTTATTTGTGTCACAAAAGATTTTGTGATCGGTTTCAAAAGTTTGTGTTTCTATATATTGTGTATATATTGTAAGTATTTCAGTTTTTCTTTCTTTATATATATATATGTTGAGTTCCTGAGTGTATGTATACACATATATATGTAAACACTCATGTATATAGTTTTTTGTCGCACACGGTAGTTTTAAACATATATTATATTTTATTTAGTGTAAGAATGTTAATTTATTGTTTTTAATTAAATTTAAAGTTTAATCTTTACAACAGCTCTTAGTATATGTCTTTGCTATATTTATTATGATTGTACGGTTTTCTGTTTTACAATTACTTTTAAATGTATGATACTGTTGCTTTGTTTTACGTTAACAATTAGTAATGAGTTTACAGTGTGATTCTATATAACTGATAGTGGGTTTACATTCGGATTCTATATAACTGATAATGGGTTTACATTGTGATTCTGTATAACTGATAATGGATTTACATTGTGATTCTGTATAACTGATAATGGGTTTACATTGTGATTTTATACAAATGATAATGAGTTCACATTGTGATTCTGTAAAACTGATTATGGGTTTACATTGTGATTCTAAACAAATGATAATGAGTTTACATTGTGATTCTATATAACTGATAATGGGTTTACGTTGTGATTTATATAATGGATTGACATTCGATTTTGTATTTAACTTTTCCTGAAGTGTGTTGTTGATCATTGATAAATGATTTATATTTCGGTTTAAACTGTTAGGTGTATTAATTCTATGTAGTATTTGTATACGTTTTCTTTTCTTTATGATATTTCTTTGATAAAGGGATTATAAGTTTGGTTTTGTTTCTTTGTTAAAGGTCTTATTCGTGTATTATATATAGTTTATATGTCAAGGGTCTATTTTTGTATTATACGTGTTACGTTTTAGGTAATTTTTAAGTACTGTATTTTTATTTAGGAATTTTGTTGTATATTTTAAGAGTTCGACGTTTTAGTGGATTGTAAGTGTTTTCAGTGTTTCGGCTCGAGTTTATTGGTTTCAATATTAAAATTAATTATATGCTTACAGACAAACCTTAAATCGGGAAGGAAGGAGAATGTGATTATACTATAAACGTGTAACTTCTTATAATATTATAAAAATTATTATCATCTTGATCATTGTTTTGTATATCTCTAGGTTTCGTATAACACATGATCAAGAAATCCGTTCAGTTGTTTTGCTATCCTGTGGATAAATACTTGAGTTACTTTTGGCGGGGAAGGGGAGTTCGATATATTGCGGTTAAATACGACGTTTCTTGTGGACTATGGACTGTTAAATTTAGACAGTCTGGATCAGGATCTTAAAGGACAAGCAGCAAGTTATAAGAATTCAGTAAAATTGCGGTTCAGTGTAAGGAAAAACAAGTACTGTACTGTGTTTATGTTTAGGCTGAGAATAAAGACTGTTCTTTCTTCTTGTCATTTTGTGCCCAGTATTATCATTCAATTAGGCATCATGATTGAGTTAGTAAGAGAGTTAAAATTACTTCACGATCGACATTCTGAGTGAGATTTAGCATTACTTCACGATCACTACCTTGAGTGAATCTTAAGTTCTTAAGCGGCCTAACTATAGGATAGTTTGATGGTTAACTCGATTGACCTGAATATAAGACGTTACAACAATATTTAATACTCTGAGCTTAGAAAATGTAAAGTTACTGTTTTCACGTCCTACTTTTACTACATTTTTTTATTATTATTTTAGTGGAATACATCCAATTTGTACCTAGCCGTGTTTTATTGTAATAACGCCACTTTAACATGGGCTGAAAGAATTTTGTTCTACTTTATTTACAGATTTTATGTGTGATCTGACGGTTTATGTTGTAAATTACCAGTAAATGTCACTGTAGCAAGCGAAGGTTGCAGGCTTTGGTATAACTATATAGAACAATGTTGTAATTCTATAGAAGTGCTTATAGGAGTTTAATATGAAAATGATTCCACAAGCTACTTTTAAAGATCTCAGCTAACTTTAATAAAGTCAACGAATGAAAATACGCCTTTTCTTGTATCTTATAATAACAGCGAACATCTACGTTATTCTATTTATTTTGCAAAGGCAAGATTTTTAGAATATTACGTTCTATTGATTTTAGTTTAACTTTTTTAAAAATATCTTTAACAAAATATTTAATACTTTCTTAGGCTTTGTTGATATTTAAATCTAAGTTAAACTTCAGATTACTGTTTACAAAACCTTGTTTTAATACCTTTAACGGATATCAAATGAGGTAGTGATAACAGATAAAGTGAAAATAAAATGTTTCTTTTACTTGAATATTCTACGAACTAAGAGCGAATATGTTTAGTACCTCTTACAAATAACACAAGAAACTAAATGTTTTCATTTGCTGTTTTGATAATTTACAGTTAAAACTTTAATTAGGTTTATTGTTACTGTCAAGTAAGCACATTCTTCGGTATCGAAACTTTTGTCAGTTTTACTATCACTAACTTTTATCTAAAGGGTAGTATCGTTCAGTTTGAGCATACATTTATTCCACTGTTTCACGCACACACATAAAATGTTGTTAAAGTTTATTAAATTCAATTGTTTGTTTGTTTTCTGAATTTCGCGCAAAGCTACACAAGGCCTTCCTTAACTTAGCAGTGTAAGAGTAGAGAGAAAGCAGGTAATCATCACCACCCACCGTCAACTCTTGGGTTACTCTTTTACCAACGAATAGTGAGATTGACCGTAACATTATAATGCCCCACAGTTGTAAAAGCGAGTATGTTTGATGTGACGGGGATTCGAACCTGATACCCTCAGATTACGAGTCGAGCGCCTTAACTACTTAGCCATGTCGGGCCGATTATATTCAAAATGTTCAAAATAGATTGCTATTATTGCTTATTTTCTTTCAAAATGTTACTAGTTTTGGCTTTGCACACGACATAACAGTTTCAATATTTTAACAGTGACTACACCTTTTCTGATTTATTTCTTCAAATTTTGCTGAACAAGGTTTATTTTCATTATCACCATCCTTCTTTCCCAAGAGGTTTTACCATTGAGGTTGTTGTCATTCATCAGAGGAACTGCTGTTACTATCACCTTCACAGTTCTAAGGCTTTCTTTTCCTATTTGTTTCCACGTTTTCCAAGGTTTATTTTGACTTTCCAGGGTTTCTTTCTACCTTTGCTTTAAATGTTTCTAGGTTTTATTAGTAATATTGTGTGCACATATTTAAGTACGTGTTGCTACAGTCTCGTCATATTTTAAATTGGTTATGGGCAATGTTGAATTTACACTTTCCATGACATTGTTAAGGGTATTTCTGATGGTTCAGCGTACATAAGAAGACTGGTTATGCTAAAAATAGGGCTTGGATATTCACAGTGAGAAGAACACAAATAGCTATCATGTAGCGTTGCGCTCAACAACAACAACGTTTAAAACAAATTATTGTTATTTTTACATGCATTTAAGACGATTATTGTTTGTTCTATTACTTCTTGAAACATTACCAATTACTTTACTAATTATACTTGAACTATCATTCATAGAAGTTTTATTGTTACTTTAGAATTTGCATAGGGGAAGATTACAATGCCCGTAAGTGGTTATTAGTAAAAGTGAGTTAACTATATTGTTTATAACTACAACATAATTCAAGATTAATAAAGTTGCATAATAAACAGGAGAAAACTAACAAGTATATGATTAGAATGCACTAGATGAGGGAGAGTTGTGTACTTATTAAAAATATTTTTGTTTATTCTAATATTATTTCACTAGTTTCAACCAGTTTTATAGGACATTTAGACTAGCCCTAACACTTCATCAGAATAGCTTATTGATACTTTTCGACGAAACCCTACGTTCACGAGTATTACTGATTGCAGGTTTTAGTAGGTTCTAGAATTGTGTTTGGTACATTCTATTTACTAAGAGGTCACTAAAAGTTTTATGATTTATTTTCCATGAGAAGTGGTTGATGCTAATTTTGGTCCATCGAAATAATATAGTTTCTACAAGTTATTCTCAATGTAGTTTCTATTAGGTATTTTTAATGCAATTTATATGAGATATTTTAATATGATTTTAATGAAATATTTTCCACCAGTCTTTATTTTATTATCCCCATTGTTTTTTTTTTTAGTTTTAAGATGCTAGCATCAAGGGTCTTTCCGTATAATCAGAGAAATACTAACAGGAGCATTATTCTAACCAACAGAAATTTAATAGTTATGAATTTTAGAAAATCAACTAGAAGTAAAATAACAAATTAATGTATAAATTATAAATCAGATAATAAGCTTTATATATGATAACCTGCGACAAGTCAGGTATGTGTATAAAACTAGCGTCTCTTAAGTAAGAAATCCATTTAGGATGCCTGTCGTTCGAATGAAAATAGAAAAGTTTTCATAAGTTTTGCTTTAGGCTACTTATGTAATTTTATAAATGGCTTGAATTATATATAAGTGTTTTATTGTTTCGTATAACATCAGCCAGAAAATAACAACAGGTTCAAGATGTGAATTATTTGAAAAACTCATAAAATATATTGCATAAAGGTTCATATGAAGATAAGCAAGATAAATATTGTGAACAATAATATAACAGCTTTAGTGTGTGTTTATTTAATATAGTGAGCAATAATACAATAACTCTAATGTGTGTTTATTTTATATAGTGTAAATAATACAATATCTTTAATGTGTGTTTTTTATATAGTGAACAATAATACAATAACTTTAGTGTGTGTTTATTTTGTATAGTGAGCAATAATACAATAACATTGGTGTCTGTTAATTTTATATAGTGAACAATAATACAATAACCATAGTGCATGTTTATTTTATATAGTGTGCAATAATACAAAAACTTAGTGTGAATTTGTTTTATATAGTAAGCAATAATACAATAACTTTAGTGTGTGTTTATTTAATATAGTGAACAGTAATACAATAACATTAGTGTCTGCTAATTTTATATATATATATATATTGAACAATAATACAATAATTTTAGTGTTTTTTATTTTATATAGTAAGCAATAACACAATAACTTAGTGCGTGTTTACTTTATATAGTGAGTAATAATATAGTAATTTTAGTATGTGTTTATTTCATATAGTGAATACAATAACTTTAGTGTGTGTTTATTTTATATAGGGATAATAATATAATAACTTTAGTATGTGTTTGTTTTATATAGTGACTGCAATATCTTTAGTGCGTGTGTGTTTTTATATGGTGAGCAATAACATAATAACTTTAGTGTGTGTTTATTTTATATAGTGAGCAATAATATAATAACTTTAGTGTGTGTTTATTTTATATAGTGAGCAATAATATAATAACTTTAGTGTGTTTATTTTGTATACTCTAATAAAAAAACACACAAACCGAACTATTTCGTTTCAGAACTTCTTAAAGAACATTAAACACAGAATATGACGACATTTTCTCTTCGAAACGCCAAAAAATAATACATTTGATGTAAAAATAAATTGAACTTTGGGTCTATTAAAAACTAAAACTTCATTGGTTGAAGACGAAAAAAAATCACAAGGATCATGCGCTCTTTTGGTTTCTGTATTATATCATTTCCTGTACGAAATAGCACACATCTATAGAAATATTGATTTCTTAAAGAAAAACTAATACTTTTATTCGTCACATTTGAGATAATTCAAAACTTTAATATTTACGGTAGAAACACCATGACACATTCTATTTACAGAATATGAAACCTGTAGAATTACTATTCCATAATTACTGTTCCAGGTGCAAGGATCCGTGGATGGTCTTTCTAGAAGACATTTGTTCGGGATGGGCTACATATACTCAATAAAGTTTATAATCAGTAATAAACTGACCACGGAAGAGTGTTAAATGACCTAGTCATAGTTTTATGACTCAAGCAAAATTATCAGGACTCGTATCTTGCACGATAAACCCTGCCTTTTCTAGGAAACCGCGGATTGGAGTAGACAGGTAGGTCTTGTTTCAAAATTGCATCGAGAAGCAGTAACTGTCCTTTCGTATACCAATCTCATGGTAGTTCACAAGTTGTTCATCAATGGTTCGTATGAGGATAATTACCAAATCCAGGTGCGTCCACTGTATTACAATTGTGCAAATCTGGATTCACCAATAAACTTTAGCACATAAAAAGGTAAGAAGGTGTCACAGCATCTTTGATGCCATGTTGTTGACTTATGATATTGCTTGGAGTGAATAGGGTGTGGTCTCTATCCAGATAGTCTCCCATTGCTATTCGGACATATTTACAGCCGTCTTGCAACTACAAAGGTCGTTTGAGAGGGCTCATTCTTTTCGCCATTTCCGCACAGCGAAGAGTTCGCTCTGTTTGTTTTGAGTGTTCGGGTTATACAACAACCATTGTTTTCTTATATGAATGGAACTGAATTGTCACACTTTGAACAACATTATTGCCAGAAATTTGGTGATTTCTCACTGTGTTTGACTATCTTCCTTTAGTCCAGTTATGCGACTTTTTATAAGTACAATTCATTCTCAGAATAGTGCCATTCGTGACGTGTCTGTTAATATTTATGGTCTTTACCATTTTATTATAAGTGGGAGTTATATTGACATGATGTTACAGAACTCAATGTTATATATTTTCAGACTGTCTAGCTGACCTATTTGTGGGGATATTGGTAGAAAATTTAAAATTTCCTGACGTTAAGGAATCTTTAAATTCCTGATCTAAAATAAATAATGTTTCAATTTAGTTTTTATTTGCTATGCTATGAGTTTAGCAAATAATTCATGAT
This sequence comes from Tachypleus tridentatus, assembly GCF_004210375.1. Taxonomy (NCBI): domain Eukaryota; kingdom Metazoa; phylum Arthropoda; class Merostomata; order Xiphosura; family Limulidae; genus Tachypleus; species Tachypleus tridentatus. Next base: position 59,417,042 of record NW_027467782.1, on the reverse strand, counting down.
GCTTGAAGAACGCATAGAAATAAGAAAAACATATAAACCTTATAAAGCTTAAGAAACCGAGCAATTTCGTAAAGAGACGTTCCTGCCTCATAGATGATTATAATAGATGAAATGTATACCTCGAGGCTTAGCTAAAGATAGATATAACTTCTCATGAGTTTAGCGTACTTCCGACATAGTTATAAAGAACCGCCACTTGAGAATGATATATATTGTATGCTATTCAACTAGTTTGCAAACAGAGAAATTATATGAAATTATTGAATATATTTACCTAGATATACGCATATCAGACCCGTTCTTTAGTGTATGTAAGTTCAATTGGAAACAATAGAAATAGAATTGTAAACACACTTTTCTCGATCTTTGTACTTGACTATTATCGAAAATAATTCATTGAAGTTTAAGTAGTTGGACATCATGTTTGAATTATTTCTAAGAATTAAAAGGAATTATTGAGAAGTGGAAACGAATTTCAAAATAAAACTTATCAAGTTCATGTTATAATCAAGTACTGGGTTGTGTGCTACATCTTACATATAACTCATTTTCTGGTTCAAAATAAACCATTTTGGTATACAATCTAGTACTTACAATACGAATATTAATAAATAAGACAAAACTTATAATTTAGGATAGAAATTTTCTTTTACTAAGTTGTGCATTGTAACAGAAATTTTGCTCTTAATATATTTAATGAAAACTTGGTTTGAGTTCTTTGCTACAAAAAACGTGATTTTATAGTTCTGGGACCAAACAAGGAATACACAGATAGCATTTTCTGAGTAGTTCAACATTCACTTAAAATCGTATAGAATATAATTAATTTGTAATTAACACAAGAACTATTGAACATTAATCATAATGCGTCACTTAAACATTTTATTCGTTCCTGGTATTTTTTTTACTTCTCTGCTAATGAACGACTATATTGCTGTAAGGCTATTATTATTGTTTATTAAATAGATGTCAAAGTGTAATAATAATCATGATAAATGGGTTTGTTTATTTATCGACTTATGATAAATAGAATAGGACCTCATATTGATAAGGGAGGAAGGAATGGATAGCGTAAATTGGTGCTTTCACTCTCCGGAACATCCTTCATTAGAATTTAGTCAATTAATTATATTCGTGATTTAATGAGGTTATTGATAACTTCCATGTTAGGTTCACTGAGTGTTAAAGTCAGGTGAACGTAGTGAAGACTTCAGTGGTTTGGTATGTAATAACTGTGTTTGTTTTAAATTTTGTACAAAGCTACAGAAGGGCTACCTGCTTGTCCCTAATTTT